>NC_064878.1:31566595-31906595 GCF_943734665.1 Anopheles aquasalis | reverse complement strand
AATATCTTTTTTTTTCTATTTTTAACTATTACTCATCATCATCAAGACAGAGCTAGCGGTGACAAGCACAGTTCTACACACACACATAATACAACACGTGATCTATCTAACCATTTACGACAGGTGCATCAAGTATCATACGACCGATCTAATGTACACAGAACACAGGCGTTTGAATTCTCTAAGGGTTTCAGCATGGGTTATGAAAGATGGCATACTGTTGTACCATTGCACACCCTTGAAGAACAAAGAGTTACGGGCATTAACTGAAAGGTAATTAGGAAGCCGAGGATCACCAGCTCTACGCGTATTGTAGCGGTGGATGTCTGACCCCCGAACTATCCGTTCACCCATGTACAATGGTGCAATACCGTTCACAATTTTATATACAAACGTTACCGTTTGGTACACAATCCTCTGTCTCACTGACATCCATTGAAGAATATCTAGCATGACCGCAGATGACGTGTACCGGCCCACACTCAAAGTCCGCCTCATTACCTTGTTTTGTAGCCTCTGTAAACGTCGTAATTGTGTCTGGTTGCCTAGGAATAATATAGAAGCGCAAAAATCAAAATGTGGCAAGACTAGTGACCTGTATAACTGAACTTTCCCATATAAATTCAGATCATTGCTCAGCCTACAGATCACTCCACATTTCTTTGCTACTTTTGATATTATATAGTCCATGTGAGGCCCAAACTTAAGCTGGTCATCCAAAACTACTCCTAGATATTTTATATCCGAAACCCTTTCAATCGGTTCTTGGTTGATGACAACGGATATCGGGTTACCAATTGACCTAGATGACAGGACCATGTACTTGGTTTTCCTGACATTCAAGTCCAACTTTTTATGGTTTAACCATCCATCCAATGCCATCAAATCATCATTCATTTGTCTCTCACACTGGGTCAAGTCTTTCCTGGAGACAAATAAAACGGTATCATCCGCGAACAGATTGACACCGCAATAGTTCAAGACTCGTTTTAGGTCATTAATGTACATAATGAACAGCAATGGACCCAAAACACTGCCCTGCGGAACTCCATGAGTGTTGTAAATAGAGTTTGAATGATGATTCCCGAATACTGTCCTTTGTGTTCTGCCGGATAAATATTCCGCAAACCACTTCAATTCTACTCCTGTAATACCAAATTTTTGGATTGTTTTGAGGAGTAGGGGTCTAGATATAGTTTCGAATTCCCGCTTTAAGTCTAAGAAAACTGCCAAAATCGGTTGCTTGGACTCAAGATGTTCCTTCCATTTTGCCAGAACCAGGTTCAGTGCCGATTCACACGAATGGCCCGCTCTGTACCCAGACTGTTCCTGGACCAGTAAGTTGTTTACATTCAGATACCGGAGGAGTTGCTCTTTGACCACCATCTCCAACACCTGTTCAAGGGTGTTGAGCATGTTGATCGGGCGAAACTCCCCCGCATCCGAAGCGCCTGTCACTTTTGGGACAGGAACTACTATGGACTCCTTCCATGAGGCTGGGAAAACGCCACTCTCCAATGATCGATTTATAATCGAAAGAAGGCTGCGCCCCACAACATGAAAGCAGTCCTGCAGAACCCGTCCATTAACCCTTCCTACACCCCCTTTTCTGTTCAACCTACCACATATCGCTTTGAGCTCCTCATATGAAATTAGCTCAAACTTGAACTTTTCATGTGGAGTAACCATGTTTTTTAGCTCTATGGGTTCGGGCTTTGCAGGAATCGCGTCATGAATTGCTCTAACACTTTCAACGAAGAACTTGTTAAAGTTCTCCGCTATGGCTAACTCGTCAAACACAATGTTGCCCGAAAATGTTATGAAGGGACCAGCTTTATCCTCAGGTTTTAGCAGGGTTTTTAGGAACTTCCATAATTCCCTGCTGTTCCCTTGGTGTTTGCTGATCTCTTCTGAGAAATATATCTGCTTGGCTCTTTTTAATTCAGTAGCATACTCATTTCTCAACAAAGTAAATAAAATCCAATCATCCCCAGTGTTAGATCTCACGAAACGTTCATATGCCTGATCCCTCCTGGTTTTAAGCCTACGAAGCTCAGAGTTGTACCATTTGTTTGACGTACGATCTGATGCTGGCCGTTGGACGATGAAACTTTGCATAGCATTTTCCAACACCTTCCACAAATGCTCAGCATCTTCATTCAGCCCATTACTTGGTTTGCCAAGTCTTCGGTTGGCACGATTTTGGAATCTTTGGAGGCGGACCCACCCGATTTGTCCTTCCCAAGCTGTAGCGCACAGCAAAGTGATCGCTGTGCGTCAGCTCCCCACTTACCTGCCACTGCATCCCGTCCACCAGCTCCGGACTGCAGAAGGTAACGTCGATTATCGACTCACCTCCGTTCTTGCTGAACGTGCTGGTGTTGCCGGTGTGGGCCAGTACCAGCCTGAGGCGAGCAATCGCCTCCTCCAGTCGATGGCCTCTTGGGCTAGTTCTTCGGCTTCCCCACGCGGTGGACCATGCGTTGAAGTCGCCGGTCACCAGTAGCGGTCGACGACAGTCCAACACACCGACCATCTCGTCCAGCATTCCTTGGAACTGCTCAATCGACGTACCGTGACCGTTGGCGATTGCTCGATGCCTAACTGGATCTTTAATTCGTTCTGCACCATGATCTCGGTTGTGTGCTGGTACAGACCCCTGCACTCAACCGTCGTGTGCGGGGAGACTGCTTTCACCTCCGCCGCTGCTCCGAGCATTTGCTGCACCTCAGCCTGGTGCAATGCGCTCCGTACCCCCTCTCGTAGCTCAACGATCATGCCACCGGCGCTGGTGCGCCTGACCGTTGCCACCAGTTCCTGTAGCTTCTGGCTTTCGCAGAGAGACGCATACATTGCCTCATACTTTTCCTCATCTTTTGCCATGACGATCAGCGCATCCGGTTTGGGCCTTGTTGTCATGGTGTGGCTACGGACAGCTGCTGCCTTGGTTGGCTTTGGCACGACTGCCGCCTTCTTCTTTCCGCGCTGTACTACGATGAAGTCTCCTCCACCCACTTCTTCCGCAGGCGTTGCGTTACCACCCGCCTCCTCCTTTTTCCCCCGCTTGTGGTCTTTAGGCTCCTCCGGTGAGCTGCGCTGGCGTTTTTCCGCTTGTGCGCCTCGCGCCGGGGTGCTGCCCGTGGGCCTAGCTACGGCTTCCAGGCGCACTGCGGGGGCTGCTGCAGCTGTCGCTGGGGGGGCCTGCGGTACATGAGGCTTTCCCACTATTGTGGCTCCTGCTACCACCTTCGCGAAGGACCGCTTGCCGAGTTCCACTTGCACAGCCTCCTCCTTGCTCACGGCCTCCTCAGTCTGGCAAGCTTCGTCCACAGCGTTAACTTCTTTGCTGCTTGGCTCCAGACTGCTGTCGCGTTTTGCCATTCTTCGGATGGCGACCTGCACCGCCCGCAGCTTCTCCATCATCTCTGCCATCCTGTCCCTGACGTTTGCACCGACACCTGATTTCCTGTCCTTTATTAGGTCGACGACCATATCACCGGACCGGAAAACATCCTTCAACATGTCGTCAACGATTCTCTGCTTCACCGGCGATCTCTTGGTCAGTGTGCTTCGCTGAAACACCGGAGCCACCGATGGCGCATTTTTCCCCGCTTCGCTCATTGCCGATCTCGATTGGCTTATTGGGGAACTCGCCAGAGCTTCACACACACCCTTGCACCGTCGAGTTATCACCGGTGTCGCTGATAACACTCGCGCGCGTGCACCACTACACCAATAGCGTTCCGAAAAACAAAATAAAGCCGTCGGCGTCCCGCCGGGCCTCTTTTGCAACTTTTACCGTCCTTTTCCGAAACTCAAGCACCGCGAAACACTGCCACTGTGACGCGAGCCTCCTCCCACAGCACTCTTCCGCTCGCCAGTCAATTCTTGGCACAACACTGCACCTTCCAACAAATCACGCTCCGCCTCGCGTCGGGAGCACAACAATTGCGCGTCTTTTTCCAAGGATTCCGCGGCCTCCGCCTTTTCGTTTTTGTCGTTCAATGCGGCCTCGGCCTGTGCTATGTCCCAATTTTCTGTTTTTGAATCTTAGTTCTGTATGGGTGCCAGGGATCCGAACCCGGGCCGCCTGCATGGCAGGCGAGTATTCTACGCTTGCGGCTTGCGTCATTTCCGGTGGTGCGTCCCTGCTGCCCGGATAATGGCTTGCGTCCAGTTGCGATACCTCTGCTGCCCAGAGAATGGCTTACGTCCTCGGATAACTGACGGCAGGACTGGTAGGTTCGACGGTTTTTCTCGAAACACTATTGATTGATTATATTTTCGTTGGCCCCAGCTTGTTGGTCGTTCGTTGGGTCATGTTGAGGTGGCTGACCGGCAGGAAACTGATAGGCTGGTGCTGTGGGTGGCATTCCCCACATGGATCTGAAGTAGTCGTTCCAGACCCCCTCTGGAACCAGGAAACATTCAAAGAAAATCGCCCGCCAAGCCGCCACTCCTAATTGTTCAAAGCGACGTTCTTGCCTGCGAGCTACCCAGGCGAGCACTTTGTCTATCCTTGTGTCTCAAAAATGCACTCGACAGTAGGCGATCGTGAAAACCAAAATGTAACGATAAAGCGGGGAAAAGGGAGAATAAAATCGACGGACGCGAACGGACAGTTCTGAACATTGTTTATTGAATTCAATTATTGAGCAATTCTGAACATTGTTTATTGAAATGTAAAGATAAAAATAGAGTAATAATTCAGTAGCCGCTTTACATTTCCTAAAGACACTCCTTTTCATGCCGATTCCAGTCATCTAATTGACATGTTTTTGAACAGTATCCTACCCCACACGCGCACCTTTGAGCTGGGTCGCTGCTACCATGTTTGCGGCACTGTAACAAAAAAAACATATTAGAAAAAAGGAGGCAAGTGCCACAACTAAATACGAGGTGTGAACACAAAGTATCGCGACTTTTGTGTTTTTTCAAAAAGTATGCATTTATTCATCAATTTCTATTTTGTCCCCTTCAAAGTAATCCCCACGAGATACTACACACTTTTGCCAACGCCTTTTCCAGTCTTCGAAGCACTTCGAAAAATCATTTTTTGTTATGTTGTTCAGCTCCTTCTTCGATGCCGCCTTTATCTCGTCAATTGTTGCGTAACGTCGTCCTTTCATGGGCCTCTTCAATTTGGGGAACAAGAAAAAGTCACAGGGGGCCAGATCTGGGGAATACGGTGGCTGAGGAATCATTAATGTGTTGGTTTTGGCCAAAAACTCGCGCACAAGCAACGATGTGTGTGCGGGGGCGTTATCGTGGTGCAAAAGCCAATTTTTGTTCTTCCACAAAACCGGGCGTTTCTGGCGGATTGCTTCGCGCAAATTGCGCATAACTTGCAGGTAATATTCCTTATTTACCGTTCTACCCTGTGGCAAGAACTCATGATGCACCACGCCCTTGCAATCGAAGAAAACTGTCAGCAAAACTTTCACATTCGACCGAACTTGGCGCGCTTTTTTCGGTCTTGGTTCGTGCGGCAGCTTCCATTGAGATGATTGAGCTTTGGTTTCCACGTCATAACCATAAACCCACGATTCGGTGGGTGGGTGGGTGGGTGGGATAATTTGGTTTTTAACACAAAATTTGATGCACGTTCTTTGATCCATTTTTTTGCGTGGGTGAAAATCGAAGACGATCCAAAACACGTGCCAGCAAAGCAGCTGTCAAAAATTCAGTTAACATTCAAAATGGCCGAGGTTGTCAGCATTAGTGACAGACACTAGTACCTACAAAACGCCACCAAAAAATTGAAATTCGGTTATACGTAACCCGCGAAAACACAAAAGTCGCGATACTTTGTGTTCACACCTCGTACTAACCCTTATTTCCATATTCTGTTCATCTTCGAAACAGTCGCTCAATTCCGGTGTAGCCTCCGCTGTAGGTGTAGATGTGACCACCGCCTTATACATTCTTCGAATGCGTCCTCCGCCTTTCTTATACGTTCTTCGCATGCCTCCTCCGCCTTTCTTATACGTTCTTCAACAGCTTTGTGCACGGATTCACCGCATATGTTGAATGAACGCTGCAGATCTGAAAGTGGCTCCATCACACTGGTCTGTGTGCGCGAGTCGTCAGTGTCGTCAGGGTCTGCAGTGTCGTCAAGGTCTGCAGTGTCGTCAGGGTCTGCAGTGTCACTGACCGACCAGATTTTGTGAGGCACAGGGCCTGTTTTAGAATATTTTTGTTGGTTTTTTGTTGTTTGTTACTCTGCCGGCTCGCTCACTCCTGTGGCTGTCCGCGAAGGACGACAGCCAGGCCGGACACGAATAACGGAAAGCAAACCGTCGGCAGCCAACTCTTAGTTGCCCCTCTCGCTCGGGGGCCTATGGAGCGTGCCGGATTTTCGCGCTCTGGAACTATTTCGGATAATTAGCTCGGCTCTAGTCCCTCCTCTCTTTCGGGAGGCTATAAGCTCTGCCAAGGACTCGACTCAATGGTGTTCTGCTTCAAAAAAATCCCCCATTGGTTTCCGCAAGCACCATTCCTCTAGCATCGTGTCGTAGGGCCTTTTTTACCGTCTGGGTCTGGCGCTCCCAGACTCCCCCGAAATGCGGCGCGGCTGGCGAGTTGAAATGCCTCTCCATCTCCATCTCAGTGGCCACCATCGCGCCCATCTTGGTGTTTACGTCGGCGACCAGCCGCCGCAACTCTGCCTCAGCGCCGACGAAGTTGGTGCCGTTGTCGCTGTACAGGTGGCGCACCTTCCCACGCCGATGCTGGAAATTCCTCAGGCAGACGAGGAAGCTGTCCACGTCGAGCTTCTACGCCAACTCGATGTGTACGGCCCTCGTGCTCATGCAGGTGAAGAGCGCTCCCCACCTCTTCGCTAGGGCCCTCGACGGCAGATTACTCACCAGGAACGGCCCGAAGTAATCCACGCCGGTGTGGGTGAACGAAGGCTGGTGTGGGGCGACGCGGTGCCATCTGCGGGGCGATGGGCTTGGCTGCTCGCAGGATGCACCACTGGCAGCAGTTTTTCACGTTTTTCAGTACCGCGCGCAGATTTACGACCCAGAACCTCTCGTGCACCATGCCGACAACCACGTTGTCCCCCTGGTGCGGTCCGCGCTCGTGGTAGTCTCTGACCAACAGCTCCGTGATCTTGTGCTTCTGAGGAAGCATTACTGGTATCCGAGCGGCGCGATCAAGCGCTGTAGCGTTCTCCAACCTCCCTCGCACGCGCATCACCCCGTAGTCGTCCAGGAACGGGTTGAGGCTGGCCACGCTGCTGCCTTTGTCGACGTGGCCCTGTCTGCGGATTGCCGCGATGTCCTTAGCATACACGTCCTGCTGGGCTTTCCGGTACATGGCACGACGAGCCTCGTCGAAATCGGCCACCGAAAACCGCTTCTCAAATGGCGGATTAACCGTCGCCAATCGCTGTACCTGTCCTCGATGCAGAAAGGAAGGCACTCGTCATGAGCGGCCACCGCCGCTTCCTCTTCCGTGGTCAAGCTGCCCGTCGCTACCGGCCATTTGTCCTCGTCGCCCAAGAGGCAAGCCGAACCGTCAAACCACGCCGCCGTGTTTGACACTTCTTTGGTGGCTATGTCCGCCGGATTCTCTCCGGAGGGCACTCACCTCCACTGCTTCATCTGCGTTGACACCAAGATCTCGTTCACTCGGTGAGCCACGAACGACTTATACTTCCGGTGGCGGCTCTGGATCCACGCGATGACCGTCCTCGAGTCACTCCAGTATGTCGTGGATTCCACCGGCAGTCGAAGCTCGTTCCTAGCACCGCTGCTTGCAGCTCCAGTCGCGGAATGGAGAGTTGTGCCACCGGCGCGACTCGCGCCTTGGCCGCGATCAGCTGCACGCATCGATGTCCACCCGCTGCGCTGCTCGCGTAGACGCACGCAAACCTTTTAGTGCCTCTAGCTGCCGCACAAACGCCTCCCACCTCGCACACAGACGATCCGGGATGGGCTCGTCCCACTCTTCCGTGGCTACGTGAACCTCACGCATCAGGACGCGGCCTTGAATCGTCACATGACTGGCAAGGCCCAACGGATCGTATAAGCTCATTACGAAGCTGAGCGCTTCTCTCTTGGTGGCTGGATCCGCTTTCTGATAGTTTGTCCAGAACCCGAATTTGTCCGTACTGGTATCCCAAAACACCCCAAGGATCCGCTCGTAGCTCGCGGCCTTCTCCTCGAGCATTAGTTGCGCACCAGACGACCGCCTGTCCTCAGGAATCCACGCGAGAAGCTCCTTGCTGCTCGAGATGAAGTTTCGGATGCGGAACCCGCCTTCATCATGAGCCTGTATCACTTGTGCCACCGTTTCCGTGGCCGTCGCCAAACTCGCGAAACTGTCGATGTAATCGTCGACATAATGCTGGCGCTGTATCGCATCCTTCGCCAGGGGATAGCGATCGGCAAGCTCCTCGGCGTTCCTGTTCTTCGCGGCCTGAGCGCAGGATGGTGAACAGGTCGCCCCAAACGTGAGCACCTGCACAACATAGACGTCCGGGTCCCGTCCCGGCTCGCAGTCTCGCCACAAGACCCGCTGGAAGTGTTGGTCGCTCTCACGCAGTTTCACCCGATGGAACATCTCTTGGATGTCCCCCGCGACCGCTATCCGCTGCTCTCGACAGCGAACCAGCACTCCAAACAACGGCGTCAGGTTGTCCGGCCCGGGTAACAGCTGCGAGTTTAACGACACTCCGCGCACCTGCGCCGCCGCATCGAACACGATCCTGGGCTTCTTTCCTTCGACGATAAAGTGGGGAACGTAAAACACATCCTCGCGAAGCAGCTCGGAGGGCGTCAGCTTCCGGATGTAACCCTTTTCGACGTACTCCTGAAACGTCCGGAGAGCCCACGCCTGGAGGTCCGGTCGCTTTCCCAACTTCCTTTCCAACCCCTCGAGTCGGTGCACCGCATTCTGGTAGCTATCCGGGAAGCGCACACGGTTGCTTCGCCACAGAAGGCCCACCTCAAAGCTGTCACCCCTCCTGACCAGAGTCGACTCGATGGTTTTCTTGGCAGTTGCCACATCCTCTGACTCCACCGCTGGCGCCGCTTTCACGCCGAAATCCTCCGTCGTGAAGTATCGCGCGATCATTTCGTTCATCTCTGCTTCTTCGTGTACCATCGTGTGATCCTCACTGCCGGTTTTCACCTGTTCGGTACCGAACACAACCCAGCCGAGCTTTGTACGAACCGCCATCGGTTCGTTCGGCGCACCCATCCGTCGGTCCAAGCCCATGAGGAGATGGCCATGTCCGAGCCCGATGAGAATCGTTGGTCGCGCCCGATCGTACGCCGTGAGCGGCACGTCCCGGAGATGCGGATACTTTTGCAGCGTGGCCATATCCAAACCTTGGGCCGGCAGCTGCAGCGTCTTCACCGTCCGTACGCCCTTCAGAACGTATGGATGGCCGTCGGTGCACTGCACCGTCACCTTCACCCGGCGACTCTCCTCTTCCTGCCGGCTGATGTCGTGTGTCCATTTCATGGTGAGCGGATCGTGATAGCCTCCCAGACCGAGCCGATCAGCGGCTTCCTCATCGATTAGCGTGAGCGAAGAGCCGCAATCTAGGAATGTGAGAGCGCTCATCTCATTTGTCCCGTTCCGCAACGTCACCGGAACCATCTGGTAGAACCTCGCATTCCTTCCACTCGCATTCCTTCCACTCGGTGATTCCCTTTGCACGCCGGGCACGCTGGACTCGCTGGGATGGATTTCGGGCGCGTCGCTTGCACGGCTCTGCTTTCCTCGTGTGCGTTCACTGTTTCCGTGCGCGACGGCCTCACCATGCGCATGGTGCGCGCCAACGGCTTGAGCCACTCGTTGAGGTCGTCGAGAAATTTTGGCTGTGTGGCCGCAAGCTTTTCCTCCGCCCACTTAATCTGCCTCTTCGATAAGCCGCTCGACGATATCCCGCACGTCGTTCCGCGCAGCCTTTGCTTCCATCGCCTTCCTCAGCTGCTCGTTGATTAACGAACATCTCTCTGAAGAAATGTCCAGAAGAAAGTCGAATAGTGGAATAGCGTGGTCGATGATAGATCCGATGCAGTGTGGTCGAGGAAAGTTCCGTAAGAGTAAGTCCGAATCACAAGCGGTTGTTCAAAACGTATCCAAAAACGTGCAATAATGCGGGTTGCAAAATCACTAATTGCGGCGCCAACCAGAGCAGCGCGCACGCAGCTTAGGCTAATGCCCCCAAGCCGACGCACTCTTCCCAAACTTCGGCCAATCGGCCTCTCTCGTTATCCAATCGCTGATAACGGCTTCGCACCTTTTTGGTGCCCTCTCTGTCGCTCGAACGGGACGCTAGAACCACAGCGCCGTTCTAGCTTCCAGCAAATCCGCTCCTCTCTGGAGCCACCAATGTTACCCGGCCGGCTCGCTCACTCCTGTGACTGTCCGCGAAGGACGACAGCCAGGCCGGACACGAATAACGGAAAGCAAACCGTCGGCAGCCAACTCTTAGTTGCCCCTCTCGCTCGGGGGCCTATCGAGTGTGCCGGATTTACGCGCTCTGAAATTGCTTTCGGATTAGTAGCTAGGCCTTAGATCCTCCTCTCGTTCGGGAGGCTATAGGCTTCGCCAAGGACTGGATTCAGATAGCGTTCTGTTTCTAATCCCGATTTATTCCTCGCTCCGGCCCCCATTTATACTCGGGGCCGGACGATATCCTTCTCCCCCGGGACACACTTCCCATAACGCATTCGAAAACTATAATTCGATCATCCCGGCAATCGTTATCACTTTTTTATCACACGCCCGGAGGTAGGCCACCGCGTAACAGTTGTTATTGATGCTAGTTGCACTCGCCCCAAAATTATTTATGATCGGCACGATGTTGCCGTTATGTGAGATGATCGTGTGCGTATTGGCACGTGATACGTGACACGTGATTTTTGTTCCGCATAATGTTTGTTTTCCATAAAAATCAGTGCGAATCATTGTTTAAACGGACTGGAGCGGGGGGAAGGAGGACAGACAGAGAAAACCGTCGATCCGAAAATGAACAACGATGTTTATTTTTGGTCATTATTCTTTTCGATTTTTGAGATTTTGAAAAAAGTATGGGAAAATCACCGAAAATTGGAAACAACGCGTTCAGTTCCGTGTTCGGACAAAATCGAATTTATAACGAATTATTTCCGATGTTTGAACAAACAAACAAACAATACAATATAATAGGACACAATTTATTAAAAAAAAAAAGGAAACTTAAGTGCTTCTACGATGCTTAACCCCGCGTGGTGCAGATTTAATTCATATTCAAAATGATTTCATTCATGAAGCTTAATAACTTTCTCTTAGGATCTTGTACGTTCCTATATGCTTAACATTTCTACCTCGCTTTTACGCTTTACCCCGCGTGCTACAATTGCTCGGCGATCCGGTTCTGCGTTCATTTGATTCTGCTTTATCTTTGGTGACGGTTTGCTTTGGTTTACCGCCGGTTGACTATTCAAAGGTGCCACCATCCTCGCTAGTATTTTACTCGCTAGTGCTTCTACGACGCTTAACCTCGCGTGCTAAAGTTCTATTTCACGTTCAAAAAGATTTCATTCTTCAAAGAAAATTCCTGTCATATAGGACCCGGCACGTTCCTATAAGCTCAACATTCCGCCTACGCTTTTACGACGCTTTACCAATTTGCGTGCTTTAACCTGGTTGTTCTGGCGATTCGCTGCCTCGTAATCGATGCTGCTCATTGTTTCCCCTACACTTTTTCTACGCTGTACCAATTTCCGCGGTCTAATTGTCTAACGTGCTGTTATTGTCAGGTTCTTCCTTATGTTTCACAATGCTGGCCACCATCTCTTCCGTTGTGCCTGTTGCTGGTATGCCACGAGACTCGCACAGCTTTGCTAAACCGTTCTGCGGTCCATCTTGGGATCGTTCGAGACTGTGACCACACTCGACGTCCCAGCCACACACGTAACTTCGTTCTATTCGTCGTTTTTCGCAACCCCCGTGAACAGTCACCTGTTCCTCCGTCATGTGTCTCGTTCTCACTGCACGTACCACACTCACTCGCGTCTTACTTTGCCTTTCTTGTGCTCACGCCGTCTTCGTCTTCCGCTGCGTACCGTCCTCGTCGTTTTCGTCTTCACGCACTTCCGGATCACAACCTAGAGTTATTCATTCCCGGACGAGATTACGATCTTAATCTCCACCGCTTCCAATACCCGGACGAGCCCTGGATTTTCACGAAGCGTAATAATACCGTCAGAGTAGTAGTATTAGTAGTTGGTTTATTATTGAAAAGTCTGTTCGAGTTATGTCGATTTTTTAACATAATTTGTAACGGGTTCACAAAGGTGTTTCCCTCATTAGTACATAAATCATTTGTGGCTTTGCCATTTGTAAATTTCGTTTGTTCGCTGTTCTTCGTGTGGCGAAAAAGTGGAAAAACCCGCGGCAAAAAAAATAATAATACCGTCAGAATCATCCGTCTTATAGTCGTCAAGTCCAAAGGCTTTATTCAACAAATTGTCTCGTCGCGTGTACCGATGATTGAATACTGACTCTTTAAACGCGCGCCGATACGTGTCATCGGTCGCTTAGTTCGTTCCTTTTTTCCCTGGCATCGGGCCTCTCTTTCCTCCAGCGCATCCGGGTCAACCGTCTGTCCGACATGACACCTGACAGTTAAGCCCGCAAATGTAAAGAACAAACGATTCTTTTCACCTTTTTTCGCCTGTTTCTCTACTGCTTCCCTTCGCGGTTTGTTCTTGACTGCCCTTTTCAAGCGCGACTCCTCTAATCGCTCGCTCCTCGCTCACCCATTCTCCGCACCGCATCTCGTACCTTCCTCATTATATTTATGACAGAACAGTCGTTCCGTACTGCTATCGCATCTGCAACACTCTCCGTTCCCGTCAACAGGTCTTCGACGTAAAAGTCGTTCATCACGGGTACGGTCGCACGAGGGTATTGCTCCTTATGATCCAATGCTATCTGTTTGAGCCGTAGGTTACCGTCTGCAGCTCGAAGGTGACGAATTGCGGTTCCGAAGCGGGTTATCTGCCTCGAAGCGGGCTGACAGTGCTTGCCGGCCACCATGACCTCGGCTACCTTCCCTTCTCTGTCCGTGAGGGTGACTGATAGACTGGGCATCGATGGCATCTTGGATCGGAGGAACTCGTGCATTGGAAAGACGAACTCCAAGGGTACAGCGGGGTGCGGACCTTGGAGAACGGTAGCTGTAAGGTTCGCGAATTGCTCAGGAATGACAGATTGCACGATAAAGGTTTCCTTCGCCGGTAACTTCGCTACACCACCCACTTCTTCGTACCTCCCTCCTTTATTCGTTGCTTTCACTATCGCAGCTGCTCCAAAAGACGTTCGATCTTATCCGAGTCCACTTCGCGACTATCTCTTGGTCGGTGCAGTCACACCATGTGTCGGAAGTTCTGGATTAACATGTCTCTTTATTTGGAAAATTCCTACAATTCAATTGTTGACAACATTGCAAAACGCATGAATGGAAAGTGGGTTCAATTTCTTAATATTTCCACGCTTGTTTTGAATTTACTTTCATTGTGAAGCTCTAGTTTCTTAGTTTGTGGTTTTCCCCTGGTGAGTTTGGATTTGACTGCAGGAAAAATTTACAAAACCTGCTTTATTTGTTTTTCTTTAACCTAACCTTATCACTAACTGTACACTTAACGCTAACCTATTGCCTAAGATTCTTTACAAGGATGTGGGGATGTGAGATGCAATTGTTCTTGTACCTCGATTAAGTTTTGTTTAAATGCGTCCTTATTCGTTCTACTTTGCATCATGAGGTGATATCTGTGGTACTGTACCAAGGCGACAGATTTAGTACCATTTTAGTATTTTGTTTTGCATTATTTTTTTTTATGTGCGTGTTTGCACAATTTACCCATACAGAGGATGCATAGGTTATGATTGGTCTGATTGCCGCAGTGTAAAAAAGTTTTTTTTTATTTAGGTTTAGTTTAGACTTCCTATTCATGAAGCAATATAGTGAAACAAAAAAGTTAAAAAGAAAAAAGTTAATTAGTTTCGGCTTGTTGATGATTTTAAGGGGGCAAAGTCTGTTCGCAGCAATCTGCACAGACCGATTCCGAATTCGTACGGTAGCGAAGGACATGGATTATTCCATTTTTAATGATACAATTTGTATTTCTATGGTTGGTTATGTAAAATAACAATGTCTAGTAATAATAAAAATGTGTGAAAATCCCTTTTTTACAGATAAAATATTCAATTTTTTGATGATTTCGGGCTCGTATCACCGATGCTCCACAAGTGTTCAATAGGGTTTAGGTCTGGAGATTGCGGTGGAGTATCAATCACTTTCTTGCAATTGTATAGAAGCAATAATCTTACATTATAAGCTTTGTGTTTTGGGTCGTTATGTTATGTTATGTTATGTTTATTTTGGATTTTGTTTGGCCAAGATGGCGGCCTTAACAATTTGTTTCTTATAAACTAGGAGCGTACATGATTACAGTGTTTTTGAACCTCTCGGCGGACATATCAAAATCGAAAAATTTATAGTGGTCATTGAAACTGCGCATAATTCCTATCATTGGGTCTTTGTTAGCACGTAGCAGTCGTCTCGGTTGCGGAAGTAGGAATTCGCGATTACGCATCGGTCTGGACGGGACATATACAGGGTGAGGCAAAAAAAACTGCAACACAGTTAAAACGTCATATTTTTTTCATTTTTGGTTCAATTTTATTCGATAAAATCAAAAAATGTAGGGAATTTAATGATCTTTAAAACAAAATTAAATTTGTTCGATTTGGCCACCTTTGGCATGAACTATGGCCTTCAAACGGCCAATGAATCCGTTGCACGCTGCCCGCAGGTGGCTTTGGGGAATATTGGCCCATTCTCGGCGAAGGGCTTGCTTGAGCTGGTCGATAGTACCGTATTTTTTAGCTGAAACCTTGCTCTCCAAAATACCCCAGACACAATAATCCATCGGATTTGCATCTGGAGATTTTGGTGGCCATTGTGCGGTAGAAATGAAGCGAGGAACATTTTCTTTCAACCATTCTTGGGTGGCGCGTGCTGAATGGGAAGGTGCTGAATCCTGTTGGAATGTCCAAGGTCCATTACCAAAATGTTTAAGTGCCCAAGGCTTAAACACACCCTCCAGAATATTCTCCCGATAATATTCGGCATTTATCTTGACGCCACGGTCGATGAAAACAAGCGGAGAGCGTCCATCAGCTGTTATTGCTGCCCACACCATCACCATGGCCGGCGCTTGTGTTCTGGTGGCAAACCGATAGTGTAAATTGTTAGGTGATCTCTTATGCAAGTAAACGCGATCGTTTAGCTTATTCACAAATTGCTGAACGACGAATGGTTTCTCATCGCTGAAAACCAAATTCGGGATCACCTCACTTGCGGCCAAGCGGATCAACTCCTTAGCTCTTAGGCGTCTAACTTGTTTTTGAGCATCGGAAAGTTCTTGGACTTAATGAATTTTCAAAGCCTTAAGCCCAAGCTCATTTTGTAAAATTCGGCGCATGGATCGCTGGGATATGTTCAGCTCAAGAGCCAATTTTCTGGCACTGCGACCCGGATTTCGCGCAATTCTCTTCTTCACCTTTCGAACCATTTCTGGTGATGTAGTTGTCTTTTTTCGGCCACTTCCTGGACGCCGGTCAATACTTCCAGTGTCACGGTAACGAGAAATGGTTCGTGACACGAAAGATTTATGAACATCTAAATGCTCAAGGGCTTTAACGATATCCGTTTGTTTTACTCCACACAAGTGCAGCGCAATCACACTGTCACGCCTGTACTCCATGGCGAATAACTTTTTTTTGGAATATTTTTCAGCAAAATGCTTTTATACGCTTATAAACAACAAAATGAGCTGTCACTGGACAAAATTTGACAGGTGTCAGAAGAACAGGCTTAAAATGGCAGCTGTTTGAAATTTGTTGCAGTTTTTTTGCCTCACCCTGTATATTTACACGGGCAAGTAACTCAACGGCATCTATATCCCCTCTCAGCAACTTGGCAACAAATACACTTTGCGCCACTTAGCGCCTAACACTAAGAGATTGGAGGCCTAGCAGGAGACATCTAGTTTTGTAATCCAGACGATACGATACTGAACACGAGAAGGACCTAAGTGCAACCGTGGTGAATTTTCGTTGCACAGCTTCAAACCTATTACTCCGTAAGGCAGTGTCAGGACAGCATACTACACTATTAGCTTCCAAAACTGATCGTACTAACGAGACATAGATGGCTTTGAAACACATTGGATCAGAGAACTTCTTAGTCAACTTAGATATAAATCCTAGCATTCGAATCGCCCGGGTATCGGTGTATTCGTATTGCGCGTTAAAATCTAGCCTACAGTCAAGTATTACACCAAGATCGCGCATCACATTGCAGCGACGAATAGTTGAGATAGACAGAACATACGGGTAGCATATGGTATTGTTGAGCCTTGAGTACGAAACAGTACAACACTTATCCACCGCAATACACAGATCGTTCAGACTACACCAGTCACAGAAATAATCACAGATTCTTTGTAATGCTTCGCAGTCAGATGTGGTAGCAACCGGCAGGAACAGTCGAACGTCGTCGGCGTACATCAAGCACGCATCGTTAGGTATCACAGAAGCCAAGTCATTTATCTAGATCGAGAACAACAGTGGACCAAGGTTGCTGCCTTGCGGCACTCCGGACGTGCTTGCAAATTCCCTCGAAGTCAGGCCTTCCAAATTGACCCTGTACAACCGTCCTGTTAAATACGATTGAAACCAATCAACCAAGCGCCTTTCCATTCCCATTTGTTCCAACTTTGCCAGAAGAATCGCGATGTTGACACGATCAAAGGCAACGATTATCTTGATAGAACTTGAAACCCTGTTCTAAACCCATTTTTTGAGCACTTTGTTCAAGATTTTCGTTAAGAATGTTTAAGTAAACACTCTGGTTCATAATCCCTTCGATAAATACGAGGTTTCCAACACCTTTCGATGACATACACCCCCAAACCATTACACCACCTCCACCATGCTTTATTGTGGCTTTCAAATTTTTAATGTTCAGCTCGTCGTTTGGTTTTCGCCAAACAAACCGACGGCCGTCGGAACCAAAAAATTGGAATTTCGATTCATCACAAAAAATTACATCATCCCAAAAACCCTTTGGGCGCAATTGATGTTGTTTTGCGAACGCCAAACGTATCTTCTTATTTTTGTCGCTTATAAAAGGTTTCTTTCTTGGGCATCGTGCTCTGAAATTATTCCGCTTTAACACGTTTCGAACCGTATCCACACAAATCTTCTTATCATTGCGCTGGTTCAGTTCTGTTGTTAAATCCACTGCTATTATTTTGAGATCAGCTTTGATTGAACGAATGATAAATCTCTCGTCGTATTCTGTAAGCTTCTTTCTGTTCAGATTCCTTGGGGCATCTTCTATTCTATTCTCCTCGCGAAACCTTTTTATGATGTATTGCACTGTTGATTTTGGTGCTTGCACAAGTGAGGAAATCTCCCCGAGTGATTTTCCCAGATTATAGTGGGAAATGATAAGCTCGCGGATGGGTAACGGAGTATTTTTTCCTCTTGAAGCCTTCTGAACCTTATCAAAAAACAGTAGTTCAATAAAATGTTATGTAAAGATACAACTTGGGTTGTAAGTAACATTTTTATTACCTGCAGTTCTATTTTAGTAAATAGAATGTTTGATAAAGCTATCTTCAATCCGAACTTCAATTTTGAGCACACCCTTATCACCGTACGAATTCGGAATCGGTCTGTGCAGATTGGTGCGAATAGACTTTGCCCCCTAAAATTATCGCCAAGCCGTAACTAATTAACTTTTTCCAAGAAGGTGATATCAGTCATAACAACTGATAGTTGCTCTACTCGAATCAATTGTCATAATTGCATAATGTGCATTTAATTAGGCTGTACGAGCATGAGTTTACGTCGCGTAGCTGACGTGGGGTAGGCGTACGAATTCGGATTCGAGTCACTGTAGGTAATGAGAGCATTCTGTGTTTGGCGGTATGTCATAAATGTAGATGTTAAATAATATTGGAGAGATTACACTCCCTTGTGGGACTCCCGCTTCTGGAGTATAATTATTTGAGCATGTTGCTCCTATGTGAACTTTGTTTTCTCTGTTTCTTAGGAAAGATTGCACTATTTTGATAATGTATATTGGGAAGTTAAGTATTGTGAGTTTGTATAGGAGTCCTTTATGCCAGATTGTATCAAACGCTTTTTCCGTATCAAGTAGGACTACGCCCGTTATTGCCAACGCCACGTCGGCAAGGGTTTCGGAAAAATATCAAATTCACTAAGAAAGGCGAGGCTGCGGTTTCTTGAGCAAAAGGCTAAAAAAGCGTGCTTCCTCATCCTCAGCTTGGCACTCAAAGGACCTCGCTGCTAGGAAGCCCGCGCTTTTATTTATCGTCATCATGTCACAACATCATTCTTGTCACAACGCGCGCGACGGCAATTATCCGGCAATCAGTTCCACCCGATCGTTGTGCCCGACGACAGTCGACACCCGTACTTTTTTTTTATTTAAAATATTAGCAATATTGTTTGTAAGTCTATGTAACTGGTGTGTAGTGGCTAGTGATTCATGGAAATCGGATTGTTCTCCTTGATGTGAGACAGTATTCTGGATGCTATTACTTTCTCCAAATTTTTTCCCAAGGAGCTTAGTACACTGATTAGTCTGTAGTTTTGAGGTGAGCATTTGTCTTTTCCCGGTTTTGCTATTGCAATAATTTTTGCTTTTTTCCAGGCCGTTGGAAAATATCCTAATTTGAGGCATGCATTGAATATATGTGTTAGAAGAATTATTCCTTTGTTCCGAATATTTTTAATCGTTTTGCTGTTTAATTCATCAATTCCTGTGGATTTTTTGGGTTTCAACTTTTTAAGAATGTGTTTTATGTCTTTAGGTTTAACCCACACGATCTCTTGTGGGAGTGATGTCTGGGACTCAGTGTCATTTCTGTTGATCAGATGATTCACTTCTTTTTGTATTGGGCTTTTGTCATTTACTGTGGTTCTATGCGCCTTTTCAAACTGATTTTTATTTTTATATGCATTGCGTTTTTCTACTTGTTAGCGCTGAAACTGATTAACTAGACACATCCGCGGTATTTAGTAGAAAAACTTGTGTTTTATTAATACCGGATCGTCAACCGGTCAATTAATTCACACTACTTTAGCTCTAAAAAAAAACACTGTCTTCGCTGAGCTAAGTTTCAACACTCCCTTTCTGTCTCTCTCTCTGCTGTTCTTTTTCGACTAGTTGGCGTTCTGCTACTATTAGTATGTGGCACCGGTGGAGGGATACATGAATTTATCCAACACTACTGATGTTAGAATCATGTTGTTATCGGATTTTGGAAGGGATGATTGTTGGTTTTTTTATTATTTACACGAATTTCCATATTCTATTGTTGTTGTTTTGATTAGGATTCATTGCCCTTAAGCTTTTGTCCCAGGATTCGTTTCTTATCTGAGATATTTGATTTTGAATCTTATTTTTTTACTCCGTTGTGATATTTTCGAGAAAACTGGCTTGTCGGTTTCTTTGCCATTTCTTACGGATCGCGTTTCTAATTTTTATCCATTCTTTTATATACTCTGGAAATTCGAAAATTTGCCATGGAACGCCTCTCCTCGTATTGTATAATGCTCCTGCATTATAAAAGAAACCACTCAAGGGAATAGACGATCCGTTCCGGGTTGTGTTCTGGCGGCGAATGCCGTTTATTTCGTTTTTGCGTTGCTTTTATTCCACCTCCACGTTCATCATTTCATAAACATTTAATTTTAGCGCGTACCCAGTTCATACGAGCATTTCACACATTTTGTTGTTGTGTTGCTGTTTGAGGCTCCGTGCCCGTACTTCTGACAATTTTTGAACTGCATTAGTCCGGATTTTTTGGAGTAGTAACTCCAGTAGGCTCTGCAGTTTAAAATCGCTTTAGTCTTGTTCGACGATTGCATGTTTATCGAAACCTTCGGGATGTGCAATAACAAAGTTAACTGATCATCGATTTTTTTTCTTTTTGATCGATAGTTCTTTGATCGACGTTGGAAATATTCCAAGGTCATTTAATTCCTCTTGAAGGTCCTCAATTACACAATTGTGGAGGCCTAACAATCCACAACAATGTAACACAATCCTTATTTTCTTTTCGTCCTCAGGTTGGTACGAGTAGAAGTTCTTGTTTCACTTGCGTTAGCTTCGATTTTACCGTTAGGAAGTCTTTCTTGGTGTTGGTGTTAACCTTTTTTTGTTTTTTTTTTGTTTTACAAACTAGTCGGAATACTAATGTACGCTCCACTGACAGTGTGGGACTCTCACCCACTAAACCTCTAGCTTGGTTTTCCTTTACCGCAATGCCACTGTTTTCCTCTTACGAGATGACGCGCGGCATGCACCGAGAAAACACCTGTCTAAAGCGACTTTATTTGGGAGTGACGTTTACTCAAGCCACCTAACTGATTCGTCACTCCGAAAATGCTCCTCCCAAACATTTGACGGACCGTGCCTATGCACCAAAACAATTGCGCCTAGGCACCCTAGCCTCTTTGGGTAGCAAGGTCAGCGCGGGACGCCGAAAGACCGAAGCGGTTGCCCGAGGAGCAACTGCTCACTTTCCCATCACCCCTGCACTTGAGGCTGGTCAACGCCAGCGGCTTGTACTCTCTGGAATTGCCGCCATTCCAGTTGTAGCTTAGTCATCATGTGTCCTACACACCTAGAGACGGCGTCGAAGACCTCCTCCCTTTCGCACATCCGCTCCACAAGATTCCCTACCGCTAATCCCTCTCCTGTTGTCGCAACCATTTCTTCCCTCGCTTCGTCGAACCTGGGGCACACGAACAGGGCATGCTCCGGCGACTCAACGAGGCCCACGCAGACCGGGCACTCTGGCGACGGTGCACGATGAAAACGGTGTAGGTACTCCCGGAAGATCCCATGTCCCGAAAGGAACTGGGTCAGCCAGGGATTTACCTCGCCGTGATCACGAGACAGCCATCTCTCGAGTTTGGGAATAAGCCGGAACGTCCAACGTCCTTTCTCATCATTTTCCCATTCCCGCTGCCATCGTACCATGGAGTTGCGTTTCGCCTCCGCACGGATGCCCACCGAGCCACGGCCAACATAGCACGCCCTGTCCTCATCGATGAGGATCCTAATCGATGCCCCTGTCCCCTGTAACCCGAATGGCAGTGTGCCGGTAAACCCGATTGAAAGCATCCAGGTTTCGCTGTACCGACAGTGCTTCCGCAAATGCAGGTCCCGCGTAACGCAATACTGACGTGATCACTGTTGCCAGCAGCCTCTTCTTACTACTACCAAGGCCCGCTGTTCTTACTGCATAATCTACATGTTTTCCGAAGGAGAGCCCGGAGTCAATCATCACACCGAGATACCTGATCGCTTCCTGAGCCCGAACCACGTGCCTACCGATCTTGATCGATGCCACCTGGACTGGCTGCAGGTTGCTAACAAGGATCATCTCGGATTCTCTAGTCCCACCCCGGTCATCCACGCTTCCACCGCCTCGATAGATCGCGCCGCGTTCACCTCCACCTCTTTCAGGCTCTGGCCACGGACCGCTACAGTGGTAGACATTCGTATAGCCGCAGGTAGTTTTTTCGAGTTTTTTTCTCGTTTCTCTCAAACTAGCCGATCTTTTTTCATTTGGAATAATACAAAAGGTTTATTTTATCGTTGTTTACAACACATATTGACGAAAAACGTGTAGGACTTGTTTTCGAGAAAATATGAGAAAATTTTCAAATTTCACATGGACATTCGTATAGCCGCACCTTATGAAAAACATATTTTTCAAATAGTTTTTACGAAGCAATCTGCAAGTTGGTATTTTTTATTACTGCCTACATTTCTAACAAATCCAAAACTATAATTTGCCATGGGTTCCGATAAGATTTAATGGGTTTGCTATTCAATTTAAGTGTAACAGTCGTCAATTACCTGACTTAAACTTGAAATATTTTTATTTTACCGATTTTTTTAAGAAATCAATCCAAATAAAAACCAAAACGCTTTTTTATGTAATTGCAATAAGAAATGCATACTACACACTTGGATAAAGGGATATTTTTGTCTCCAAACCATGCATTCAATTGTTGGTGAAAATTAATTGATATGTTATTGTCCTGTAATAAAAGGCTTCAATCCCCGATAGATGAATAAAAATGTCTTGCAAAGGCTCTGTTTACATCCCTGAATACATTTGAGTTGAAATTTAAAAAATGGAAAGCTGTACGTGATAAGAAAGTTACAGCAAACATCAAACCCTCACCAACGATTTTTTGCTTTGACTTTCGATGTGGTATGGTGGGTCACTCATGGTTCAAATCATGCTAATATCGGCTCTATTCATCCAAATTATCAAGAAATTACTTATTTGCTTTGAAAAGAACTTCATTTTGCTTTTATTTTACCTACGTTACCAAATTAAGGGTAAATGAGCCGGTGGTCGTTTTGGGCATTAATGAACTTTGGCTTTGCTTTGAGTTTTCTCCCAATTTTATGATTTGTTTATGATCCGTTATGTATAAAATACGTCTGGTTATTACTGGTCCATCCATAGTTCCTTTAAATTGCCCAAAAGGTTGCCAATTTCTGGATGATTCATGCTAAAACTGACTTTTTGTCCCTTAGGAAACTATTTTCATCGTTTTCGATAGAGGCTTAACCATCCTTTTGGATATTTTCCGTAGGAAATTATGGATGGATTTCTTATACCTACCGATAATTGAAACAACAGAGCGATTAGATTTGCAGTTTATCAAAAATAGCTTGATTTTTTGTCATTTTTTATTTATTTGTCAGTTACCCTGGGCGCATTATTTAAAAAAAAAATTAAAAGCCAGGGTGCTATCAAAAAGAGCATTTCTAAAGCTTAAAATAATCTAGAATAGTTCTACTATTGAACAAAAAATACAACCATTAAATACGTGTTAACGAATTTTGCGGATTATGTTTTTTCTTTCACTGCGGCTATACGAATGTCCATTTTAAAACAGCTGCAATCTGACGATTACTCACATTTTGACACATAGCACTCACAATTACCCACGTATCTAAACCAAATTTTACATGTATACTAGTCACATGTGTAGTAACACAATAAAAGCTTGATACCGTCAAAAAATGCATCCGTTTGTAATTGATTGCCGTTTTACTCCTGAGCCTCTAGGTGCGGCTATACGAATGTCTACCACCGTAGGACCATATCATCGGCAAAGCCAACGACCAAAGTCCCGACCGGAAGTCTCAGCCGCAGAACCCCATCAAACATCACGTTCCAGAGTGTTGGCCCTAGAACGGAGCCTTGTGGTACTCCTGCGTAAGAGGCACTTCCTGTTGACCTGAATCAGTGTCAAAGCGCAGTACTCGATCCTCGAAGTAGCTCTGGAGCAAACGGCAAAGGTACTCAGGCACTTTCATGTTGCGTAGCGACCTTGCGATTACCGTGCAACTGGTGTTATTGAAGGCGTTCTGTACGTCAATGGTGATGATCGCACAGAACCCTCCACTTTTACCCGCAGTTTCTACCACTGTACGAATGGCGTCAACAGTTGACCTATGCTGGCGAAACCCAAACTGTCTACTGGATAGTCCCTGGGTGCCCTCCGTGTACGGCGTCAGCCTGTTAAGGATTAGCCGCTCAAGGAGTTTGCACAGAGTATCTATTAAGCAGATCGGCCTGTACGCCGAAGCGTCTCCAGGATTTCTGCCGGGCTTGGGCAGCAGGATAAGCTTCTGCCGTTTCCAGCAAAGGAGTCCGTGAAGATGACTGTTGGCTCGTTTCCACATTCCTCGGCTGGTATCAGAATTGCCATAGCTTCCGCTGTGGAAATAGAACTGTTATTTGTTAGTTTTATGCTGCTTTCATTGCTTCGTGACTAGATCCCACAACCTGCTGTTGGCGAGTCAACTGACCCGTCTGTGTAAATTTGTGTGTTGTGTGGTCCCTTTTGTATGGTCTCCTTGATGCTCCAGTCTATTTTAAGTGTGGTGTGGTTATTTGTTGTGTGATTTGTTAGTAGTGTGGCGACTTTAGGTAGGTGGGGTATCCCCTGGTTTGTTAAGTATTGGTTGATTTCTTTGAAGGTGTCCCTCAAGCTGAAGGCCCTCCAGCATATCGGCCTTTAACGGTACTATTTCTTCATCGATTGTGGCAGCCTTTGCCACACGCCAGATGGCCCGCGTGGCCTCTTCCACCACCTGCCGCGCCGCTTCGTTTTCGGCCGACTGTCGGCCGAGCTCGATGTGGCGGTGAATTTTCGCCACAGTCCTGTGTCGGATGACCACGCTCCAGGCATCGGTAGCAGCGCTTAAAGGTTCGGAGGCATCGGCCGCATCTCTTTGACGGAGCATCGTTCGTGGTTCAGTGTCAGTTTTCCCTCCTTTAGCATAGCGATCATGCTTCGTGGCACCGTGAAGCGCATCATTTGCAGCCCATTTCTTCTCCGAGTCATTGGGCGGAGGGTGCATGGTGGCTTGAGTCCGATCTGTGACGGTTGGGGCACCACATCTTCTGGCGTGGCCGCATATCGATGTCGTAGATCATCGCCGTCGTCATCTCCGTCGTTCGCTCACGCTAGCGCAACGCGGGAGAAGTCTCTCTCCTCTCTTAAGTGCTCTCATTATATCATTGTTACTCTAACACCCCTCCTCAACGATTAATGCGACAAACCTATCAACATCGATGTTGAACTTGATGTCTCCGAGCGATTTTGTCAATACATCCGTTCCCATTACCTCTGAAGGACAATATTTCAATTCTATGTCGTTTTTCTCACGTAATTCCTTAACGTAACATTCTTTAGTTTATACATGTTTGGAACGGCTCGAAGTTCTTCCTCATTTCACAAATTACTATCGGTTCGTTCAAGTTCTCGTCGAAATCGTCCAATAATCTTCTGATCCAGACTGCTTCCGGACTACTCTGACTCCATTAATGAAAGGGTCACATCTCATATCATATCATATCAAATTTGAGATCTTTAAATCTGAAATACATTTGTTCAGAATTGCCGAGAAAACACCGAAACTGTCCGTTCGCGTCCGTTGCCTTTAACCGTCGATTTTATTCTCCGTGCTTCTCCCTTTTCCGCGCGCATTTCCAGTCATTCTGTCGTCTGTCTAACCCCTCCGCTCCACAACTCAATCCTACCTTTGCAAATCCACCACCACTCAAAACCAACCCACCGTCACCACTTCGGCTCCCTTTTTGCACTATATTCCTCCGAATGGGCTGTTGTTTCTGGGTCTAATGCGTAGATCTAAATTTCATCTCTCGTAATGATAGATTTGAATTTGTCAACATAGTAAGAAAGCATTGTTTCACACACTTCAATTAAGAATGTGATTAACGGATCCTTTTCATATGCCAATGCTATCAGCAAGGTCTCTTGATGATAATCTATGATTTTCCAAGACATGCATCTGCTGAACTTTGTTTGAAATTGATTTTCAAGAGGGCATTGTGTATCTTTTCATTCCAACACCTAGCGGGCTGTTTAAGTTCATAGATACTACGCACTGCACGATTAGAATCGCAAGGATACTCACGCGGGGGTTTTTTTTTTTAATGTTGCGCGTTCCCAACAAAGGGTTTGACCTTGAACCACGTGCTTTTGAAGGTTGCGCTCTTGAATTCTTCGTGAAGCTGCAACGCAGTGGCCAACAACCAAATTTTGAATCAAGTTATCTGATATTTGTTCTTCTAATTAATTTACTAACAGTCCCATTTTCGAATGTGTGGCAATTATTTTTGATTCATGATTTCAATAGTCGTATATTTTATTCTACAATAGTAAATACTTTTTCAAATATATTGAATTGTATTCTAAAACAAGTAATGCCGGAAACTAGGCAGCGGGCTCTAGCTGCCTATCAAAGCTGACCGTCATTTTACGGGTTTTTTTTGACAAATATTTACATTCAACGCCGTGGTCCTTGGAATATTTGTAGGCCTTGTCGCCAAATTTGCGGTGATATCGCATATTTGTTCATCACGATTTCGCGACTCGCTTCGTTGATAACTATTGCGACGACGATATGGGCTTCGCGCCCGACGGTAGCCGTTCCATTTTCTTTGAATGGCTTGGGTGCTTCCATTATATAGTCGGCCACTTTTGCCTGCTCATCAAGCGGGGTGGAAGACATTGTTGCCAAAATCGACGATACAGTCGCTGGTAGAGCTCGCAGCCAGATACTGAACAATATTGTGTCGTCTGAATGCTTCGCCGACAGTCCGTCGCATTTCTGCTAATAGGGCGCTGGGTTTTGGGTCACCAAGCGTGACACCCGTTAACAAGTTTGTTAGTCGTTGCGTCTGTGAAGGTCTAAAGTGATCATTAACCGCTTTTTTTAGAAATTCATAGCGGCCTGTTTCCTTCTTTTGGCTCTGTAATATGGCTGGGTAAATGAATTTGGCTTTTACGTTCAGCGCGACAATAACTGCATTGAATTTAGTTTAATCTGATTTTATCTGATCTGAAGCATTTGCTAGTTCAGTAAATTTTGTTTCAGTATCAGGAAGCACTTCTTGATTGTGTAAAGTTTGCTTTAATAATCCTAAAAAAAAATACATGAATAATACTGTTTACTTGACATGAGTCATGAGAGCTAAACATCTAGAGCATTTACCTAGTAGTACATAACACGTAACGATTCTTCTCTAAACAATAGTGCCTTTCTGAACCATTAAAAAAAACTAGAAACGTTCAAACAAAGAAATGTGGATTGTTCACAAAATGATCAGAATAACAACCATTTGTCGACCTTTGAATGATCAATAACGAAAGAATGCTAATACAATAGATCGGCTAGATAGTTAGCCTGTTTCAATCAAATTGTTTAAAAATCGCAAAAATAGATCATACATTCAAGACACTTACTACACTCTTTTAAGTTACGTACTTTGATGAAAGCGATTTACTTTGAAATTTGAACAATCTTAATGAATATTATCGACCAGCAACGAACAAAGAAAAGAAATGTTATTTGCATCAACAATAAGAACTACAGAACAAAAGATTGGATTTGACCACACAACAAATGATAGAATAATGTAGAGAAAACTGCATTGTAATGATAACTTGAAAGTAAAGACAACGTGAACCTCAACAACGACTTCACAGCGTACGAGAAAAAATTCAGAAGAATCGTACAAATCGCCCTTGCATCACCAGCCTTGTGGGGGAGCATGACGCAACAACAGACGCCTTCAGAGAACGCTTCTCCTCATCCTAAAACATCTAGCGGAATGTCAACTTCAAACGAGAAGATGCCGTGCACGATTAATCTAAATTCAAGGTATGTATATTGTTGCTCAAACATACGGCTCGTCCGTCCTTATATATGTTAAAAAAATATGCTGCTTTCGCAGCAGAGGCCATTTCAAATGTACATTTGTTTGTAATTTTTCAAAAAATTTACACGTGTATTTTTATTTTTGTTTTCACAGAATTAATCATAAAGAAACGGAGCCCAAATTCTTCGTCGCCTTCACGAAACCCCTCAATGATGGCAGAGTGTTTTCGACTAGCTTCGTCAATGGGAATCTGCTGTACGATGGAATTGTATATTCTATGAATAGTATTAGGAAATATGTTGACATATAGTTCTTAGGATAATAGTGCAGGGAATTGAATGAAGAGCATTGGTAAGCTTATATCCTTAAACCATTTCTCAGCTTGATCACTTCAATGATCCACCAAAACCTTTGCGACAAGAAAACCATGCTGTCCTGCCATAACTTGCCACAAAATAACACAAAACACTACAATTGAATTTTGAAACACCAGAACACAACGTTCTACAGAAACATCATCATCAGGAGTTCTCCGACAACGTTCTACAGAAACATCACGATTAGGAGCTCTCCGATAACGTTCTACAAAAACATCATCATCTCCGACAATGTTATTCAGCATCGGATAACCTCGGATCTGACGCTTGGACTACTCAGACACACAGATTGAGAGCACAAAAGTGCTTCAAAGTACAATGGATCTTTGACATCGTTGCTACCGTTCACCCACCGATACGAACTCCAATCATTCACCGAGCAACCGTACGATGAAGCTTAAGAAAACACAACATCACAACGAAGGCTCATGAAAGCTTATCCAAAGGAGAAAATAATTACCTACACATGTTCCTGTAACCGCCACTTAACGAGTGCAGTTAAAATTTGAACTGTGCAGTGCGCATCAGGTTTCGGATAGCGCTAATAGTAAAATCGATCAGGCAATCTCATAAATGAACATCACTGATCAAAAGAATTCTGATCGAAATGGCAGCTACCGTGGAGAAATGGATGATCAGCAGTCAGTCTCAGAAGTACAACAGTAATACAACGATACTACAACAATTTAGCAAGGATACTACAACGATGAATAATTATCTCGTTGTTGCTGTTTGGGCAGCAAAAAAATATTTCTCTGCGTGTAATAATTATAGAACTTCAAATACCTTGCAATAGAGCATTTAGCTATACAGCAAATATAATTGAACGAGATCGTCAAGAACAGAAAGAGATACATCAACTTCAATGTGGAATATCTAGATTCGTGCCGGCGCTTCTCTGGTTTTCGTGGCAATGGTTGGTGGTGATAACATTGATCGTGATTAACGCTGTTGATGCGGTTTAGTATGGATAAAGAGCAACCAAAAGCTAAGAAAAGTATGTAGGGAATAGGCATGAAATGTACAAGTTTTAGTTAGGCAGAAACAATAGGAGTTAGGATATCTTCCTGAACGAAATAGAATGGTTTAAGTGGAGCTTCAGAATGAAAAAATGCAGCGCCAGTTATCAAATGATTAGGTAAAACAGCGATTAGATTAGATAACTAAAATGAAGATGAATGAATAGGGCATGAGACAAGAACGTTAGAATTTAGGAGAAAGAAATGCTTGGAAATAGAATGGAAGGGACTGATTTAATAGGAGATGACGAATCAACTAGATGCTGATTGTGGAATCGTAGTACAAAGTGAATGAGTTATGTTTTGTGTTTTGAATATGTTAGCATCTAAACAAACCTTTGATTAATGCAAAACTGCATGGTGTGCTCCAGTATTTTAAATTTTTTTGCGTTCATGTTCGTTTAGGTACTGTCAGGGTGTATAGTACTCCCGTCGTTCTGCTGAATTTTTTGTGATAATACAATGATGCATGTTCATTTAGGATTAGTAAGAGCAAGAATGGATTGCATATTTCGATTATTATTGTATATATATTTAATTTTGATCATTTGAAACCTACTATGTACCATGGAAAACGAAACTGTTAAATAATTATTGTTGAAAATTTCATATCATGGTTTCGAATGATTGGTCTTACTCCTCCGAAACTGTTGAATGGATTTTGATGAAAAGTAAGTATAGATTTGAAGGAGCGGTTGGATACATTTGAATAGAATCGGGGTAAGTATGCCATGGTGATAGCTCAGCACCAGGCAAATTTTTATTAATTGACAACTCGCATTTCTAGTTTATTGGTTCAACTTGATCGTCGAAGGACCGCATTTAGGATGGCCAGCTTTAATCATAGTTTTTCGAATGGTTGAGATAGCTTAGCCATGGTTACGATATTGGTCACGGTAGTTTACTTTGCGCATCTACTTATCACAATATCTGACGGTTCAGTGCAAGGGTAATTGATGCTTAAGAGGATCTTAATACCTAAAGTGTTTCTGACTGATGCGAGAGAAAAATCATTCATCAAGAAACATGATCCACAAATATTGAATGTTCAATTTTGTTTCATGGTTTTAAACAAATGTTTTCTTTAAATACCTATGCAAATGTAAGACGTTCAGAATGTTTTCGTATGCGGCTGTCACGCACTGCCGAAACGTATGATGAGATAATCTATTTCCATCCCTCTAACTATGAAAGCATTTAGTGACTATGGTAACTGTTGTGTGGTTATTGTGGCAGTGATAAAATCGTTGTGTATTTAATCTTATCTTAATCATGTAACTCTTCAGTGTCACTGATATCGATGAACATCGACTGAATTGAAAATACCTCAGGTATATCATTTACTTCAAAATCATTAATTGGACCAAAAGAATAAATTGGAACGAATCTCTACCGAGTCTCGCATACTCAGACTGGTAGCTTTAAGTGTCGTCCTATCGAGTTTTGTACGCAAGACTGAATTGCAGTATGCTCGTTGAATGTTTCGCAACTTATTATTTAAGAAACGTGGCGGAAGTAAAAAATAGGCTCCATTCATGATGAGTAACTGTGCGACTTTAAAACTCTATTTTTATTGATTCAATGTAAGAAAATAATTCGAACAAAAGCTGTCGTCTGCCGTCTCGTGCGCGACGGTCGTCGAGCTGTTTCATTTCCCTCGCTCGAGTCAGTAATCGTTCTCACTTTTCATCATTGCTGTAATTTGCCATTTTTTTGTACGTTTATTTGAAACAAGCATGTATGTTGATGACTGAATGTGTTTAGGATAGGATTTAGGAATAGGATTTATGATAAGTTGATGACTCGATTGCAAAGCAGAATATTGCACAGCAAAGCTCCAAGTAATTTCTTTATTGATGATCACCTGTTCGTAAACGCTACATCAAAATGCTTAACATGCAAATGCTGGCTGGGCAACTAATTCCGACCCACCATCGATATTCGAACATCCTGCGCAGAATAATGCATTCGTGTTGGCCCCGCCGAATGCTGATGCCGATTTTTGTGCTGCTATAGGGGTTCGTTTCTGATTGCTTTATGCGTAAGCAAGGAGAAGCATTAAATGACCAATGCCATTATCATGTGCCATTATCACTTGAACCCTATCATTCCTTGTGATCTGGAGATGACTGATATCCCAATGTTTTGTGACGATGGTTGCGATAACTATCGTATATGATAACATTTTAAGTTAAAAAGAGAGACTTATTCGTCCCTTCCTCAGCTCTCGACCAGGCATGGGACTCATGCGTCCTTCGTTGTAGGCATACGCGAAGATCATACTTCGTTTTTCTCGCAGTTTCGTTCACTTTTTTCTGTATCCATTATATTCTTCGCTATATCTATGCATTAACACTCGTACGGAAAGATGGGTCTGGCCAAATCCCTTTGCATTTAACAATATTTAAATGGGCGTATGTGGTATGTTCTAAGCATTTTTCTAGCTGCCAGTCACGCATAATTTATTTCTCTCTTCCATAATCGAATCGTTCTAGTTCGAATCGTGAATAAAAAACATATTTTTGTTTTGTACTTTTCTCCCTTAATTTTGTATTTATCAAAGTGGTATGAAGCGTATAAATTCGGATTTCAATCAAAAGACATTGCTTCAAACCACATCCATACATACAAAATGATGAGAAAAAAATACAAATCAGAACTATGTTTAGTAAAAGCATATAAAATCACTTTCATTGATTTTGAGCCCGAAAAATGCAAGTATATGCGACTTTTGAATGATGTTGACAGACTGGCGATTTGCACGTTGATCAGAAGAAAAACTAATATTACAACGCATCTTATCATCTCCGTGTAAAAAAAGGCAACAGTCCAGATTGCTTGGAAGTGTATCCGTGCCGATGTTTTGTATAGCCACAATATTTGTCTAAAGTTTGGTTTGTTTTCTGAACAATGCTTCAATCGCTCAACAAACTTGAAAATACTGAATATTAAGAATAATGTTTCAACGTTATGTGAAATCAATGTTTTCGATAGCGTACTTCAAAAGTGAATCTGGGGTTTCTATTATCGTTTCTTTCAGCTTTTTGACAAGAATGCAAGAAGTTTTCAGTAGCGCAATTAAAACAGGTCAAAGAAAACAGCCTAAGTCCAACATCGTGTTAGCCGTTTCTTAGTGTAACCCTTGTGATCCTACGTGATAATTTATACTTTCATTGATGCTAGGCACTTATATGTTACCATTAAGGCATATATTTTGCTATAAGCATACAAAAAACACAAAAAACATGTAAATGGTACAAATTTTTACACATTACAAGCACTTCTTTTCAAAGAAAGTGTAATTGGTTTTCAGGGAAAATTTACAGATTTTTTCTTAAAAGTAACACAATATGGACGAAGTTGTTGGGGTTCTGTCACCAAAATTTCATTCCATCAGCAAATTAATTTGATTGATAAAACGTAAACAGTATTTGAAAACTGATCGGTATGGGACATGAGTACTTCTGATTTATGAACGCTAACTTCTTGCAAATGTATGTAACATATCTGCAAGTAACAAGAGGAGATAAATCTATATTACCCACCAGAACTAATTTATTATCACGATATTGTAGTAATTGGACGTTCTTCTGCTTATTATCATTTGTCGCAAGATAAAAGTTTTGGATGGTATGGTTTTCAAGATTTTAAAATACCAAAAATATTACCCATTTTTAATCGAAGCTTTAACACCGGTATCATCTCGAATGGATTTAGTATGCTTAACCGCCTGTAATGAAGCAGTTGTGTTTTTTTAATTTTTTGGACAGTAATTATCATTTTTACTATTATTAGAGATACTTTGAGTACACCGTCTTCCTTTCGTTTCTTTGTGATATTAGGCAAAAGCAGTGATGTCTCGTTATCGCGATAATCGAACAAATTCGGCTTTGTTTGATTTCCTTTTGATGGGCATCACTGTTATCTAGTGAACAAGTTCCCTAAAATCACAATCACCTAAAAATGAAACGAAACCAAAAACGTGGCACATTCCTTCGTACACACTTCACATGTACTGTTATTTCTTAAATTTAAATAATTCAGAACACTGCTCGTCAAATGAATTCCATGAACTTGCAATCAATCACGCTAAGTGTTTGCTGATCATAACTTAAACATAAAATCCGAGAATATCCCATCGACATAGGTTCGTTCTAGGGTTCTAAAAGAACGGAAATTCCGGATCGAACATGATCGTTCGCGTTTTGGTTTTTAAAGACAACAATTTTCACTCAGACCGCGATTGGTCACTATGGCAATGGTATGAAGTAGTGTAGAATGTGGAATCGCAGCATCGAAAAATAGAATCTTATTTCACAAGGCGACAATTCTGGCGACGAACATCAAAACGCAACACAACATGAAGAACCTACTTCCTTCACGAATTCAATTGATGAACTTGCATCATTATTTGGCGAGAAACTGAAAATAGGATCATTCTGGAGTTTTATTTAAACCAAATTGTGTTATCGAGCATTTCATTCGTTTTAGTCGCATTGTCCTGCATTTCTACATAAAACACGAATTAGCAAGTTGCCTGGTCAAAGTCCTTTGTCGTTGTTTGTTCAACGCAACGAGAATTCGCTCTGCACAAGGGTCCAAGGTCAATCTGCACCACGGGTACATTTGCGATCGCCGAAAAGGCTTTCTGTCGTGTGTTCTTGGGAATCATTGTCGATGCTCGGCCTCAGCATCGGTCAAATTTAAGAAATAAAACGTAAGCGTTCTTAAAGCGGAAGCAAATTGCGCTGCAAATATGTTACAGTTTTGTAATAGAAGTTGAATTCGTAAAGAAAATGCATGATTGAGGTTTTATAGCCGCGGCATTAAAATAAGCGCCAATTTTGGCGGTACGCGTTTCGTTGGGTCTCTCTCTCTCTCTCTCTCTCTCTCTCTCTCTCTCTCTCTCTCTCTCTCTCCGTCGCTTGAAAATCATTTCGCTGACGACAATTTCTTGCTCTGCAGACGCCGGAAAATGACAGCAACACTGTCAAACGCGTTGAACCGTGCCTTTCACTCGGCGAGCTCGTTTTTCGTGAAGCGATCGTCCAGGAGGCTGGTTGTGCTGTGCGTCGATTGCCGAGGACAAGCGTTGTTTTTTCCGCGAACATAATTCAGTACAGCGAGGTGCAGTGATTTCTTTAATCGTTAAAGATTTCGCTAATCACTGCACCTCAGCTTTTCTCGATTATATTTCCGAGAAATGAAAGATATTTACCGACCGGAGTGCGCAGTGTTTTCATAAGCTCCAGCCACGAGGTGGTTCTGTGAACGCGTGTATGTGACATTCCATTTCGGTGTGATGAAAAAGTGTTGGAGAAGAGGACGGGCAAAATGGACGAGAAAGAGTTCGGTGGCCTTGGGCTTTGTTCTGGAGAATATTGTGTGTGCCTAATTAGTTCGCAAATATCGGCGCAGTTATAAAATGGTGGTGTAGAAGAAAAAGTTTGTGAGTTTGTGAACCTCCGGTTGATAGTGCGTGAAATGTTTCTTTGTGGTGTGGATTTTTGTGCCGTTGGTTTTGTGAAATTCGAGAAAATATGTATGGTTCAGTGAAAAATATTGCTGAAAACATAGTTCGATCGAGCGTGCAGGTCAGTTTCTTGGAATTTGCCGGCGCTGCCGGTATGCAGAAAAAAGTTAGGCATTTTAACAACGTGCCAATAATGTTTTCATTTTTTAACCAGTCTGTTCCACAAACAGCCGGCAAAGTGCTGCCAGAGAATCACATCCGGGGGTTCTCTGTATCTCTCGAAGAGTCCAATATTTACGGCCATAAATGGTAAAAATCGTTACGCCAATTCGTCATGATGATGTGGTATGTTGTACAGATTTGTAATGGTTTGTAAAGTACGCTTTAATAAATATTTTTCCTTTATTTCAGCGTTGGCCGATGGGACATGAAATATTTACAATCCGATCTACATCTGCTGAAGGTACTGTGATGGATGAAATATTTCAATTTTGGATTTTATAGCATGCTATTTTTTTGTTCATCAGGAATCAACGAAACGAATGCCTGAACATTGCGGACGAAGTACTTACAGCGAACTTTCCGTGATGTCTATTAATCCACAACCGTAAGCCTTAAAGTAAGAAAAACAACACATTTCCTTGCAGACAGGCCGAGGCGCCTGATCATTTACGGTGGTCTAATCTATCTGTACTATTTGGTGGTCGTAATGAAGACCTTGACGAAGTCAAGTAAAGAGACCGGCTGAACGAGGTTTGAACCTAGTGCCTTTCTCCGGTTCTTGTTTGGCTCATACCGCAGCTTTGTTAACTCGTGAGCATCTGCTCAATACCTTTTCACATCCTGTTACTTTTTACGAGTTCACCCTGGCAGCGATGATGTGTAGTTCCTTTTGACCGATAGCTCGATGTGTCGATCAATAACTTCGGTATAGTAGTGTCGAGGAACTGTTTTGGAACTGTTTGGTCTCCTATAGTCGTTTGTAGAGTTTTCCGTTGCTCAAAATGCAAACGATTAATCCACATTTATTCCTTGTTTTTTTAGAATAACAAAGTTTACAGATACTAACTTAAACATTGTTCCGGCACAATCTCTCATTAAAAAAGAACAGCCCATTTGAAAACATGTTCCTCTCGCCTTCTTGACTATTTTCGCGCTTCTTACGCCCTAATACAATCCCCCTAATTATCCTATTTCGCCCTCTCTTTAAACTTTTTCTGTCCGCGTGTTGGCAGGGTTTCTGATACAATCCTCGTATGGAAAAGACCGGACGGCCTGTTAGTTCTAACCAATCCTTCTAGCCCTGAGGAGACTTAGTTTTATTCTTAAGGTATCTCCACTACAGCCAGGTTGGCAATCACTCCGCTGTGTAATGCCTTGGTCGTTCGCACATCCGCTTGTCTGACTAGTCCATCCGGTCCCTGGATTATCTTTTCTACTATTCCGCGGATCTAAATCCTCACGGTTCAAACCGTCGACCACAAACTCTAAGTCGCCGACGACCAAAGTCCTTCGGTCGCTATAACACTTACTCTTCACTCCATCTCTCCCAAATTTGATTGGCCAAGTGTTGGGATCGTTTGTAAGCATTTCGCAGCGCGTCTGCTGAGATTACATTCAAGTGTGTAAAATAAATGTAAACGGGTATCTTGCTTACTTTTTGCTAACACTTTGATTTCGTTGGTGAGGGCTTTGATTTTGTGTCTGAGTTGTTCATTTGGAACTGCATGTTATTTGATTTGGAACTGCATGTTATTCGAGTCAATCAAATTGTTCATGGTAAGATTTTTAATTTGAAGATCGTGCGCGTCAGGACTTCCCCCAATCCATTTCCATGTAAATCCGATTAGATCGATGCTTCTTATTTGACGGTTTCTCGGTTTTATATTATTAAAGTTCGAGTATAGGGTTCTAGCTTTCTGTTTTGCAATGTTTCCTAGTGAGCTATTAGTCTGTCTAAAGACGACTTGCGTAACTGTGGTTTCTAAATCTGTAATATTTATCTGGTGAATGATATTTGTTCAGCGGGCAAAAGCATCACGTTGTTGGTTGGTCCGATGGATGTTGTAAGCGGCGATCTTGTTTCGACGTTCGGCGCTGGAGACTGCTCATTCGTCGATCGATGCAGCATCGTATGATGTTTCAGCTTACACAAACGACACCCACTGGATACGCACTCTTTCACACGGTGGTCTGCCGCTTAACAGTTGATGCATAATCCCTTCTCCTTAACCAACTGAAACCGTTGGTTCACGGCCAAGTTTCTAAAACCTTTGCACTTGAACGATGAGTGCGAGTCCTCGTTGCAAAACGGACATTGCCCTTCGAAGGCGTTCACTGCGGCACACGTTGGGCTTTGGTTTGTTGTGTGCGTGAGATGGAACGTCCTTTAAAACTGTACGTGGCAATGCGTGCAACACTAGCGCCTGCTCCCTAAGAAATTTCACCATTTCCGTGTATCCCGGCACTTCGGTGCTCCGATGGTAACCTTCCCATTCCTTTCGGGTAGCAGGATCCAGTCTACCAGCAAGCATATGGGCGAGCAGCACGCTCCAGCCCTCTGTAGCAATGTTCATTTTTTCCACCATCTTGATAGTTCGCTCGAAGCGATCGACCATGCTGGTGAGCGCTTCGTAGCTCTCCTGCTTGGCCGGTGGGATGGCGAATAGCTCATCCAAGTACCGTCGCACCAACACTTTCTTATTCTCGTACCTGTCTTTAAGCATGCTCCACGCGACACTATAGTTCGCCGCTGTCGTTTCTACAGCGCCGATGAGCTGCGCGGCTTCTTTTGACACTACGCGCTTCAGGTACATCAGTTTGTCGACTTCGGACAATTTCTGATTCCCGTCGATTAAACTACCGAAGGCGTCCCGGAACTTGGGCCACGATTCCCAAGTCCCATCGAACGTGGCCAAAGGAATCACCGGCAACTTCACCTTCGAGTTCAACGACACTGCACTTTGTTCCTGTAATCTCGAGCCACACACATACAGCGCCGCTTCGCGCCTTTTCAGCGACATCGACACTTCGAAGCGCAGTCTGTAAAATTCATCGTACTGCGCTTCCATCTGCTCTCACTGTCCTGCACCCACCGTTTCCACCAACGATGCGTGCTTATTTTCGTACGCTGTGGCGATGGTGTGCAATTTGTCGCTCCACTCCTTTACGTGCGACGCGTCAGCCTCTGGGTCGGCCTGAACCGCCCGGCTTAGCGCAGCTAATCGACGCATCAAGTGCTTCTGTAGGGGATTGGCTGTGGTCGCCATCGTTGTCCCCATCGGACTCAAAGACGCTAGCATCCCGGTAAACTCTGTCGTCTCCGGGTCCGTCATTTTACACTTGGCACAGGCACAATACTATCAGTAGTAACCAACGTTTATGTAATCCACAATCCGATTCACGATATCCTCGGATGATCTGGTTCAAAGGACCAATTTTTATGTAACGAAATGACGTTGTTACCTGTAGCGAAAGTAGCTGTTACCATGCCAATGTTTTATTCCCGACTGATTTGTCGGCTGTCCCCTACCACCACATTCTTAAAGCTATCCTCTCTATCCTGTCCGTTTTTTTCACATATATAAAGACGGACGAGCCGTATGTTTATTAACAAGTAACAAAGAAAGTGGGGTAGGAAATTTCCTCCTCTACCTATCGCCATATCCCGGGCTTGCTCTGTTATCCTGTCCTTTTACCACCCTAAGTTCAATTCCTGAACAGTATATTACAACTTATCTTAACGGCGTTTCGTAGTCGTACATTGCATGTTATCTCAACGAAGCTTCTTGAGTCAACTGATTATGTATATTCACTACTTAAAACTACTTTATATACACATCATTATCCGTTAATGATTTGAGCGTATATTATTGCGTGTGCGTAAACTATTTCGCAGAATTTTCCTTCAAAAATAATATTTTTGTAAGTTTGTCTGCTTTTAGCCTGTTTCTTTTCTTAGTTGTTTTTCGAAACCCCTTCCGGGCTACTATCGAAACTTCTTTATTACCGAGCGATATTTTCCAAACCGAGCGCGTTAATCGTATCGAGCTGACTGACTGTTCTCGAGCCCGCGAGAGAAATTCGCCTCTTCGCCTAATTTTCGCCTATCTCTTGCGCTTATTATCGCCTGTCTCCTGCGCTTAATTTCGCCTATCTCTCTCTCTCTTCGTATCTTAATTTCTCCTATTTAATTTATTACTGAATCAGTAGTCTCTATATCTCCTGCTTTAGAAAATACACGTTCACAGGGAACAGATAATGCTGGTATGCACAGGGTTTTTAAAACTAAAAAATACAGAGTGGGGTATTTAACTCCTTTCTGTTGCCCTATTAGATGCGTCTGAAACATTACATTGTATATCTGTTTCGTCATCATGGGAAATGGGATTAATAGATTCCATTCGCTCCACAAGTTTTGCGCAACATTGTTTGAAATCTGATTCTTTTTCAAATCCTTTTTGTTTGAAACGTGGATCGAGTACTGTGGCCTGTTGAACAATTTCTCTATCCAAATATTGTAATTTTTCTTTCATGACCTTTTTCAGAAACTGAACTAGAGAATATACTTCACCTTTCAGTTTTGATCGTAAAAAAAATCTAACTTTTTAATCATAAGGTCTCTAATTAATCTTATTTTTGATAAGGTTACAGTTCTCTCTGCAGAAATTTCTTGAGTAACTAGATCAAAAAATTGCAGGACACTGCATCTACTATACTGCATCTTTAATTATACCCCAATCTTTTTGTTTCCCAATCTTTGATGAATATGGTAATAATGGAAGCGTCGTAACGATTGGGTCTTTGTTCTGGTGAACACTTTCTAACTTATAATACGTGAAATTCCATCGTGTTACTACGTCTAATATCAGTTTTTGTTATTGACATCCTAAATGTTCTTGAAATTCTTGTAATTTATTTGAAGCAGCAGGGCTTTTCTTATAAAATTTAACTATACCTTTAACTACATTTACAATGTCCTGGATGGATTTGCTTATTCAATCTTGGACTATTAGATTTAAAGTATGTGCAAAGTAAGGCAGATTCGGTATATCAGTTAAATTGACTGCTCGCTTCATGTGTGCTGCATTATCGGTAACGATGCAAGCAACATGATCAGCGATTCCAAAATTATTCATTACCGTTTTAAACCACAGCGAAATGTTTAACGAAGTATGTTGGGTGGAAAATTTTTCGCATTCAAGAAGGAAGCTTTTTAGCTGCGACTCTCCATTTATAAAATGAGCAGTCGCACCTACAAAGCTTTCATTTTGTAAATTAGCCCATCCATCTGCGGTAAGACTTACAGCTACTGCACTAGCCACTTCGTTTCTTACTTTTCCTAACAACTTATAGTTTACATTTAATAGTGTTCCACTTAACGTTTTCCTTGTTGGTAAATTATATTTAGGGTTCAAATCATTCACGAACTCTTTAAAGGCATCTGTCTCTACTAACCGAAAAGATAATGCATTGCTACATAATAAATGTAATAACTTTGTTAGCGATTAAACCATTTAAAAAACGCGAGAACTACGCGGTATCTTGCAGTATATTTTATATAAACTCAAAAAAAAACCACTGTCCTCTCTCGCGTCTGGTTGTACACTCTTTTCTTTTCCTGCTTCTCTCTTTCTGTTCTCTCTGCTGCTCTTTTTGCGCCTAGGTGGCGTTCTACTAATGATCTGGATGTGGCACCGGTGGAGGGGTACCCGAAATATCTAACATATTGGCCAACATATTGGCTGCAACGTCGACTATCGGATTTCAGCCAGCACAATACGTCGGTGGAATCGGTCCAAAAGACTCTCTCGGATACGTTCACCGAAAGCGATTGCTTGACCGACCGCGCTAACTTCGCTCCTAACAGGGCTGCGTTCAGTTCCATCCGCGGTATGGGCGTGAACGTTAGTGGCGCGACCTTTGTCTTGCTAGCCACCAAGGAGCACCATGTCGTATCTTTCTGCTTCACCAGGATGTAGCACGCGGCCGCTATGCCATCCTCGCTGGCATCTACGAATGTATGTAGTTGCTTCGTGGCTGACTGCCAGTCCATTGCTTGACTGTATCTGCGAGGCACTCGCAGTTTTTCCACCGTTGGGAGCACGCGCAACCATAGGCTCCACTTTGAGAAAGCGTCATCATCGATGTCGTCGTCCCATCCTTCCTTTGAACGCCATAACTGCTGCAGCAACATTTTGAGGTATGAAAGTAGTACCGCGATGAGACCGAGGGGGTCAAAAATCAGCATTAGCAGGCGAAGGACTTCACGTTTTGTCGGTCCCCTAGAGCCGTCGAGGATGCGAGGTTCACATCGCTCTCGAGCAAGACGGAATGAGAACGTGTCAGTCAACGTATCCCACCACATGCCGAGGACCTTTTCCGTGTTGAGTTCCGGTGTGAATGCCAGATGCGTGTGTTGCTGACTTTCGCTTGCGCTCAAATTTTGCAGTACTTTTCTGGAGTTGGAGGCCCAGTTCCGTATCTCGAAACCTCCTTGTTGATGCACGTACCGGATGTCGTTGGCTAGATCGATGCATCGATCGTCCGAAGGTACACTTATAAGTAGGTCATCAACATAGTGAGCTTCCGTTATGGCATGGTAGGCCGCAGGGTGTGTTTCGATGAATCTTTCCGCGTTCGTATTTTTTACGTACTGGGCGGCTGTGGGTGAGCAGCAAGCTCCAAATGTCATAACTTGCATGACGTAAGTGACGACGTTCCCATTATCGTCCGGCCATAGGAAGCATTAGCTCTGCTGATCTTCTTCGCGTATACGTACTTGCTGAAACATTTCGCGTATGTCACCTGTCAGCCCAACGCGTTCCTCTCGGAAGCGGATGAGTATTCGTAGGAGCGGCGCTAATAGGTCGGGACCCTTCAGCAGCACTGAATTTAATGATACGCCTTCGGATACGGCCGCCGCGTCCCATACCATTCGCACTTTACCGGGCTTGTTGGGATTCACTACCGGGAAGGTTGGGAGGAACCATCTGCGAGGGGCGGGTTGCCTTAGCTCCTCGGGTTGTAGCTGTCGTATGTAGCCCTTTCGTTGGTAATTTGCTATCATGGCTCCCAGTGCGGATCTCAGCTGCTCGTCTTTGGCTAATCGTTTGCTTAGGAGCTGCAACCTCTTTAGAGCCATCGGACGGCTGGGCGGTAGCTCGGTAACACCCGTCCGCCAGAGAAGACCGGTTTCGTAGCGCCCGTTCCGGAATTTTGTCAAACCTTTTAACATCGTTAAGCTCGTTGCGTCATCCGTGGAAAGCAGCTGCGTTGTCGTTTGATCCGGGCCAAAACATTCGATCAGAGGGTGTTCTCTGAACAGGCTCGTGAGTTCGCGGTTGAACTCCGTTTGGTCACCGGCGCATACGTGAAGGATGTACGCGTTGCGGCTTGTCCTTGCGCCCCGGCATAGCGTCCAACCGAGTCGGGTTTTTATCGCCACTGGATCCCCCATGTGTCCTTCGCGGCATTGGAGTCCGATTCTGAGATGCTGGTGGCCTATGCCGATTAGAATCTGCGGTCGCGCGCGAACATATGATGCCAAGGGGACGCCCTTTAGATGTGGGTTTGTTTTCTGCATCTCCTGAGCGTCTAGGGTTTGCTCTGCTAATCCGAGAAAATTAACTGTTCTCACCTCACTTATGTGGTATTCTTTCGCTCCTTGCTGTTGTCCTCGGATCCGCAGATTGGTGATCATGGAGTTTTCCTCCATGCGTTCAGTTCCGCCGAGCCGAGCCTTCATCGAAGAAAGCATAAGTGTCAATCGATTTTTCTCTACCTTGAACCGTGACTGGAACGTACCGTAAAAGGCTGTCACTGGTGGCTTGGTGAGTGTGACAGTCTGCAGTTACGTTGTTCGCCTGCTCCGAAGCTTCCGCCGTTAACTTCCTTCGGGCTACCCACGCGGTATCATGGAATAGAGGTTTTTTTTGAGTGTTAGTGTTGTATTTTACACGGTCCACACCTTTTATCGTATCTGTATGGTATCACTTAAGTGGTATTTATTTCTAACACTTTAAAAATCTCTCTAAGCTATACAATCTGACTATCCTGGACGGAGGCCCGCTCAACGTCCTATCTTGCGAGCCGCAGCAGGTCGAAAGGGCCCGTGCTGGCCTCTCCGTGCAGCACAATCCCTGGGGAAGGATCCCAGCCGGTGATCACTCACGCCAATGACAGGTAGCATCCTGTCATGCGGAGGAGCATCGGCTTTTTGACAGTCGTGGCTCCAACATCCCCCCTTGTTACTTCCGCTGGTACGACTGCATCCATCGAGGCGGTCTTCGATCTCTTGAAGAGCGCCGAGGATGTTGCACCGGGGACGGCGATCCGCTGCTTGCTGTCGCAAAATCCGTGGATGCCAGTACTGGTGGCTCATCCGGATGGCTCGGCGAAGATGAAGACGGTGAACTTAGCGATGATGATGAATTCGTGCTTGACGGTGATGACTCTGGAGATGATGATGACGATGATGCTGGCGAACCGGGAGGTGGTTGACTCAACGTTGCTGCTGTGCTTACAGGCTCACGTGCATCGTTTCGCAATTCCCATGCATCCAATAGAATGTCTCGAGGATCTCAAGACATGTTCGTATTTTACGACCTAACATGACCTCTGCTGGTGTCCTACCATCTTTTAAACCCTTGCTGGGCGTTGACCGATATGTCAACAAAAATATATCTAGTGCTTCTTGCACCGCCATTCTCTCCCCCTTTATTTTCTTTACAGCTCTTTTAAATGTATCCACAAATCTTTCTGCTTGTCCATTAGATTGCGGGTGGAATGGTGCTGTACGTATGTGCTCAATGCCGTTTGATGTGCAGAAATTTGTAAACTCGGCGCTGGTAAATTGCGTTCCATTATCGCTTACTAATACTGAGGGGAAACCAAATCGAGCGAAAATCGAACGTAACAAACGGATAGTAGCTTCTGACGTTATCTTTACTGTGGGCACGATTTCAGGCCACTTGGAGCATGCATCAATTACCAACAAGAAGAAACAACCATCAATTGGTCCAGCAAAGTCAACGTGCACTCGCTGCCATGGGGTTGTCGATTCTGGCCACGGAACCGGGACGCAGTGTGATGGCGTCTTGGCCACTTCCATACAGCTTCTACAGCTCCTCACTTTGTTCTCTATATCGTGGTCTATTCCTGGCCAGTAAACGTAGCTCCGGGCCAAAGCTTTCATACGCTCTACCCCAGGATGACCAATATGAAGCATGTTAAGACATTCTTCGCGATGTCTCTTCGGGATCACTATCCGTTCACCAAAAAGGAAGCATCCATTAAAAATGGAAAGAGATTCACTTCTGGCCTGCAACTGTTTAAGCTCGCCCTCTGTAATCTTCTTTTCAGGCCACCCATTTTGCGTGAAACTCATTGCCTTCTGCAAAACTGAATCGTTAGATGTTTCTTCAGTCACATCTGTGAATTTCAACGGCAATGCTTTAGTAACTTCGTTTACAACATAACAAATATCGCAGTCGACGTTAATACTAGCGATTACATAATCGTCTTCCGGTTGCTCATGCTCTGCGATTAATCGTGATAAGATGTCGGCATTACCAAATTTGTTCGTCGGCACATATTCAATTTGAAAATCGTACAATAATAACGTAAGTGCCCATCGTTGTAATCTATTCGCGGTATACACCGGGATGCCTGTGCGTGATCCAAAAATGCGGATTAAAGGGGCATGATCAGTTTGTAACATGAATTTTCGCCCATAAATTAGTCAGTGAAACTTTTTCACTGCATAAATCACAGCCAATCCCTCCCGATCCGGTTGGCTATAATTTGCTTCAGTTTTCGTTAGCGCTCGCGCTGCATGTTGCACTACCTTTAGAGAACCGTCCGGCATTCTGTGACTAATCGTTGCTTCCAGCCCTACAGAGGAAGCATCTGCTGCTACGATTATTGGCTTGGTGGGATCGTAGTGGGTCAACAACAGCTCAGATTGTAATATTTGCTTAAAAGCATCAAAAGCTTCTTGACACTTTCCACTCCAATGCCACGGACCATCCATCCTTCAGAAGCTCATCTAGAGGGTATCTTAAATTCCGCATGTGTGGCACAAATTTGCCATAGTAATTTATCGCCCCCAAAAATGATCGCACTTCAGATTGATTCTTCGGTTGGGGCATCTTTGTTATTGCTTCTATCTTTGCCGGATCCGGTCGCACTCCATTTTTATCTAATATGTGACCTAGGTATTTGATCTGACTTTGGCCAAAAGTGCACTTCTCTCGACGAATCTTAAAACCGTAATCTTCCAGTTTCTTCAATACCGCTGTGAGATTCTTGACGTGGGTGGATTCATCCACTCCACCGATTACAATATCGTCCAAGTATACCGCAACATCTTCTAATCCAGCTAGCATCGTATCCATTAGCTGTTGAAATGCACCCGGTGCTGCTTTTACCCCTGGTGGTAATCGGAAGTACTCAAACAAACCGCGATGCGTGTTTATTGTTAGCAATTGTCGGCATTTTTCCTCGACTTCTACTTGCAAAAACGCATCAGACAGGTCGATTTGGCTAAATATCGTAGATTTGCCAAGACATTTGAAAATGTCCTCTGGGAGGGGAATCGGGTATTGATGGGGCTGCAATGCCTCATTGAGCCCTGTGGAATAATCTCCACATATGCGTATATTCCCATTTGCCTTACGCACCACGACGATCGGTGCCGCCCAATCAGAATAGTCGACTCGCAATATTATTCCGTCTCTTTCCAACCTGTCTAACTCTCCGTTCACGGCCTCTAACATGGCATACGCCACAGGCCTTTTCGGGCGAAATACTGGTTCCGCGTTGTCCCTCAGCACTAGCTTTACCTTGCCGTGCTTGCAACATAACATCCTAGATTTGGCGAAAACAAATTTTCGAATCTGTTCAAATGCTTATGCAGAACCGTTACACGATTGCATACTGACGATAGGGGCACATCCCACAATCCTAAGACGTCCATCGCATCTACTCCTAGCAGTAAAAGGTTTGCCTCGGTGACCCGCACCATACACTCTTTTCTCTGCCCGCCTAGACTTAGCGTTGCTTGAAACTCGCCCTAGAAACCTAACCTCTCTCCGGATGCTGCCTTTGCCCTTACAGACACTGGGCTCAACACTGGCCTGCCTGCTGCGCTCCACGCTTTTTCTGAGATTATCGTAATATCCGCACCGGAATCAATTAACATTTTGATACGCTTCCCATTAATTCCCACAAACACATGTCTCTTTGGATTCATATTGACATTGTACACAGTTACCGTTTTAACGCGAGTGCGTCGCGCACTTCCGGATCGTTCGGCCGAATCACAAAATCCTTCTTTATGCCCTACACCTTTACACGCTGAACATTTTTGGTTCTTGTAGCTACAATTGCGTGCGTAGTGTGGCTCACCGCATAGCCAACACGTAAGCGGTTTTCTTAACGGGATTTGTTTCGCTTTTTCGGTGCTCTGTCTGTGTTTGCTTTGGTAGCGCTCAGACCGTCCCTTAATGAATTGTACATTCGTTTTATCTTTACCTATTATAGCCGTATCATTCCGTATGTTAGTTAGCCGTTGGCATTCCTCAGTTAAAAGGGCTAGCGTTTGCTCCTTTTTGTCTTCTAATCTGGTTAGCAAACGTATGCGTATGTCCTCGTGCGCCTTCTCTTTTAACCCGCACACGAACAGCACACCCTTAAGCTCCTCTTCTGTCATCGCGCTCAGGTTTGACTCTATCACTGCTTTGTTTAACCTACACGAGTACGCGACGTAATCCTCATTCTTTTCTTTTTTTAACTGCAAGTATTTATTTTGTTTGCTGATGGCTGATTCCGGACAGCCAAATAGTTTTTTTCAACTTTTCTACAGTTACTTTAAAGTCAAAATCACTAGGCTTACACGGCATAATGTGACTAATGTATCGCTCGTGCTCTGGCATGCCGAGCTTTCGTAGTAGTAGTCTGACGCGTGCTGCATCATCCAAACGCTCGGCGTCCTTTACAAAAAGTTCCTCGTAACGATTAAACCACCCGGTAAAGGTAATTTGCTCCTCTAAGTCGTATCTAAACTCTTTCACGTTCTTAGCTAGCACATCGATAATTTGCTCTGAAGCCACCGGTTGCCCAATCGTGGACAAAACTTTGCTTATCAAAGTTTCTTGCTGATTCAAGAACATCTGTTGCTGCTGGTGCAGGATTACTTGCTGTTGGCGAAAAATTTCTTGAATCCACGCGCTCGTATCGTGTGAACCCGGACTTTGACCCTGCTGGTCATGTCCGCTGCGCGATGGCGGATGTCCACCGTTCTGTTCCATTGCTGGCGTTTCAGCTGCACTTTTAATACGCCGGTTCGTAACAATTTTCTCGTCGCCACTGTTGTGTTCTCACGGTCCACACCTTTTTATCGTATCTGTATGGTAGCACTTAAGTGGTATTTATTTCTAACACTTTAAAAAATCTCTCTAAGCTATACAATCTGACTATCCTGGACGGAGGCCCGCTCAACGTCCTATCTTGCGAGCCGCAGCAGGTCGAAAGGGCCCGTGCTGGCCTCTCCGTGCAGCTCCGTGGAGGGGTACCTCAATTTATCTAACAAACTTATTATCTAAGTTTTTTTTCTATCTACATTTAATGGTTCAGCTATATTTACATATCTTGTAAGCGAACTTTGCACTTGCGTTACAGATTTTAATTTACTGGTATTGTTGTCCTTGTTGGATGCTAGCGTGGTGGACGCGTCGTTTGTAGATTGATCCGGAGGAGTGCGCGTTATCTCTACGGTGGGGTGTTTAGTTTTGAAGTGTCGTTTCAAATTAAACGTAGATCTGTTTTTCACTGATATTTGAAGTTTGCTTATTGTGCAGCGCATTTTATTTGGTGCAGATGAACTGCGTATCTGCCATTTTTTGGGAAATGCAATCTTTCCATCGCCTGAGGCTTTGTTATCGTAGCTTTTCGATACCACATATTCGATACCGATTTTCGATTACCAAATGGCGTAGGAAGGTTATCTCCGTGCGTCTGAACTCGCATTTTGCTGTGTTGATCGAGAGATTGTATTCTTTTAGGCGGTGCTCTTGGTGTTCCTCCACTGATTGGGACGCTACAATGATGTCGTCTACGTACGGCAAGGCAAAATCTAAACCTTTTAGGACGTGGTGTATCATTCATTGGAAGGTCTGGGCCGCATTGCGCAACCCAAATGGCTTGCATGTGAATTCGAATAGCTCGAACGGGGTGGTAATGGCGGTTTTTTCGACATCATCCGGATGCACCGGTATTTGGTAGTAGGCCTTATACAAATCGATTTTGGAGAAAACGGTTCTGCCTTGCAGTGCGTAGGTGAAGTCGTTAAGGTACGGTAACGGATACCTATCGGGAACTGTTTCTGCGTTTTATCTGCGGTAGTCCCCACAGGGTCTCCAGCCTCCGTCGGCCTTTCTCACCATGTGTAGTGGGCTAGCCCAGCAGCTCTCCGAAGGTCTGCATACGCCCAGCTGGATTAGCTGCTCAATCTCTGCCTTCGCTGCCCTATACCTTTCCGGGTCCAATTTCCTGAGCTTCGCGTATACCGGTGAACCGGTGGTTTTGATCTTGTGGCTGACTTGTGTGGGTTTGGGGGTTCCGGGAATGGTTAGTGTCGATAACTTTGGAAATTCTGCCAATAGCTCGTTCATGGGCTCCTTTGCGTTGCACGTGCGTACGCTGGTCGCCTCCATATAGCTCGGTAGGCCGCTGACCTCGTTGAAGGTTGTGGCGTCGATCAGGCGTTGGTGCTTTAAATCTACCAATAAATTGTAGTGTCTTAGTAAGTCGGCTCCCAAGATTGCCGTCTTTACATCTGGGATGACGAAATTCCATGTAAAAGCTTTGTTTAAATTTAGGTCGATCGTTCGCAGCGACTCTCCGTAGACAGGCATCGGAGTCCCGTTCGCTGCAAACAGTTGCATGTCGTTTGACCGTGCCGTTGCTGCGTTTCTGCGTGGTAAAATGGAAATGTCTGCCCCCGTGTCGACCAAGAAGGACTGTCTCGTCCGACGGTCTTGGACAATGAGGCGGCAGCTTCCCTGAAGGACAGGGGGAGCCACGGCGGCCGTGAGTCAGGCTGAATCTCGTGGTGGGTTGGGGTCGGGGGTTGCCGAAGGTGCAGGGGGGGTCGGCAGTTCCTAGCTTGTCGTCCGAAGCGCTCATGATAATAGCGCTGACCCTCTCCTCGGTGGTGATCGGTATTGTGCGTGTTAGTGTGACGGTGGGAGTCGCGTGTGGTTAAGTGACGGGTCGCGCGGGCTAGGTCTTCCACCCTCTTTGACAGATCGGTTAGCAGCCGCGTGACATCGTTCTCGAACACTCTAGTCTTCACTTCATTTACTAGTGGTTGGGGGGGGGGGGGGGGGGGGGTCGGTAGACGGTACAGGGTTAGTGAATCGGCCACATCGGCCGGTAGCCGTCAACCAATTTTCCAGGGCCCAAAAGGATGCAGTGAGGTCTTGGAGGTTAAGCTCAGGGGGGTTGATCCGGTACTGCTGTACCGTTTCGACGACCGGGTTGCTATCTCCCGGGCGAGTAGTTGGAGGCTCTGGGATTTCGCGATCCATAGTGGAGGAAACGTGTAGTGTCGTGGGTGTCACACGATGGGTGAGGGTGGCTAGGCCTTCGGAGTACACGGGGGGAGCGTCGACCGGCTGGTGTGTTAGTGAGTCGTTTCCGGGGTCGGGTGGGGGGCTTGGCGTTCGGGTAGGCGGCAGCTGCGTTGCGCGTGTAGCCGGTGTGGCTCTGGTTGGACTCCCAGGAGTCATTCACCGGCCTTTCTTTGGGTTTCTATTACCGTAATCGTGTCGTTCGGCGGTTCCTTTGCTTGCTCCGGGGCTCTCGTTTCCTCGTTCGGCCACTATTGATCACTGGATATCGTTTTTTGGGTCCACTGGTTGTTCACTGGGTGTCGATTCTTTTTCGCTTTGAAATGGTGGCCGCGCGTCGGTTCTCAGTTCGCGATGGCGGACTGCGCGTCGTTTTTTCACTCGCGTGTTCACGATCACTTTAAGGGTCACCAGATTTAGAAACAACTTTTATTTCACTCTTATTAACGTCTTGGAAACAATTTGAATTTGGAACAGCTCGGGTCCTCACAAGCACCTCACACTTTTTCGTTTGTATTATAATTAGTTCGGTTCGTATTTAACAATGCATTTCCGTTAATATTCACCGCACAATTGGAATAGTAATCGAGTGTAGCGTGTAGAGAATTCCGGCAACGTTCGGTACATTACACGCTCACAGCGTCCACCGACGGACAAGCAGAGTATGGTGGCTGGCTTACGCTTCGATTCGCGTCGCTTCTTGCGTTGCTGCTGCTGCTGCCGCGTTCCACGCCGAATGGTGCTTTGGGTGTGCAGGACCGTCCGTCCTCTAGGCCGCCGGAGAAGTAAAAGAGAGCGATCCCCCTTCGTCGTCCGCTTTTATCCTGGCGTTGACAGCCCGACTGAGCGCGCCGCTTGCGCTAAAATGATTTGACTCGACACGTTTGTCTCGATGGTTCGAACTCCACTGACTCTTTATTATCTCTTAGGGTTTTGTGTTAGTCAATACAGCTTCTTGACAAGCTTCCCCGAGAGCAATTGCTCAGCCTCCGTAGACGAGAGACTAACACATGCTTGTCGCCAACTCACCCACATTATGCATCCTTCACCGAATTTGAACAGTATGCCAGAAGTCGATCGTCGACTTTCGACGTCACCAGTCCAATCTGCATCCGAATACCCCATTAAATCCTGATGTGGCTTTCCTCCGAGTTGCAGTTGATAATGTTGTGTACTCTTTAAATAACGAAGCACTCTTTTCGCTACTGTCCAGTCGCGTTCATATGATGCACTCACGTTTTTTCCTAATATACCTACACTTGCTGCGATATCCGGGCGAGCAACTACTGCCAGATATAATAGACTACCGATAAGGCTTCTATATTTATCCTAAGTCCATTTATGGTTTTCCCTTCACGTACTACGTTGATTCCTAGGAAATTTTGCACTTCTCCTAGCGATGTCATGTTAAACTCTTCCTTTGGATCATTGTATACGTTATTCAGTTCTTCTTTGCTTTTAGATGCGATTTTTATGTCATCCACATATACTGCTTACAGCACTCTCGTGTTATTGATCTTTTTAATGAGTTGGCAAGGGTCTGCTGCTGCAACTTTAAAATCGCTTTTCCCCAGTACGTTGCTCAATTGTTGATTCCAGCATCGGGCTGACTGACGGAGACCATAAATACTGCGTTGCAGGTGACATACTAAATGTTCCTTGCCTGGTGCGGCAAAGCCTGGCGGTTGCTTCATATACACTTCTTCATTCAAGGTGCCATGGAGATATGCTGCCTTTACGTCTAAATGATGAGCAATCATATCATCATATATTTATTATTATATATTTATTCAACTAAACGGTCCTTAGCCCTCTGCCTCACTAACGGCAATCCGTTCCTTTTCAGGCTAATCCGCTGGTGTGGCTGGCCCTCCCGCTTACTCCCAGCACTGTACTCTACGCACCGCTCCTTTCAGAGCGGGCGAGAGCCCATTACGCCGCGTTGGCGACAGGAACCGGGCGTCCTATCGCTGCCCTTGGCTGTTGTTGCAGGTGCCGGCGCCGAAATCGCCTCTCCACTGCGAGGATCGCCGCTTCTACGTCAACAGCCCGTCGACAGTGCTCGATCTCCTCCGAGTTACCCGATGTCTGGGCTGCGCGGAGCTCGTCCTGTGCTCGTCGTAGACGGAGTCGTGCCTCCATCACTTGCCGTTTCATCGGATCAGCCTCTATCGTCCTGGCTGCTCTCCGATCCCGTGCTCGTGCGTTGCGTTGCTGCTGCCGAGGCATACGTCTGCTCCCTCCTCTCTAGCGGTCTGGTTCAGGAGGTTCTGCGCCGCTCTACTCCGGTTGCAGTTCAGCGGGATTACTCGGATTGCAGTTTCGCTGCAACCATTGTCGTTCATCTGTAGCTCTACGAAGAGGAGACGACACTGCACGCTCTGGCGCCTACCGGGTGTGGTACACCGTTCTCGAGAGTGAGTTTGCTCGAACTTGTATTACCAATCAGGACTCTGAATCTCCGGTCCTCGAGGAAGCTTGATATTAGTTTGGCGAGTCGTCCATTTATGTTTCGTTTATCTGTGTCGTGGGATTTAGGTATGTTATGTATTGCGGCTTCATTGATGATTTTGGTTAGATTCTCAGGAGTTGCTATGAGGAGGATATGAGTAGAAGTTAATGATTGTGTTGCGTGTTTCTTGTAGTGCAATAATGACTGGTTCTTGTTCTGTTATGATTAGGCGGAGTGCGTCTACTTTGTTTTTTAGACCTCTTGCGTTCTATGATGTGACTACAGTGATGTGTTTTTCTTTGCCTATGTTGTTTTCGGGAGGAGTATTTCTTGTTCTGCTTGTGTTGCTTACTGTTCGCTGTTTTTTTGGGCGGACGGCCTGGCTTTCGTTTCGGCTGCGTTTCGGTCGGAGGGCCGGACATTTCGCCATCACTGGGGTTATCGTTTGTTTTTCTTTTACCAGGTAGAACACACGATTTAGAAGAAGAGGGGGACGGAGGACGCATGGAAGCGAGCGACGCTGCTGCCATCGCCAGCTCTTCCTCGATGTCCGAGGAGTTGTTAGATGACACTTGCATTATCTCATTCGAACGGTTGTCATTTGCTTTTTGAGTTGCTGCTTTTGTGCCCGCGGACGCGGCTGTTTGTGTTCTTTCCAGCGTACTCACCGATGTTTGCGTAAGTGCGTCTGTTTCTTGGATTGGTGCGCTCGATTCTGCTCTTAGTGCTCTCACCAAGTCCCGAGGATAGTCGTTGTTTGCCCCTTCTCTCGGAGATAGTGCCGCGCTCGCCGTTTTTACGCGTTCTTCTTCGGATCGACCAGGGTTTCGGCTGTACCGCTATTTGCGCTTGCAAGTGCCGCCGCGTATGATATCCGCTCGTTCACGCTCGATTTTTGGGCAAGCAGCTTTCTGCTCTGTGTGCATGTCATTCCGTGATGCACAGCTAAACGGCAGCTCCTGCAAGTGCGCTCCTGGCCCCGATATGTCACTAGCGTTTCTTCCCCTCCAATGGTAACATACGAGGGCACCGGCCTCGATAGTACCATCGTCACGTAGCGGTGGCCGTCCGGTAATCCGGCGCATGGGTAGGGCTTCATCCTCACGCTCGTGCGGATTCCGCGCACCTCTCGAAAAATCGCCGATCATCTTGTCTGTGGTGTCGGACGTCAGGTCGTGCAGCTTCACGACCACAGAGTTATCAACCATCGTAACGGTTATTGGGAATTTCTCCCCGTCGCATTCGAGCGAGTGCTTTCCGTCGTTCTGCTCGACGGTTCGAAGGGCGTGGCTGGGGTCCTTTAGTTGGACGAGGATGGACGATTCTATGGGTTTTAACCGCAGGCAAGCAATGTCATTTGTTGTCCGTCCCTTTTTTTTCCTGTCACGTCACTGCTAGTGTTGGGTTCTTAGCCGCGGTCGCGCTTCCTTGCGGCTCGCGACTCTCTTCGCCCGTCGTCGCTCATCGGTGATGTCCGCGACCCGTGCCTGAGCATCGTTAAGCTCGTCCCGAAGCCTTTCTATGTTGCCATCATCTGCTCCACTCATCCTCGCCGCACGGAGTGCCATCCTAGCATTCAGTCGCTGCTCCCTGGCGAGTAGAACCGGGCAGTCGGGTTGCGTGGCCAACCGTTGGTCGAGGCGCCGCCTCTGCTGTCTCAGGTTGGCGCCCTCCAGCCGTAGCTCTTCGCGTGGGTTGATTGTTGCCGTCGACCGCTGCTGCCTGCTCCGTTGTTGGTTCTGCCGTGGCTGCTGTCCGTCAGATTGCTCATCTGCTGGTCTTTCGGCACCGCGTTGAGCAGCCTGTTGTTGGGGAGGCCGAACGTTTGCCTGCTCAGCGTTCCATGCCTCCTGGAGGGCGGTGAGGATCCTCTTGGAGGCCGATGCGATCCTTCTCCAAGTTTCATCGTCCCTCAGAAGCATTTCACCCAGGTTGTCGCTGTTGATGTGCTCCTCGGCCTCCTCTGAATACCCGAGGAGTTCTTCGCGCACGCCAATGAACTGCGGGCACTCAAAGAGGACATGCTGCATCGACTGCACCACTCTCACTCCAGCATGGTGTGATATGTTATTTCTGACTGGTGGACGCGCGCGAATTTTCGGATTTTAATTGGGCGGACTGTTCAACCTTTCTTTCAGCATAAGGTATCCAAGCTATGGTGAACCGGGAAGGTTATCACCAGCGAGGACCAAATGAAGTGTAGTCAGTGTCGAGTCCGATTCAATTGGGGTTCTTTATTCGGCGCTCTGGCCTTTTTATACAGGTTTTTTGGGGAATCAGGGTTTTTGGGAGACCTATGTTGCCCTGCGCTAAAATGAGATATGAGAAGGTCTGTCTATTTCACCACCCTACGCTCCGGAAGCGGCCAGCGTTATCGTCGATACTGCGTCAGCAGAATGTATGCAGTTAACGCAACGCGGGCCGGCCGATCGAACGGTTCAATAACATCGACACCGCATCAGCAGAACGCATGCCGTGGCGCGTGCCGAGTGTCATTGCCGAATGCCGGAGCGTAGCTCTTCTGAGGTGTGAGCAATTTTGGGTCGGGAATGGTATACGTGTGCACATTATAATTCTACGTGCACATGAGCGCACATGTATACCACATGATGTTGCAGCCGCCGTTCAGGAACAGTACTTCTTGGAATTTCTGCTCGCTGGGGTCGGCCTTCCACGCCAGCTTGCATACCTCCTTCACCGTGTGCGGGGGGTTTGGTACCACTTTGATGAGGTCCAGTAGGACCCCCTCTTTGTCTGCCGGCTTCTTATTCGCCTTCCGCCCGTTCTGCTGCGTCTGAGGTTGCTGCTGCTGACGTTGCTGCTTCTTTTCTGCGGCACTTTGGCGTTGTTCTGCTATGGTCGGTTTGTACCACCATTCTGCCGACGCCGGCACACCGCCATCATTCACCATCTGCGCCATGGTGCGCGGCTTGGTGAGCGGTTGTTGTTGCTGCCCCTTCTGCTGCTGCTGCTGCAGATGAGCCTCTTGGGCTCCTTGGCCTGGTTTCTTCGCTTTCTTTTTTCTCTTACTGCTCTTTCTCCTTTTTTGGCGCTGCTGTTGCTGCTGTTGCAGTTGCTGCGACTGCTGCTGCTGTAGCTGCTGTTCGAGCCAGCTCATCCTTAGAATCAAGGATGCGATCGCCCTATTAGCGGCTATTAGCCGTTCTTTGTTGGCTCTGCATTCAGTCCCCAGCAATGTCAGGGGGTCCTCGCTGACGATAGTCGCGTCGCCCTTGTCGGACTCATCCCCACTCACTGCTTCGGCATCTTCCACGGGGGTTAATTTCTCCATTGCCTGCTTCTCCTTTGCCTCGTTGGCTGCCTTGGTTGCACTCCTGGTCATTATTTTTTTTGACCATTTTCGATCCATCATCTCCCATAGTGCTCGAAGTGCTCGAATCCATCATCGCCCATAGTCGGGTTCTTCGCGGCTGTGTTTTCGCGCGTAGACCGCCAACGTTCGGTCGCTACCCTCAGCGACCCGGGTGCAACGAACTGGCTTCCGCGAACCAATAACGGAAGCAAGTGCGGACGCGAACACGGAAGAACGATGGTCAAAACGGAGAAGCACAACCTCGATGACCTATTTTTTGGCCCAAGGTCATGGGTTCGTTTGCGGCGAACGAGTCGAGAATGACGGACTCGTGATAACGGTCGCCGTCTCCAGTTATTCGTCGCCGTCTCCAAATAGCACTGCCAACCTCGCGAGCTCTGTGAAAAACACCTGGCCTGCTCCAGCCCCAGATTGCAACTGTTGTAAGTCCCCATTGGGGCATAACAAATGTGGTGGCCTCCATCTGTGAAGGCCTTTTTGGGACCTTGGCGAAGTCTACCTTTACTGTGCCTCTGACTGCCGCCATGGTTTTGACATTGGCGCTGTCGGCACTTCTCTCTTTTCTCTCTCCCTCTCTTTGTTTTCACCTTATCACTTGTTGGCTTCTGAAATTATACGAATCCTTCGTGGTACAGTTTTTATTTGTCCAGAAAACGTTTCTTGCTTCCGCGTTCCTCGGAGACTCGATAGGAACAACCAATACTCCTCGATCTCCGTCCTCGACCGTATACTCCTCTTATACACTCCACTGCTCGTTCGTATGCTCGCCACGCGTACCGTGCCTTCGCCATCCGGGATGACCTGGACAACGATCTCCATCGGCCACTGGGCGATGGGAAGGTTATCGTCGCATTTCAGGACTACCTGTCCAACTTGAAGATTAGCTGTCTTCCTTGTCCACTCCACCTGGCACCGAAGTTCCGCAAGGTAGTCGCTGCTCCAGCGTCTCCAAAATGGTTGTGCCATTCTCTGCACACGCCTCCATCTGGTGATGGGTCTGCTCACATTTTCTTGAAGAGTGGACGGCACTGGGATAGTGTTGAACGGACGGCCGATGAGGAAATGCGCCGGAGTCAATGCTTGTGGACTGTCGGAGTATGAACGCATTGCCGTAGGTGGACGGGAGTTCAGGATACTCGCGATTTGGTGCATGAGCGTCTGCAATTCCATTAGCGTCATGTGGGCACCCGTTGCGGCGCCCTTGAACAGACGCTTTGCTAACTTAATGTCGTATTCCCACAATCCTCCGAAGTTTGGGCTGCGGGGAGGAATAAAAGAAAAATGAATACCTTTTTCTGCCGCCGCTCCAATTACCTTGCGCTGCTGCGCTTCCTTTTTGAAGGTTCGATGAAGCAGTGTTGCCTCGCGTGCGGCTCCAACGAAGTTCCGACCGTTGTCGGAGTATACGCACTCTGGTCGCCCACGTATTGAAGCAAATCGTAGGGGAGCAGCAATAAACGCTGACGTTGTGAGGTCTTCGACGACCTCTAGATGTACCAACTTCGTGGCGAAGCATATGAAGATGCATACGAACACTGACATCACTGCTTTCGATTTCGAGATTGTAGTAGCTTGGAACGGACCGCAAAGATCCACTCCGGTGTGGCTAAACGGCGGTGATGGATTCACCCGTGCGGCTGGTAGTTGTCCCATCTGTTGCTCTAATGTGCGCTGCCGTATCTTAGCGCATTTCGCACAGCGGGAGAGTACGCCGTTGACCGTTCGTCGAAGATCTCTCATCCAGAATCGGGTTCGAAAATCGGCTATAATTGCGTCCACAACACAGTGGAGATTTTCTTCGTGAAGATGCTGAATGATAACCCGAAAGAACGGATGAGACTTGGGGATCAGCATGGGTCGTTTGGCATCGGTGGGCAGGCAAGCGTTGCCCAGTCGACCTTGGACGCGAATGACTCCTTCGACGAGGACCGGATTTAGATGTTGAAGTGGCCCTCTCTTTGAAGTCGTTCCGGATTCGTGAGGCTCTTTGACTTGTTGTCCGTAGATAGTAGCTTGCATCTCGCGTACAATTAGAAACAAACCGTACGCTAGATCTGTAGTGGTCAGAGGACCTGTACTCCGTTGGTTTTTCTCTTCAGTGTCAGTTAGTCGGTTAACCATAGCCCGAGAATTTCGAATTACGCGACCAATCCATGCAAAATGTCGCTGAGTTTTCGACAATGACGTATGGTGCGAAAACTGTGAAATGTTGTCGTCTATTTCGCTCCTCATAGTAACGGGGTGCGCCCTCGTAATTGGGCTGCGCTAATTCAGTCTCAGCGGTGCTGGCGTAGATATGAGCTTCCGTATCGTATTCCCTGGCACTCGATATGAAGTCCGGCCCACTGAGCCAGAATTTCGTCCAATCTTCCTGTACCAATTTCTTGGCAGTAGTCCCTCGCGAAACTATATCGGCTGGATTAGCGTCGGTGGGAGCGTATTTCCAATCGTTTGGGTTTGTACCAGCATGAATCTTGTTCACCCGATTCTTCACAAACACGTCCCATTTGGAGCTATCTGAGCGGATCCACGTAAGCGCGACTTGCGAATTCGTCCTCCAGCGGGTGCAGTTTACTCGTGAACCCAGCACATCTCGTATCTTGATATACAATTCCGTGAGCAGCAGCGCTGCTTGTAGCTCCAATCGCAGGAGAGTAATTATGTGCAATTGGCTCCTGGAGTCTATTATACAACGTACTGTGCGTTGTTTCCCGTCATTGTCCTGCACCATGAGGTTTGCTGTTGCCAGGAAAACATACGGTTTGGGCGGTGAACCTTTCACTAACGAAGTAAGTGCTAACGGTTCATGCGCGTTCGTGGGATTGAAGGTGGGCACACATGCGTGCGTTGCTGGCGATTTTCTCGAAGGTTGCTCGTATGGCGATTTTCTCGTAGGTTGCCCGTGTGGCGATTCTCTCGTGGGCTGCGTGCACATCTGCGCGTCGTGGCCCCTTGAGAGACAATTGCCGCATTTGTCAATGCTTCTTATGAAGCGTATTCGCTGCTCATGTGACCGCGTGCGCAACTCCGGGCAGACCCGGGCCACATGGCCGTTGTTGTCGCAGGCATAGCATAGTGTTGACCTGGGCGGCGTTCCTGAGCCAGACGCAGCAGCGGCCAGCACCGTTCGGCGATTGCCTTTCTGATCCATTGTTCAATTCCATAGATTCAGCATCGCGACTAATAGTGATACGATCTGTTTTTTTCGATTCTGCTCTGGAAAGGCTTGCGATTCAGCTTGCCCTTTAGGCAGCATTCACAAATTATTCTTTGCCCGCAGTCCTTTTCTTTGTGGGTCATTTTATCTTTGTCGGCCTTACTTAATAAAAAAAAAGCGCGATTGTCGTGGGGCAAAAGTGCGATCCTTGAAAATGCAGCAAATAATCACGAAAGCATATGTGTAGTTGTTTTCAATCACATTTCTTTTATTAGTCGGTCTCTTTTATTGATTGAACAATTTGATACGTTTACTGGATCTGGTTTTTTTAGGCTTGCTCCTTTAGTTCAAGTTGTTCCTTGTATGGAGTGCTTGTGATGATTTCCGATCGCTGGCCTGGTTTTCGCCTCTTCTGTGGTTCCCCTCGTTTAGGTAGTGGTCTGATTTCTGCAAATGATATCGACTCCGACTGTTCAGGGGAAATCGGTACGGTTGATATTCTCTCCGAACACACATTCTCCAGCGATTCTAGCACACTACGCAGAGAAATCAAGGACGGTTTCAGCTTCTCATTGTGGTCAGCATTTGAAGCACTAGTCACCACTAATTCTGTCAATTCCGTCGCTACTGGACAACTGGAGGTACTGGGTCCTTGCTCAATGTTTTCATTGTTACTTGACTGATTAAAATTAGTCACTTCACTTGGGGCATAATCTTGTTCTGTGAAAATTGCCGGATTAATAGGAACGATGCCACACATCTTGAACGCGTTCACTGCTTTTTCGATTGTTGCACATCTGCAGTACGCGATTCCAAACTGTTCGTCCACTTGATATGGAGTGATGACTCTTCCACAATACATGAGATGAGATGAGATACAAGCAGTTATTACACGCTTCAGCGTATTTAGTCTTGAGGGCTTGAAAGAAACAACGGTCCAACGGCTGGACTTTATGGCTACTGTTGGGGGGGAATAGACAGCAAAATAATCCCATTTTCTCGACAGAGGAGAACTGTATCCAACGATTGATGTGTGCTGTGATTGTCCAAGATAAGCAAAACCGGGTTCTCCTTTGTCGCTTTCGCGTGTTTCTGAAAATGCTGCATCCATTTAAACAAAAGATCCGAGTTGATGTATCCTGAATCAGAGACGAACAATTCTGTTCCTGGAGGCGCCCCGTTGAGTAACTCAAGCTTTTGGCGCTTTCTTTTGAAGAATAGGACTGGTGGCACATAGTTTCCCACAGCACTCATAGCACACACCGCCGTTATAAGTTCTCCTCTCTCAGCCGAGCTTATTTTACCAACTGCTCTCTTGCCACACGTAGAAACGACCGTCGGAACAATATTGGGCACTGTGGACATTCCGGTTTCGTCCATATTGTAGATCCGTTCAGGTGTAAAACAATACTTTCTAGACACTTCGCTCAAATTGTCGAAAAACTTGTTCATCTGCAGCTGGTTAAATCCCATCATCCTTGCAAGACTGGTTTGCTGCGGGGTTCGTAAAGACAATCTGTGCCTGCGCATGAAAGAATGTGTCCATTCTTTGCCAGCTATCTTCGCTTCCTGATTAAATCCATGCTCAACCTTATTTGCCTCAGCGTACTGGAAAACCGCTCTTCGAAAGTCTATCAGCGATAAACCGTAGAAGTAGTCATCGAGATTTTTACAATGGTCGGCCAGTTCTTCCTCTTGCACTTGGGTGAAGATTGGTCTGAACCGGCCAAGTTTTTGCGCACCATAGCCCTAAAACCAGAATACAACAAATTAAATTTTGATTTATCGTAGGCAGGTTTTTTTTTTTAATTAACCTTCTTCAGCCTTTGACGCAATGTAGATTCCGCAATCCCGAGGCTTTCAGCAATAGCGACTTTAGATTCGCCGTTAGCAAACCTTTTTTGAGCTTGCGGATAAGTATAGGTCTTGCAATAAACGGGGTTTTCGTCTGTTGTCCTAATTTTTGCTTCAACTCTCGTTGTGAAAGGTAGTTTTGACTCGTCATCTTTAAATACGTCTTGATAAGTTTGCAATAGGTTTCTCAATTTTGATTTGTCATTGTTGTTCGTAGCGGCAGCTACGATACCGGAAAAAAATATAATTCTGAATCGTCACCGAAGTGGTAGCTCAAAATTCTGTATTTCTCTCCGGTCTTGGCGTTCGTTTTCCTCGATGGTCCTGTGGCAAATGATTCTGCCGACGTTTCGTTTCGTTGTTAAGTTGGTACCGTTTATTCTCGGTATTACTCGGATAAGTAGCGCGATCGGAAGAGCGGCCGTTCCTCTCACCGCGCCCGTTATAAATCCTTTTTTTGGTGAGTGCCGGCCGCGTGCCAACACCCGTACTACATATACTATTCTAGGCGCTCAGCCCTGCCCAGGTAGCCGTAGTTCCTCACCACTATCTAGCCGTTCTCACCACCCCGACCCGTAACTAACTCGGGTTCCTACTTATTCTAGCTGTTCTCAACATCCCCACCCGTAACGTTGGTCAGGTCACTAGCTGGTTCCACGTTACCTTCTAATTCTACAGCCGCTAGATTCGATGGTGCCCTTTTTACTAGACCACTTTTTGTTCTAACCCAAGCTTGTCTACATCTTCCATCTTTCGAGATGACAACTTCTTCAACCCTACCGCCGATCACTCGCCGATTCTCCTGGACGCCCATGGCATCTCCTCCCCAGATCGAAGCCGCATACCGCATAGTCGACTCGGCTACGCTGGCTAGGATCCGTCGAACGCTGCTGCTCGGACCGCCATGGTTAGGCATGAGAGGCCGAAGACTCCGCACATGTCGCTCTGCCTTCTCAGCCGCCGCCAGAGTGTGGTTCTTCCAGTCGAGATGCCTGTTGAAGGTCACGCCGAAGTAGCGAAGAGTGTCCTCAATCGGCAGCTCCACACCATCCAGCTGGAAAGTCCGCATCAGTCTCGTCCGCTTCCTGGAGAAGATGATGGCCTCCGTCTTCTGGACAGCCAGCTCTAGATCGTTTTCCGCTAGCCACCGTTGAACAGCTGAGGCTACTCCTACCGCGTTTTCCATCGCCCTCTCCTGCTTGTCGCCGGCAGCCACGATCAGAAGGTCATCCGCGTAGGCGATGATATCCGTGCCTGCTGGGAGTGGTACGGAGAGCACGGCATCGTACATGGCATTCCACAGGGTCGGTCCAAGAGTCGAGCCCTGTGGCACTCCCGCGGTGACCTCCCAACGCTGAACGCCGTCATGAGAGTCATAAAGTAGCTCTCTCCCTGTGAGGTAGCTCCGCAGCAGCCGAAGCAAGGCAGATGGGACGCCCTTGCTGTGGAGAGCCCTCCCGATGGCCGTCCAGCTCGCCGTGTTGAACGCATTGCGTACATCCAATGCGATGGCGGCGCAATGTCGCAGAACTCCCGGTCGATCACGGTCAGTGGGAGCCGACAAGGATTCCAGCGCCTTCTCTACTAGCGTCTCCATCGCACCGACAGTGGAGCGCCCTTTCCGGAAACCGTGCTGCTGTGGTGCGAGCCTGGGTCCGTCCCCACTGAACTCAAGGACATCGTTCAGTCGATCGAGGATAACCCGCTCAAACACCTTCCCTAGGTTGTTGATCATGCACAGCGGACGGAATGCTGATGCAGATCCTGGCTGCTTCCCAGGTTTTGGGAGCAGCACCAGCCTCTGACGCTTCCACTCCTCCGGGAAAACCCCACTCTCCAGGTGATGTTGAAGAACTCTCCTGATGGTATCCGTATGCTCAAGGAGCGCTGTCCTGACGGCTGCATTCGGGATGCCATCCGGTCCAGGCGCCTTCCTCGGGTTCAGATTCTTCGCGATGTCGTGCAGCTCAGCATTAGTGACTGGCCACAAGCTCAGGCCATCGCCAGGTTCCGTAGGGGGCCATGTCGACGGCTGTCGGCGCGGGAATAGCTCGCTCACAGTGTTGCGCAGAACTTCTGGGTCTCTTTCCTGCGGTGTTGGACCACCTCGCAACCATCCTCTGACGATGCCAAACGACTCGCCAAACGGATTGTCCTCGACGGCATCAGCTAACTCCTGAAGGCATCTCCGTTTGCTGTTTTTGATGGCTTTCTTGAGCTTCTTCCTAGCTTCCCGGAGAATCTGTCGACGCTGCTCGCGCACATCAGGGGGCGACGGCTTGTGTGCTGTCCTCTGCGCCCGGAGACAAGCAGCTCGTAGCTCTGCGATCTCATCGGTCCACCAGTAGACCGGACGACCGTTGTGCGCACCCGGAGTGGCCGACACTCTCCGCATCACTTCGTCGCAGGCCTCCATCAGTCGACTAGTGACTTCCGCGACTGTTGTTGCGTCACCCAGACCACAGGCATCCAGGGTCTACTTGTACGCCTGCGGGTCGAACTGCTTGACGCACCATCGCCTGAAGACCGCTCCCGTTGCTTGAGGCGGTCGCCTGTCCGCGGTTTGATCACCGACGCTGAATCGGACCTGCGTATGATCGGACAGCGTGACACAATCAGCCACATGCCAGTCCTGTACGACGTTCGGTGTGGCGAATGTCACATCGACGATGGATGACGCTCCCACGTGGTTACCCAAGAAGGTCGGGGTGTTGCCCACGTTGGCGCAGACAAGACCGATGCACTCCATCGTCTCCAGCAGCGCTGTTCCTCTCAGGTTGTTGCGGGCACTCCCCCATGCTGTGTGCCACGCATTGAAGTCGCCCCCACCACTACCTTGGTGCAACCTCGCAACGTGGCCTCGAGACGTCGGAGCATGCTCTGGAACTGCTCGAAACTCCAACGGGGTGGGGCGTAACAGCTGGCGTATGTGATGCCACCGATGTCCGCAACCACCATCCCATTCGCCTGGCACCTGACCCTTTGGAATGGCTGGGTCCCGCATGCGAAGATCGCCGCCGATTGGCCGACCGACACCTGCCACGCCTCCCTTTCCGCAGGGATTTTCCACGGGTCTGATATGAGGATAACCTGGGCTCCTTCCTCTCTAGCGGCTTGCCTCATCAAGTCCTGGGCAGCCACACAGTGCATTAGGTTTTGCTGCATTACTGTGAAGAGGAGGGCACACTTGCTCCTGTGCAGGCTCGAGAGCCAGGCCGGTGTTTTCCTGCGCAAAAGAAAGCAGTGTGCCTCGCTTATGCACTCGCTAGCGATGTGGCCTGTCCCACTGCAGTTCCAGCAGTTATTGCGGCGGGTGTCAGCTTTCGGCATGGTACATTCATGCTCCCGATGTCCCGTGAGGTGGCAACGGTAGCAGCGCGGTTGCAGCGAATCCTTCAGGAGTCGGAAGGTGTTTACCGTCAGCTCCATCGTCACCCGCTGCCCGTCCAGCCGATGGGCGTACCGTGTCGGCAGACGCACCACCGCCACTTGCAGCCCACTATCCAGCGAGCGCATGCTGACCGTCATGTACACAGCCTGTTCCTCAACCTTGAGCAACCCGGCGATGGCCCGCTTGACGGTATCGACGTTCTCCAGCGGGTCCAGGTGTCTGACCACTATCGCGCTTTGGTCCTGCAGAACCCTCACTGCTTCAGCCTTCTTGCCGAGAGAATCTGCTACCTTCTTCTGGAGGTCTGCGCTATTTCCCTCGCGTGGGACTTTGAGAAGGAAGCACTTTCCCTCTCCGGTTGACGTCTTTCGTCCGAACGTCACGTCCTCCTTCGTCTTGAGGACATTACTTATGTCCTTGTAGCCCTCCTCGAAGGGGACGTCCTTCGCTAGTGTAACTTTGATGACGTCGCACCGTGGAAGCTTCTGCTGGACCATCGGGCGCTGCTGCTGTTGTTGCTGGGGGGTGTTGCTTCCTGCATTACTCCTTGTAGGTTGTTGGTTCCACTCGGCGGAACCAACGACGCTCTTCTCCCCCACTAGTTGCGCAATTGTGCGGCGCTGGGGTGCCTGCTGCTGTTGTTGTTGCTGCTTCGGAAAGATCGCCCCTTGCGCAACAACCACCTGCATAAACTGCGTGAAGAGCTGCTGCATATCCAGTTGGCTGGGCGGCTGCTGCGTCTGCTGCTGCGACTGCTGCTTCTTCTGTGGCTGCTCTTGCTGCTGCTGTTGCGGTTGTTGCTGACTCTGCGACTGCTGCTTCTTCGGTGGCTGCTCTTGCTGCTGCACCTTCTTCTGCTGTGGCTGGTCTCGCTGCGGAGCCTCCTTCTGCTGCTGCTGTTTCAACTCTTGCACCTGCTGCTGCAGTTGCTGTGGGAGCTGTTGAATCTGCTGCTTCAGCTGCTGGTCCTGCTGCTGTTGCGATTGCAACAACTGCCGTAGTTCGCTGATTTGATTCGTCAGCTCAACGATCGCCGACGTCTGCTGCGCGATCGTTTCCCTCTGCGCCTTTACCTCCTCAGCCTGTTGCTCATACATCTTTCGCCAGTTCACGGGTGCCACGTCCGTGACTAGCACCTTCGGACAACTGGCGTTGATTATCTTCTCCATCGGTTTTTTGGTGGTTTTTACAGGAACAGGAGCGGAGCTGACGGACGAAGACCGCCGCGGGCGAATTGCCCCCTCCATTTCTTTTCCCGTGTGTATTTGAGTGTTCGTTGTTCTTCGGCGTCAGCTAGATGTCGCTACGAGCCATCTAGCTTTCTACTGCTAAAGCATCAATGCTCCAAATCACTATTTGTTGCTCACACACGCAGCAACAAAACTTGCTGTCTGTCACTCGCACGCAGAAACTTTCGTGTTCGTACAAGTCACAGGGCGACGACCTCGGCCCGTACCGACCCTCGTGGTAACGACACGCTCAAAGCGCAGGGCGATGGTTTGCCCCCCTCGTTTTTTACCCACACGCTCGATGCGCGCTCGGTGCGCGATGCTGCGACCGTCTCAGGTAGGCAAATTGCCCCCACCTCTCGATGCACTACGTGTTCCTTCATGACGCGAATCTCGATGCTCAACACGGCACAGACGATGGTTTGTCACCGCGTTTTTTACACGCACGCTCGATGCGCGCTAGAATTGTTCAGCCTTTTTGTACTCTTCCTATTTCAGAGGAACTCTTGCTGACTTCGGACTTCCTTTAGCGGCCCATTGAACTTGCTTACATCCTGATTTCTCGATAGCGGCGCCTAGCTTCTTCTGCATTGCAATTGTTCTTTTGAAACATTCAATTTCTAGTCCTTCTCTCTTACGTCTTAGGTTCGATAAGAACCTGAACACTCTCGCGATTACGCGAACTAAGACAGTCCACTTTGATACCTTGAAGATGACCTCGGACATATCCGGTAATTTCACATCGTGGTAGAGGAGGGTAGCTCGTAACTCTTCCTGCGTATTGGCGGTTACTTCCGGTTGTCGGGGCCAGCTTAGCTCGTTTTCGTAAAGAAACCCCCGGTCCATTATACCACGCACTTTCAACATCGGTTAGATCCAATGAACTTTTCTTCGTAAGTACGTCTGCGATGTTCTCCCTGGTGGGAATCCAGTGCCACTCTGTTACCCGAGATAACTACAAAATTTCTCCTATTCGAAGAGCCACAAACAGCTTATACTGTCGCTGATTCGATCGAATCCATGATAACACGGTTTGCGAGTCGGTCCAGAAGAATCGTTTAGCTACCTCTATTCTGTGGCTTTCTTCCACAGTTTTAGCCAGCCTTGCGCCCAATAATGCCGCCAGCAATTCCACTCGGGGAATAGTTTATTGTTTCAACGGCGCCACTTTCGTTTTACTCATTACTAGTATAGAATGTGGTTTATCGTTTATCATCGCTCTAAAATAGGCGACGCATCCGTATGCTTTCTCACTGGCGTCGGTGAACACGTGTAGTTCTAACTTCGTCACTTCACTGGATGAAGCTTCGCCGGAATAAGCTCGGGGTATTTTGACCTCCTCCTTTTGACCCTTCATTTGTTGCATCCAACTTTGCCACTTTTGATGACTTTCTTGTGACACTTCTTCATCCCAAGCGCACCCCGCTCTCCACAGGTCTTGCACTAACATCTTTACATCCCATTGGGGCAAGAGTGCGCATACGAAATAAAACCTCATCGATGTTCAAAACTGGTCGAAGTGTGAAGTCTAGAGTAAATATAAGCCATTATTGAATAAAACAATCATTTATTTCATAAAAAATCCTTTTTTTCTAATAAGAAAAACTATTTCATAACACATTTCAAACAAAAAAAATCAATTCAATTCAGTTCATTTCTTTTTTCTTGCGGATGTTTTCGCCTTCTTCTGTTGGTTGTTGGTTGTTCTGTTCTCCAATTTCTGTTTCATCGGACTACTTGTTGTTATCTCAGAGTTTTGCCCTTTCTTCCTTCTTTGCTGAGGAGTTTTGCGCTTAGGAAGTGGTCTAAGCTCCTCAAGATCAACCAAAATGTCCAATCCGTTGGATAAATCCAGCGGTTCTTCTTGAACCAAACCCTCAGTATGGATTTGATCAGGAACTGATGGGGCTTCGAACCGCTTCGGTTCGATAGTTTGTTTTGGTACCGAAACAGGATTCTGGGGAATATCTGTTACTGCGCTTGGTTCAAAATCCGTGTCATTGAATATCTCCGAGTTCATAGGCACAATTCCACACGCTCTGAAAGCATTCTCGGCATTTTTTTCTGTGGCACATTTTTCATAAGCAGAGCCAGCCTTGCTATTTGGTATTTATTTATTTATTTATTTATTTATTTATTTATTTGTTTTGTTTAGCTTGACGGGCCAGAGGCTTAATCAAGTCTACTCATCGCCGCATTAACACGCATACTACGAGTATGGTTACTGTACAGGGTGGCCTGCGCTTACATCAATCGCATTCGTGCGGATTCGTCCGCGAAAGTTGTCAAGAGAGATGTTATAGTCAAAGTTCTTGAAGTTGGCGTTAAACTGTCTGGATGCAAAAGTTAGCGGTTCAAATTGTCCTGACACTGTGCGACTAAGACTGACCGAAATGCAGGGGGGCGCGGTGCGTGAACTACGGGACGGTACAAGAAAGTCAAGATTTTCGAGGATGGAGCTGCAGTCGATCTGGCCCGTAATTAGGCTAGCTATAAATGAGCATTGTGCAATGACGCGCCGCGTGCGGAGAGGTTCGATACCGAGTAAGAGGCAACGTGCTAGATACGGAGGTAACGTTTCACGGTTAAAGAGCCCTGAACGGATGAGAGCGTATCGCGTGAAATGCTTTTGAACTCGTTCAAGCCGAGCAATTGTCGTTTCGAAATGGGGGCACCAGACGACTTAGGCAAACTCCAGAACCGAGCGGACGATACAACAATACATAGTTTTAAGGCATACAGGGTCGCGAAACTCCCGAGTCATACGTATGAAAAGACCAAGCTGTTTTCTGGCACGCGTAATCAAGCAATCAATATGATGCTGAAATGTTAGACCGCTGTCCAATGTTACACCTAGATCCTTCAGCCGCTCAACCCTGGCTATCGATTCGGCACCGATCACGTAATTACAGATTACGGGGTTTCTACTCCTGCTAAAGCTCACGGATTGGCACTTTCTTATGCATATGGTCAGTCCGTTCCTAGTGCACCAGGCCTCCAGATTGTTGATGTCAACCTGCAGCTTTCGACAGTCCTCGAGGCACGTTATCTCAGAAAAGAGCCGGGCATCATCAGCGTACAGGAGTACTTTAGCGTGTTGAATTGAGTCAGGCAGGTCATTGATAAACAGATTAAACAAAAGGGGGCCCAAGTTACTGCCTTGCGGTACGCCTGATGAACTGGTGAATACTGTCGAACATTCCGTAGATAGTTTGACGTGGTACTGCCTGCCCGTGAGGTAAGAACGGAACCAATCGATCATGAGCTCCGAAAGCCCAATCCTGGCTAGCTTGGCTAATAGGAGCTCATGAGGTACCGAGTCGAATGCCGCCTGAAAGTCCGTGTAAATAACGTCGACCTGCGATCCACGGTCCAGGTGACGTCTGCAGAAACTGCAGAACTCCATGAGGATTGTGGTGGTTGAGCGCTTCGGGACGAAACCGTGCTGCAACGGGGTGATGATGTGCCTTGCCCAGAAGGCCAGGGCATCGACCACTACCATTTCGAAGACTTTCGCGCACGCTCCCAACGATGTGATGCCACGATAGTTCGAAACGTCGTGGATGTTCCCTGTTTTTAGGATCGGCGTCATCCTTGAACATTTCCAAGCCATTGGAAAACTGCCCGTCCGTAACGACAGGTTGAAAATCCACGAAAGAACAGGCGCCAGTTCCGCGCTGCACTGTTTCACCAGACGCGCAGGAATGCCATCCAGTCCAGGGTTGCATGTATCCTTCAGGCGGTTGATGGCCAAGCATACCATTGCTGGTGTTACAGAGATGCCATGGAACTGCAATGTCCCAGCAGGAACGCTGGCAGCATCACCAGCTGCCATGATGTTAGACTCGGGTAGTTTAAACACAGATTTAAACTTCGTAGCGAAGAGCTCACACGCTTCCTTCTCGTCATTCGCAATCCGATCTCCAAGGTGCACGTTACTGGGGGGTCCGGTTTTCGAGTTTCTACGATTGTTCATGGTTTTCCAGAATCGGGACGGTTGCCTGTACAATGACGATTGAACACGTTTGATGTGATTACCGTACCTCAGCCTATTGTAACTCTGATAGCGATCGCTGGCACAGTGGTAATCAGCCTGGGAATCTTCTGTGTTCAGTTTGTTGTGTATTCTTAGTAGTTTTTTCTTCCTTCGCTTCAGACGCTTGAGCTTTGGATTGGACCATGCTGGGATCCTGGGAGGATCCGCCAGCGGTGTTGTTGCATTTATGTTTTGTATCATAAACTGTGTGAAGGCGGTCACTGCATTATCAATACTGACAGTCTGTAGTGAGGTCAGGTCATAATTTGAGATTGCCTGGCGTAATTTGGCAACATCGCATCGGCGGAAGTCGAGTCTGGTTGTGGCACGGTCAGTTGTAGCATTGGTCGATTGTTGGTGGTTGGAGTGACTATAAGGAGTGCCCAGCACGCAGAGCAGTGGTGGATGATGCTTGTCCAATGGGAGCAACGGATCAGGCGCAACATGGACGTTGATGTACGGTCCAAGCGACTCACCAACGATTATCAATCATTTTGCTAGTTTTGCAAATTTTATGAAAAAGAACAATCACAACAGATGCACACTCTTGCCCGACAGTGCCGTTTTAAGAATGGTAAAATACCAAAATATCAGATCGTGTTCCGGAATGAAGTTTTCACCATTCGATTCTACATTAATTAAGGAGTCTTTGTGGCTTATGTAGCGTAGCATACGAAAATGAAAACGAAATGAGAGAATGTTTTCAAAAAAACTTTAAATAACATGCAAATAGCGAAAACTACAATTTACTGCATTTCTTCGTTGTTATTTATCCAATCCAAAAGAAAAAACACGTATGAACAAGCCACTACATGACCTTTCAAACATGTACAGTGTTGCCAGTTTCAGTGCTACCGTTTTCTAGAAATGGCTGGTGCGCACTCTTACCCCATGCGCACTCTTGCCCCACATTACTCTATGCTTCGTTTGGTAGTGTAGCTGTTTTCGTGTAGATGAGGAGGGGCCATGAAACGGAAACAATCGACTCTTGCATCCCATGAGATGCCAAGCAAACGATCCGTAGATATTTGTGTTGTTTTGTCACATAGCGCTATCGTTTCCGAGGCGGTAGCCTCGCTATCTTTTCGCAGAAATCTTTTGAGTTGCTCACCCAGTTCCTGATGACAAACCCTCCCTTGGAGTGTACGAGCTTCACCTCGTTGGCTAGCTCCAGTGCCTCTCTACGCTGTCAACGCTATCGAAATAATCGTCGACGTAGTGATGATATCGAATCGCAGTGTAGGCCTTTGGAAACTGGTCGCGAAGTTGTTCAGCGTTGAGGTTTTTTACGTACTGGAGTCACGTGTCCTTCCTGTAAGTGTTTGTAAGCAGAGATCGTTTGATTAATTGACTTCGGACAAGAGCATACATCCGACAGCTGGTTAACTTTGTACTACACGGCTACGGTTTCCGCAGCCACGTCGCTAATCAAGAATACTACAGCTAATGTACCCTAAACTCTACCAATGCTCCCAATCATGGCGGTACCGTATCAGCCAATCAGTCTAGTGTTCTTTTGCCGCAGAGCTGGCTTTTGACTGGTTGCCACCGTTAGGCGCAGTTAACAGCAAACAAATGATCTAATTTTAATTCTATAATAAAATCTCTAAGTCTATGATGAAATGCGAAATATGCTATTCGTACATTACCACGCATATGTGCTTTGTATCTACAGTAGTTGTAAGCGTACGCTAGGTCTTTAATTTACAAACGAGCTTCCCTAATGACACAGAATATTTACTCGCTCCTGTTAAGCGTTAGCAGGAGGGCGCGCCGAACAAATTCTCCCCTGTTAGACATTAACAATTCGCTAACATTGAATACGCTTCTGTTACTGCTAAAGGAGAGACTTTTTTTCTGCGCACACTCCTGTTAAGCGTTAAAAGGAGCGATTAAATGTTCTGTGTCTATGGGGTTACTAATGGTGGCGGCTGCTCATAGCATGCGCCATAAGAGTGATACTACTGCAATGGCATCAGACGGGTATTGGACAGGCACTTGAGAGCCTGCCAATGACCCACGCTCCCGTTAGCAAAGTGGGCGCCGAAGGAAAGAGCTAGAGCGAACCCGTTTCCCTCCTCCCGCGTGTCCTCCTTCGCGAGGCGCATTCTGTGGTGGAAAGACGTTGCGGTGGCCATCACACTTTGGGCCAGCGCAGCGAGGAAGGTGATCCGATGGTGTTCCATACTTACCTCATCCTCGTCATCGACTTCCTGGGGAGGGATCACTGACGCGCTACCGCTCCATCCAGCTTGAGGAATAGTGATTCCAGGCAGACCTGCTGGAACATTTCCATCGATGTGTGGACGCGTGTTTTGCAGCAGCTGCCTAAGTTGTTGTTGTTGCTGCTCCGCGTTAACCGCGCTGCGCATCGCCGCTACGATACGCCTAGCACGTTCAACGCCTGTACCGGGATTCTGGTCGTCCACCTTCTTCATAATCTCGTCCGCTTTGGCGCGCATCTCGGCATTGACCGATTCAGGGCGATTGGAATCACTACGGAGAAAAGATATAGGCAATATGAACAAAACGGGATATGCAATGGCGGTTAAGGTCAAAACCAAGACATTCACAAAGACTTACTTCACTTTACCGAATAGCTTACGGAAACGGTGGTATACAGTACTGTACGGTATTTTGTCCTCCAGGGCCTTAACCAGATATGTCATCTGAATGATCCCCTGCGCTACGAGGTGAAACATGAGCAGTATTGCCACAAATTGCGATAATTGCTCCGAAGGAAGACATACGTAACGTGTACTATAACAGGAAGGGGTTTTACAGCCTCAATGTGTTGATTGTAAGTTGAACTGTTGCATAAAGTTTTTTTTTGAGAAACCTTTTATTTCGTTAACTTTTTCATTTAACATGCAGGCTTGTGATCATCAATCTGTTATCAGATTTGTTGATGCGCGGTATGCTGGATCGAACCACGATTCGCTCATTTGGAGTTTATCAACATTGTGGCGGTACATGTTGGACCGATACGCGGACAGGGAAAGAAATACGATGCTGCTCGGCGACGCAGGATTTCCTCAAGAGGAAATAATGCTGGTTCCGTATAGAAATGCAGCAGCAGGTAGTTTGGAAGCGTTATTCAATCATAGGCTCAGCAAAGCCAGAAGCATCGTTGAAAGAACTATCGGATTGCTGAAAATGCGATTTAGGTGCCTTCATAGGGCAAGAGAGCTCCACTACACTCCGGAAAAAGCTGCGCAAATCGTTAATGCATGCGTAGCATAATATATGCTTAGCATATAAAGTAGAATATACTTTGGAAGAAGACGCGGAAACAACAGAAGAAGGGAACGAACAATTCAACAACGAGGAAGCAGATAGGGCTATAGACATAAGGAATCGCATTAGAGATTCTCTATTAGGAGGCCGTTGAATAAATATAACAATCAATGATGATAATTTCATTCAATTCATTCGTTTTTAATTCACAGCATCCGGTGTAGCTAGCAAGGAACAAAAAATTATGCTACTTAAAATTAGAAAAAGAAAAATAAAGAAGGAAACACAAGCAGGACGATTAACGCATCACATATCATCAGGCTACCCGTTTTGGCGGTTTATGTAGGAACTTATCACCGCAGTCTGCCGGTTGACAGCCTCAACAAGATTTCCAAGATTTTCAACAAGAGCAGAAAATTGGGTCATTGTCCCCTGAAGCAGTGTTGTGTGCATCCGCAACAGCTCGTTCCTCACATCATCCAATGTCGTACGACGACGCCGCTGGGAATTTCTTTGAGGGCGTACTGGTCTTGCATGTGGTTGGCTTCCGCCAGGCTCAGCCGAAGTAGTTAAAGGCAGATTGTGCGGATTGGGTTGTTGTAGCAGATTGGTTGGAGGAGGTGAAAATGGGATAGGACTACAACGTTGCTCATTCAGAAGATGATCAGGTTCAGTAACTATTGATTCCTCTTGGTTTGAATTGTTGTTGTGGCTCCTCTGCTGCGCCGGATTGTTGTTGTTTTCACTAGATGATGATGCCTCACATGACGAATTGTTTCTTTCTTGAATTCCGAAAGAACGTCCAGTTGGTGCAACGGTTTCCGATATTCGTAAAAGCCGATTTATTTCTTTCTGCACGGGAGTCAACTCCTTGCATCTATTTTTACCGCCGCCGGTTGCCCGCAGCTCTCTTTTGTTATTCGCTAATGTTTTCTTTACCCTTCCTTTCATATCCATCCAATCTTTCTGCCGTTCTAGTCCAGTGCGTATCGGTGGTCCGAGGGCATTTAGCTGAGTGCCTTTTTCCTCCCATCGATCCTTTACAGATGCTTTGCTGCTCCCAAACCCGCCAAAGCCTCGGGCCAAAAAGATGTTTTCCTTCATAAGTTCGACCATACGATCGAATTGATAGTGGTTAGTTTTCTTCTGCGAATTCATTTTACAAAAAAGATCACGAATGTAAATTAGAGTTTGCTTTTATTCGCAGAATATTTTAACATACCTTACAAATTCGCATCAAACTCGTTGTTGAGAAGCAGAAGAACACTAGTTATAAGATTTTTTAACTTTATTGCCTTTGGCGAGTTCACCGCCTAGCATTGACGTTAAGCCACTTGCGAGTTTAAAAATTCCGTGCACCTTACGTGCCTTCTAATTCGCTTCTGCCGCCGCGAGCACCCAACTCTCTCACGCTCTCACCAGCTCGGCGCTCGGGAGAGTCACAATGCTCTCTCTCTCCCCTCTTGGTGCCACTCAGGCCGCGGCCTGCACTCCCAACTCCCGTTGGCGTTAATCATTCTTAACAACATCATTATCATGGATTAATCCCTCGTACGTGCTTCGGAAGGGGATCCAGTCCATGTAGTTGCCGTCGAAGGTAGGCAACTTGATGGTGGGGAGCTTTAATCCGGAAAGGGAGCTTAGTGGCCTTTCGGATTTGTCTGTCGTGTTGGCACCATTTTCGCCATCCACCATTTTCTGCAGCGCGCCATACGTCCAGTTTAGGCGCGGTTCGTAGCTATCTCTCTCTTGCAGCTGGACGTTGAGTTCTTCATCTGTGTCCACTGCCTCCAGCACTGCCTGTATCGATTCGAGCTATTGGGCAATATATTTCATATTTTCGAACTCCTTGCTCGCTTGTAACTTGTGAACCTCTGCGACATAATTCGTAACGAAAGATTCAGCTCGCTCGAGCCGATGCAAGAGCGCTTTCCTTCGGAAAGACGCAACCACGCACGGACCATCAGAGTTCATTTTTCATCAAAAACACTGTACGAGTTGAAAGTAGAAATTAAGCCGTTCGGAGGCTTCTAAACTTATAGCGCACGACGATCCAACGAACTTTTTGTTCTACCCAATAACAATGCAGGTTAGGATGTCCTGTACGAGTTGAAAGTAGAAATTAAGCCGTTCGGAGGCTTCTAAACTTATAGCGCACGACGATCCAACGAACTTTTTGTTCTACCCAATAACAATGCAGGTTAGGGTGTCCGCGTTTCAGCCGATACGCGGCTGCTCGGTGATCGCACGTGGCGATACAGCGTTGAGCGCTGATACAAAGCACGCACTGGTGGATTTTAGAATTTAGCCGATGCGCGGCTACAAATGAATCGCATGCGGCGATCTTCCGCACTTTTCTATCGAGAACACTGCACGGGTTTGATAGTACAAATTAACTTCACCCATTCTAGTTTGGTCTAGTTCGGCAGTTTGTTCACCAACTCTGTAATTAACATTGGATTCACTAGATGTTCCCTCATTTCCGACGCTACCAAATGATCACATAATTGCTGCACGATTATCCCAAACTGAACGAAGGAATGCAACCGTTCCATTCGTGGTGGTTCTGCTTCTCTAGCTTTGTTTATCAATGTATGTAGTAACTGTTCTGGCCTTCCATACAGCAATCTTAGCGTCTCTATTACCTTAGGGACGCATTCTGGTAATAGCAACCTACTACGAACAGCCTCTAATGCATTGCCCTTTAGGCTCTCTTGAATCCTACCAAGGTTTTCTAGGTTCGAATAGTTGCATGCCTCATTTGCAATATTAAAACTGCTTATGAGCATAGGCCATTCTTCTGGTCTGCCCGTAAATGTGGGTAGTTTGCTAAATGGACCTTTTCTTGCTGCTAACTGAGCATTTGTTATCTCGAACTGGTCGCTTCGCGGAACACTTTGCGAGGCGGACGCGAACAGTGGTGGGGCTGGTTTGGGGTTTGCATTGGTTGTTCTTGGAACCTCTACCGGCGAAGGGGCGAATAACGAAGTGGCTTGCTTCACTTTAGGGCGGACTGGCGTTTGATAATTTTCGCTATCATACTCTTCTTGCAACTGGCTGCGCAATTTTGCAAACTCACCTTCCATTTCCTTTCGTTTTTGTATCATTTCCTTTTCTAGGCGGAGTTTTAACTTCATTTTTTCCTTTTCCCGATAGAGCAGTTCTTCGTGTTTTCGCTGTTTTTCCGCAAGCTCCATTTGCTACGTTTGTTCAGCCTTTGCTTCAGCGGCGTCATTACATGCCTGTTTTGCGAAACACTCGTCGCACGTCCATGGCTGATCTTGAATCGTATCCGTGACTCCCACACAATCGTAGTGAAACCATCTATCGCACAGATCGCACGCTACTTGGTCGCTCGCTTCGTCATCGCGATCGCACGCCGCACAACTTTTCACTTTCTTTCCTGTTGGGTGGCGCTGTTTCGGCCATCCTTTCACCATGTGAATTTTTTGAGAATTTGTTACGATGTTTATTTTCAAATTCTCAATACACTGCGCCTTCTGCAGTCCACTTTTTATTGTTTAGCGATTTAACGGTTGTTTAACAATTAGCGGCTCAAAAAATTCACAGTTTAATTCCCACTCTGGTGAAACACATCTTACTTGATCCGCTCGGTGTTGAAAAAGGGCAGAGTTTTTTTTTCCGGAAGCTCTTTGGCAGTCAGTTTAGCGGTTGTCAAATTTTGACAACTGTCATTTTAGCATGCCTAGTGGTTCTCCTTAATTTCCTTTTAACATCCCTAGTGGTGCTGCTTATTTCCGTGCCAACACAAGGTATTTGGGTTCTTTGCCCGGAATGAGATAGAATGAATTTTTAAAAATTTTCTGTTTTATCTACAGAACAATTTGTATCTCCATAATGGATTATTTTATAAAAAAATAACCTAACATTTATCATTTTTCTAAATTCATGTTTCGTTATTCCCTTTCGGTTTTGCCCCGCCCACGAGCAACTTGATAAAAATATTCTATCGAAGACTGTTGAGAAGCAGAAGAACACTAGTTATAAGATTTTTTAACTTTATTGCCTTTGGCGAGTTCACCGCCTAGCATTGACGTTAAGCCACTTGCGAGTTTAAAAATTCCGTGCACCTTACGTGCCTTCTAATTCGCTTCTGGAGCCGCGAGCACCAAACTCTCTCACGCTCTCACCAGCTCGGCGCTCGGGAGAGTCACAATGCTCTCTCTCTCCCCTCTTGGTGCCACTCAGGCCGCGGCCTGCACTCCCAACTCCCGCTGGCGTTAATCATTCTTAACATTCTCCCCCCCCCTGTGCAGTGCGCAATGCGCACTTCACTCCTATTCCAGCGGGCCTACTTCTTCTAACTCCCCTACTCCTCATTCACGCTTGGTGTTACATCCAGAATCGCAATTTTTGTGGCTGGTCGTTCTAGCAATCCGCTGTTAGTATGTACCACTACCCGTCGAACCTGGCAGTCACTGGCGCGCATCGCCTCCACAATTCTACCCATGGGCCAGCAATTTCTCGGATGATTGTCGTCCGCGATAAGAGCTAGATCTCCCACTTCGATCGGCTTGATCGGTTGATGCCATTTCGTTCTCTTGATGAGGGTGGGCAGGTACTCCGCAACCCACTTCTTCCAGAATTGGTCCGCAACACGTTGTGACATCTTCCAGGACTTCTTGACTGCGATAGGTGAGTCGTCGAAGGCTACCGGCGGTTTACTTCCATTCGAGGAGCCCAGCAGCAGATGATTGGGCGTCAGCACCGGCTCGGAGTCGGATTCCAGTGCTAGATAAGTAAGAGGCCTGGAATTGAGAATAAATTCGATTTCTATTAAGCTGGATCGTAGAATCTCGTCGGACGGGAGGTTGGGCAGCCGAAGTCTCTTCAGAACTTTCTTCCCTGACTGCACGAGGCGTTCCCAACAGCCACCAAAGTGAGGTGCTGCCGGGGGGTTGAACTTCCAGGTCGTATCAGGTCCAACGAAAGCGCTCATAAGCATATTCTCGTTCACATTTTTCAGCTCGTCTCGAAGTTCTCTGCTCGCACCGATAAAGTTGGTGCCCCTGTCACTTATGATCTCCACGGGTGCGCCTCTTCTGGCGATAAAGCTGCGCAGGGCAAAAATGCATGAATCGGTGGTCAACGAGTGAGCAAGTTCTATGTGGATTGCTCTTATCGTCAAGCAAGTGAACAAGACACCCCACCGCTTTTCGGAGCGCCTGCCAATGGACACCATAATGGGACCAAAGTAGTCCTCTCCAGTATAGGAAAACGGTCTTTGAAATGCAGCCAATCGTGAGGGGGGGGGGGGGGGGGGGGGTTCGCCATGGCTGGAGTTTGTCGCAGTTCATTCATCACCGTCTGATGGTTCTGGTGACGATATTTTCCATGATAGTGCGCAATAATTAGGCTTGTCACGCATTGTTTCCGCGGAAGCAAGATCGGGCGCTTTGTCGTTTCGTCGGCCCATTCGCACAAACCGATTCGGCCTTGTAGTCGTAACACTCCGCTGCCGTCGATGGTAGGATTAAGCTGGTGTAAAGCGCTACTCCTTGGCAGGGTTCGTTTCCACGGTTTCTTCGCTGTTTCTCCGGACTGGTCCTCGCGTAGGATCTGAATCTCGGCACTGTATGCCTGTCGTTGAACCATTTTGTATATGGTGTCCTCGCCGCGTTTCAGCTCTTCCTGCGTTAGCGGGCCTAGTTCGGCAGCTTCCCCTTTCGCACGATTCTGAAGGTTTGCGATGTATCGATGGACGTACGCGACTGTCCTCCATAGTTTGCGCCAGTTGGAGAAATTTTGGAAATGTGCGAGTGGAACTGCAATCGTATGGTGTAGAACACTCTCTCGAATTTCTTCCGTGGTGGTACCCGGGACACTGTCACATTTCATTTCCACTCACTTTCGGCTGACGATTCGAGTATTTCGCTTACTCTGAATGCTACAAACGTGCTGTACCGTCGATAATCAGAGCGCAACCAGCATACGACGTCGCGCGAATCCGTCCAGAACACTCGCCTAGAGATGTTGACGCTCAGTGACTGTAATACGCTGTTTGCAAGGCGCATTCCAATTACCGCAGCTTGTAATTCCAGTCGAGGTATCGATAGAAACCTCAGCGGCGCTACCTTTGTCTTCGATCCGACCATTGCACATTCGACGGTTTCGTTTTCCTGGAACTTGAGATACGCGACTGCAGCCATACCTTTCCCGCTCGCGTCGCAGAAAACGTGTAATTCAACAGACGCCCGCACGGAAGTAGCTAGTCGATAGCACCTTGGGACGCTTACTCGTTTTACATCGGGAAGGACGGTAATCCAGCTTCTCCACTTATCTGCGAGCTGATCGGGAACTTCTTCATCCCAACCTATACCGGCGCGCCAAACGTCCTGTAGAAGTACCTTCAGGTACATGAGGAAGTGCCCGATAAGTCCTAACGGGTCGTAAATAGCCATCAACGTACGCAACACTTCTCGTTTCGTTGGCATTCGGGATCCAGAAAGCAGATCGGTGTCGTGTTTCGATGATAGTCGGAAAGTAAATGTGTCTGAAGTAGTGTTCCACCACATTCCTAGAACCTTCGAGGACGCCTCCGCGCCAAGGTCCAAGTGTTTATCTGACACGTTACATCCATTCAGCTCTGTCGCGACTTTGCTCGAGTTTGATTGCCAGTTTATAATCTCGAACCCTGCTTGCGCATGAATATATCGAACATCTTTTGCCAATTGTATCGCTCCATCTTCAGTCTCCACACTAGAGAGCATATCATCGACGTAATGCTCATACTTTATGCAGTGGGCCGCTCTAGGAAATTGTTGGCTAAACCTATCTGCATTGATGTTCTTCACGTAGTGGGCGGTGCTCGGAGAGCAGGCTGCTCCGGAGGTCATCACGGTCACTACGTACGTATCCGGTTCCTTTTTGGGGTCTCCACCATTCCACAGGATCATCTGACTGCGTTTATCTTGTGGCCTCATTAATACTTGAAAAAACATTTCACGAATATCTCCGACTATGGCGTACTTGAACTCGCGGAATTTCAGTAGCACTGCAAGTAGCGATGTCAGTTGGTCCGGTCCTGTCAGTAGGAATGAGTTCAACGATACCCCGTTAATCTTCGCTACAGCATCCATCACCAGTCGAAAGGAACCCGGCTTGTTCGGGCTGGTGACGGGAAATATCGGCAAATACCAATCGCGCGGGAGTCGTTCGTCCTGCTCATTCTGCGAGAGCTGGCGAATGTACCCTTTGGACATGAGATGGCTCATTTTCTCCCGTACTGCCGACGCTAAAGCTGGATCGCGACTCATCCGTTTTTCCAGGCACTTAAAACGACGCAAGGCCATCGCTCGGTTATCGGGTAATCGTATCTCGTCGAAGCGCCACAACAGGCCACTCTCATACCTGTTACCTTTCAGACTGGTGGTGGTAGACAGAATATTTAGAGCCCTTTCCTCGCTCTTTGATACCGGGTTGACCGGGTTTTTGTATATCCCTAAGGAATCGATTGAAAAGTACTGTTGAACAGTGCGATCCGTTTCTTTATCGTTTTCGACGCTACAGGAACAGATGTGGAAGCTGTGGATTTGATCGCCAGTGGTATCGGGTGACGTGGTGCATGGCCCGTATGCAACCCAACCGAGGGGCGTTTTTGCGGCAACTGGCTCATTAATTTTCCCCTCGACGCATCGCATCGCCTTTCCTAGGTAGCAGTTGTCAATGCCGATCAATATTTTGGGCGATGTGTTCTGGTAGGGTTGCAGCGGTATTCCAGCCAAGTGTGGATATGTCTTCGCCAAGTTTTGCACCGATAGCTTCTTCAGTGGCAGCGAAAGACTCTGTACGGTGTGCACCTTGGGGAGGCGATATTTCCTTCCTCCACTGTGTGTGCCCGATATTTGGAGGGAAATTCGCACTGAATCGTTTTCCTCCCTTGTTTGGTCGCCCGTCCAGTGCAGGCACAGCGGGTCCGGCGTGCTACAAAGACCCAACTCTTCCACCAAGCTGTGTTCGATGAAGAGCCGTCGTCGAGGAAAGCGTGCGTGTCCACTGATTTTCCGCCACCGAACAGGGTCACTGGTACATAACGAAAGAGCACATCTTGGTAGCTTGCCGTGATGCATGATGATGCAAGAACGTGCATCCGTTCTCTCCGCATTGTTCCTTTCGTTGGCAGGCACTGTTATGTTTTTTCAAGCACTTTCTGCACAGCCGGTGTGTTCGGAGGAGCGTCCGCCTGACGTCGACGTTCTCCGCCAAGAACTTTTCACACTTTTCCAAGCTACTACACTGCCCCTGGCACACGCGACAACACGCGGTCACTTTTCTTGGAACTGCGTCAGTTATGTTATGCGCATGCACAAACAAGTCACTTTTGGCACCTCTGTTATCATGCGGCCTGCGATGTGATGCGGTGTCTGGCGCCGTTCCTGGTAGCGTTACGCTGCTAGCCGCTTCCACTAGCTTGTTCAGCCAGTCTCCAAAATCCAGCATCGTGACATCTTGCAGCGTCTGCCTGTGGTACGCCCAATTGAGACGTATTGTCGGTGGCAGCTTTTCTGTCAGCTCCTGTAGCAGTCTGATGTTGTACAGATAACCGCTTAGGCCCGTGCCTTCTATTGTTGCACAAATATTCTGCACGGCGATGCCATAATCAATCAGCGTGCTGAATTTGTCCGCTCTTGGATTGGGCATTTCGCGGATCTTGTTTATCAATGAGTGGATGATACACTCTGGCCTTCCGAATAATGTTCGGAGCGTTGACATGGCACCGGCTAAGTTCCGTGGGTGCAATAATCGGCAGCGTACCGCCTCCAACGCCTTTCCCTTCAGGCTTCGCTGTAGCCGCAACAAATTCTCATCGTCCGTGGAGCCGCATATTCTGGTCGAACTTTCGAAACTGGCGATGAAGAGAGGCCATTCCTCCGGGTTTCCAGAAAATGGTGGGAGGTCTTTCCCTACGACCTGCCGCGCCGCTATTTGCGTTTGGTGCAGGTTCGTGGAAGCCGATTGAGGCCGCGATCCGTTGGCCTGTACTTCCTCGGAAACTCCGTACCGCGCGCGCAGCTGGCTTCTCTCTTGCAAGTGCCTCCGTTCCATCGCCTGCCTCTCTTCCAGGAATTGGAGCTCATGCTGCAGTTCGGCGGAATCCATGCCGTTTTCGAGCGCAACATTGATCGGCTGGGCTGCTGACTTGTCACCGGGTTCCGAGAACCGCGATTCGAAAACGACCGAACGAAATACACTTTTCTCGAACACTGTATTGTTCGGCTGGGTCGACGACCTTTCTCCCGGTTCTGGCACCGACGCCCGCGTTCCGGAAGCGACAGATTGCACTACCCTTTTCACTGGTTTCGTCTGTTCGTGCAACAACTCAGGCTTAATTCTTCCTGACTTTGGTGTTGCGAACGATTCTTCCGCGCACTTGCAGCAGACCCAGTCTTGCTCCTCTAGCTATGTTCGATTCCACACTTGTCGCATGCCACCATGCTGTCGTTGTCCGGTTCCGCACACTTTTCGCACGAACTCATGTTCACGATTTCACTTTCACGGATACTAGTCAATAGCAGGAATTTTTAAAAATGTTGAGAAGCAGAAGAACACTAGTTATAAGATTTTTTAACTTTATTGCCTTTGGCGAGTTCACCGCCTAGCATTGACGTTAAGCCACTTGCGAGTTTAAAAATTCCGTGCACCTTACGTGCCTTCTAATTCGCTTCTGCCGCCGCGAGCACCCAACTCTCTCACGCTCTCACCAGCTCGGCGCTCGGGAGAGTCACAATGCTCTCTCTCTCCCCTCTTGGTGCCACTCAGGCCGCGGCCTGCACTCCCAACTCCCGCTGGCGTTAATCATTCTTAACAACATCATTATCATGGATTAATCCCTCGTACGTGCTTCGGAAGGGGATCCAGTCCATGTAGTTGCCGTCGAAGGTAGGCAACTTGATGGTGGGGAGCTTTAATCCGGAAAGGGAGCTTAGTGGCCTTTCGGATTTGTCTGTCGTGTTGGCACCATTTTCGCCATCCACCATTTTCTGCAGCGCGCCATACGTCCAGTTTAGGCGCGGTTCGTAGCTATCTCTCTCTTGCAGCTGGACGTTGAGTTCTTCATCTGTGTCCACTGCCTCCAGCACTGCCTGTATCGATTCGAGCTGTTGGGCAATATATTTCATATTTTCGAACTCCTTGCTCGCTTGTAACTTGTGAACCTCTGCGACATAATTCGTAACGAAAGATTCAGCTCGCTCGAGCCGATGCAAGAGCGCTTTCCTTCGGAAAGACGCAACCACGCACGGACCATCAGAGTTCATTTTTCATCAAAAACACTGTACGAGTTGAAAGTAGAAATTAAGCCGTTCGGAGGCTTCTAAACTTATAGCGCACGACGATCCAACGAACTTTTTGTTCTACCCAATAACAATGCAGGTTAGGGTGTCCTGTACGAGTTGAAAGTAGAAATTAAGCCGTTCGGAGGCTTCTAAACTTATAGCGCACGACGATCCAACGAACTTTTTGTTCTACCCAATAACAATGCAGGTTAGGGTGTCCGCGTTTCAGCCGATACGCGGCTGCTCGGTGATCGCACGTGGCGATACAGCGTTGAGCGCTGATACAAAGCACGCACTGGTGGATTTTAGAATTTAGCCGATGCGCGGCTACAAATGAATCGCATGCGGCGATCTTCCGCACTTTTCTATCGAGAACACTGCACGGGTTTGATAGTACAAATTAACTTCACCCATTCTAGTTTGGTCTAGTTCGGCAGTTTGTTCACCAACTCTGTAATTAACATTGGATTCACTAGATGTTCCCTCATTTCCGACGCTACCAAATGATCACATAATTGCTGCACGATTATCCCAAACTGAACGAAGGAATGCAACCGTTCCATTCGTGGTGGTTCTGCTTCTCTAGCTTTGTTTATCAATGTATGTAGTAACTGTTCTGGCCTTCCATACAGCAATCTTAGCGTCTCTATTACCTTAGGGACGCATTCTGGTAATAGCAACCTACTACGAACAGCCTCTAATACATTGCCCTTTAGGCTTTCTTGAATCCTACCAAGGTTTTCTAGGTTCGAATAGTTACATGCCTCATTTGCAATATTAAAACTGCTTATGAGCATAGGCCATTCTTCTGGTCTGCCCGTAAATGTGGGTAGTTTGCTAAATGGACCTTTTCTTGCTGCTAACTGAGCATTTGTTATCTCGAACTGGTCGCTTCGCGGAACACTTTGCGAGGCGGACGCGATCAGTGGTGGAGCTGGTTTGGGGTTTGCATTGGTTGTTCTTGGAACCTCTACCGGCGAAGGGGCGAATAACGAGGTGGCTTGCTACACTTTAGGGCGGACTGGCGTTTGATAATTTTCGCTATCATACTCTTCTTGCAACTGGCTGCGCAATTTTGCAAACTCACCTTCCATTTCCTTTCGTTTTTGTATCATTTCCTTTTCTAGGCGGAGTTTTAACTTCATTTTTTCCTTTTCCCGATAGAGCAGTTCTTCGTGTTTTCGCTGTTTTTCCGCAAGCTCCATTTGCTACGTTTGTTCAGCCTTTGCTTCAGCGGCGTCATTACATGACTGTTTTGCGAAACACTCGTCGCACGTCCACGGCTGATCTTGAATCGTATCCGTGACTCCCACACAATCGTAGTGAAACCATCTATCGCACAGATCGCACGCCACTTGGTCGCTCGCTTCGTCATCGCGATCGCACGCCGCACAACTTTTCACTTTCTTTCCTGTTGGGTGGCGCTGTTTCGGCCATCCTTTCACCATGTGAATTTTTTGAGAATTTGTTACGATGTTTATTTTCAAATTCTCAATACACTGCGCCTTCTGCAGTCCACTTTTTATTGTTTAGCGATTTAACGGTTGTTTAACAATTAGCGGCTCAAAAAATTCACAGTTTAATTCCCACTCTGGTGAAACACATCTTACTTGATCCGCTCGGTGTTGAAAAAGGGCTTTTTCAAAAGGGGAAAAAAGAGTTTTTTTCCGGAAGCTCTTTGGCAGTCAGTTTAGCCAGTTGGCAGGCAGTTTCACCCGTTCCTAACAAAGAAATGCTCACTTTCTCTTTATGCAACTGCAACCTCTGAGCTAATTTGCTGGTTATCAAATTTGGTTGCGAGCCACTATCTAGCAAGGCTCGCACTGTGTGGATCTGACCATAAACATCGAGCAAGTTGACACGAGCGGTCTGCAGGAGCACTTCTCGCGTCTCGGTTGAGCGCGACGTGGCAACAATTACAGAGTCCCCGTTAGCTACGGGTGGTTTCGATTGCATTCCTTGTGCGACGCCGCCTGAAGATGACGGCTGGAGCGGCTGCTCATGCAAAGTGCTATGATGACGCAGCTCATAATGGCGACACTTGTAGTTGGAGATGCAGTCCCGCACGAAGTGATTGCTCCCTAAGCAGTTCAGGCACAGCCGCTGGTCACGCACGTATTGTCGACGCTTTTCGATGCTCAAAGAAAGAAATTTGCGGCATTGTTGAAGCGAATGGCCGTTACGGCACAACGGGCAGGGAGGCGATGCTGGAGTCACAGCCGAGTAACTTCCATTGGTATGAGATGGACCCAATGGTTTCGATGATTTTCGCGGAATAGAACTGGTCGATGTTACGTGTTGCTTCACTGATAGCGACTGAAGCATCCTCATTCTCCGTCGCAAAAACTCGATGAGCATACTGTAGGTTGGAGTCTCTCTTGTAGCTGCGTGGCTCTCCCAATCTCGCAGAGTGCGCATGGGAAGCTTTGTAGAGAGCAAGTGCTGTAGTAGTCCGTTCCATTGCTCAATGGGCTCGCCAAGTTGTCCCAATGTTCGCTTATGCCGTTTAAACTCGTCGACCAGCAGATGGAGGGAAGTTGTTTCCTCCTTTGTAGCAGCAGGGATATCGAACAGCGCCTAGTAGTGACGCTTCTTTAGCAGATACTCATTAGAGACTCTACCAGGGCATTCCAGGCTAGTACATAATTTTGGGAGCTAAGCGCAATTGACTGAATTGAATTGACGCAATTGACGCAATTGAATTCAATCAGCTGCGCAGGTTCTCCTTGCAGAGCCGCTCTCAAATAATGAAATTTTTGAATCACTGGTACGACATCATTATCATGGGTTAATCCCTCGTACGTGCTTCGGAAAGGGATCCAGTCCATGTAGTTGCCGTCGAAGGTAGGCAACTTGATGGTGGGGAGCTTTAATCCTGAAAGGGAGCTCAGTGGCCTTTCGGATTTGTCTGTCGTGTTGGCACCATTTTCGCCATCCACCATTTTCTGCATACGCGGCTAGAATGAATCGCATGAGGCGATCTTCCGCACTTTTTTCTCTATCGATAACAATGCACGGGGTCGAGAGTTCACACTTAACCGTTCTGAGGCTTCTATGCTTATCGCGTGGCGATCTTCTGCGCTCTTCGGTTCCACCAAAGAACAGCACAGGCTAGAAATTAGCACACTTTGCCGGTCCACGGCTGCAAATCTTGTCGCACGCGACTATCCAAAGGGCTTTTTGCCCTACTCGATAACGTTACAGGTAAGAGTATTCACGCTTCAGCCGATACGCGGCTGCTCGGGGATCCCACGTGGCGATATAGAATTGCGTGCTAGTACAAGGTCACAACACCACATGGGCTAGCCGCTCTAAGGCTACCAAACTCATCGCGTTCTGCGATCTTCCGTGCACTTTCACGGGCTAGAGTTAGCCGTTCTGAGGCTGAAAACTTATCACTTGTGGCGATCTTCCGCACCTTCCTTTCGCCCAAGGACACAGTACGGGATGGTGAGTTAAAACTTAGCCAAACGGACTAAACAAGACCTAGGAAACGAGTATCCTGGTCACGGCACCAAAATGTTCGGACTAAAAGCGAACGCGTCCGTCTTGCCTTGAATCTCCGTACGTTGTAACTTTATTCTTCGTTTTGCTGCAATGGCGGCGCCTCTGAATCCCTGCACGATCAGCATCATTTCTCGCGATTAGATAGTTTTCAGCTTGACGATATTCTTCGGTTTTTAACGGTATCTTGACTGATGGTCGTGTTGTCTTTATCATCTTTTGCATTTTCGGCGTGGATGGAATTGTCTCTATAGGCATTGTTACGATGTTTATTTTCAAATTCTCAATACACTGCGCCTTCTGCAGTCCACTTTTTATTGTTTAGCGATTTAACGGTTGTTTAACAATTAGCGGTTCATCAAAAAATTCACAGTTTAATTCCCACTCTGGTGAAACACATCTTTCTTGATCCGCTCGGTGTTGAAAAAGGGCAGAGTTTTTTTTTTCCGGAAGCTCTTTGGCAGTCAGTTTAGCGGTTGTCAAATTTTGACAACTGTCATTTTAGCATGCCTAGTGGTTCTCCTTAATTTCCTTTTAACATCCCTAGTGGTGCTGCTTATTTCCGTCTCAACACAAGGTATTTGGGTGCTTTGCCCGGCATGAGATAGAATGAATTTTAAAAATTTTTCTGTTTTATCTACAGAAAAAATTGTATCTCCATAATGGATTATTTTATAAAAATATAACCTAACATTTATCATTTTTCCAAATTCATGTTTCGTTATTCCCTTTCGGTTTTGCCCCGCCCACGAGCAACTTGATAAAAATATTCTATCGAAGACTCTATCCACTATCCTGAGCGCCATACTCCTACCCTTGTTGAAATAACGTCCCTTTCCGAAACCTTCCGTTGTTTCCTGTATCAATCTCTCCATACTAGCCGTGCAGCTACAATACTCTTCAAGCTGTGTTAATTTTTCGAAACTATCCACTGGCAACAAGTTTGGTACCACATGTTCTACTCCTGCTCTTTGCTTAGCCTTTAATAGCCGCAACTCATTCAGAACTAGCTTATGATTTTGTTCTGTTCTCTCCTCCAGCTCCTTTCCTTGAAAGTAGATAGCTGTGGGGTTATAGTGCCCACACGTTTAACTTTCGAATAATCGGACACACGGTGTAGAGTGGTTGGTTTTTGGTGTAACACGAGAGCGTTTTATTCAGCGATTACGAAACACGTCCGCTTCGGTTTTCGGTGCCGCAAGAAAGAGCTCGAACCCCCGCGCGCTGTCAGCTCAAGTCCTGTTCACACTTTTGATTACGACGCGCGGCTTGACTACTTGAACCTTTCTCGGTTTATACGCTCCCGAGTTGAGGTCGCTACATTACCCCCCTTTTAGCCGATTAACCAGGCTAACGGAACCGTTTGGGGAAATGCACACGCCGCCCGGACCTGGTGCAAATCGGCGATGAATCGTTGTCGTTGGTCCGTGACGACTCTGATGACGGCGTTGCGCTGCTCGTTGCAGGTGGCGGTGTCGGTGATGATGACTGCGATGGCTGCGGCTCCGGCCGCACGTCCTGCGCGGGTCGATGACGAGACGACGCGGTACTGTTCTGCTCTTCTGGCTGAAGCTCAACTTGATAACATGGTTTAAGCCGGTCGATAGACACGTTGACGGTTTTACCGTTTACTTCAAGTAAGAAGTACTTCGGGAAACGCTGCTTCACCAGATACGGGCCATGGTATGGTGTCGTCAAGGATGGTCGTACCGAATCGTTCCGGATGAACACGTGCGATGCTGTTGCTAAATCCTTGTGGACGAACACTTTCCGATTCGTATGCCATGAGGTGTCGTTTCCTCGAACATGGCTCATTGCCTTCCGCAAGTCTGCTAGGAACTCGGACTCGGTGGGCAATGGTGTTTGTGACGGCTCGCTGACGAAGTCGGACGGTATCCGCAGCGTTGTACCGTATAGCATCTCAGCAGGAGCGGCATGCAGATCTTCCTTTACTGCTGTCCTCATACCCAGTAGAATCACTGGTAGGCATTCTGTCCAGCTTGTGACGTTATGGCACAGAATAGCTGACTTTAGGGTACGGTGCCAGCGTTCGATGAGTCCGTTGCTCTGCGGGTGGTAGGCGGTTGTCGTAAGATGCTTTACGCCTAGAATTCGCATCAGCTCCGCGAACAAGTGGGACTCGAACTGGCGTCCACGGTCGCTCGTGATAACTTGTGGCACGCCGTAGTTCGCGATCCAGTGTGCCATTAGAGCTTGTGCCACCACTGGTGCCGTCATGTCGGGTATCGGAATCGCTGCCGGCCATCGTGAAAACCGATCGATGATGGTAAGGCAGTAGCGCTGACCATTGCTCGGCGGAAACGGGCCAACAAGGTCGATGTTGATGTGGGCGAATCGCCCTGTTGCCGCGGGATAATTAACGAGGAGCAACTGGTTGTGTCGCCCAACCTTGGCACGTTGACATTGCATGCAGTTGCGCGCGAATCGTGCGCTGTCCCTTCGTATGCCCGGCCAAATGAATCGGGAAGTCATCGCTCTGGCCGTAGCACGAGATTCTGGGTGCTGCAGATTGTGTGTTGCCTTGAGGAATCGCTCTCGAAAGGCCTTGGTAATGAATGGTCGTAGTCGTTGCTCTCCGTCGTCGCAGTAGATGGGAGCGTTCGAACCTGGCAGCACAACATGTTTGAGGTGGAGACTGGTGTCGTGCTCCCCACGAAGGATGGACTGGAGCTCTTCGTCATTGGCCTGGTCCGCGGCCAATGCGGTGTAGTCGATTACTTCTGCTTGCTCCACCTGGTTGATGCGTGACAGTAGATCGGCTGCAACGTTGTTCGTTCCTTCGACATATCGGATGTCGGTCGTGTGCAGGCCGATGAAGTCTAGCTGCCGGGCCTGTCGTGGCGATGCCTTTTCCAAGTTTTGACGGAAGGCGAACGTGATCGGTTTATGATCAGTGTATACGTGGTGTGATCTGCCTTCCAGCCAGTGACGAAAGTGTTTGATTGCCAGGTATATTGCCGTAAGTTCGCGGTCGTACGTACTGTACTTTTGCTGTGCTCGATCGAACTTCTTTGAGAAAAAACCCAGCGGCTCTAACTTGCCTTCAACGACCTGGTGCAAGGCGGCACCGGCAGCGAGGTCGGAAGCATCTACCCATAAGGATAGTTCGGCGTTCGGCAGAGGATGTGCGAGCATTGCGGCGTTCGCAAGTTGCTCTTTGCACAGCGCGAAAGCATTTCGCGTCTCGTCCGTCCATTCGATCGGCGTTCGATCGTTCCTCTTGTTTCCTGGAATTAAATTCAACAGGGGCGCCTGAGCGACGATGGCGCGAGGAATGAACCTCCGGTAAAAGTTCAGCGTGGCCAAGAAACCCTTCAGCTCCTTGACAGTCGCTGGAGTTTCGAATTGCTGGATGGCATCTACTCTCTCCGGAAGCGGACGGATTCCGTCCTCGTTTACCAGGTGACCGAGGAACTGTAGTTCGCTTCTTCCCAGCTCCCTCTTGCTGGCGTTAACTTGTAGGTTGTTTTCCTGCAAACGCTCGAACAGGCGGCGAAGGTGTACGCGATGCTCCTCGTGGTCCTTAGAAGCGACAATGATGTCGTCGATGTACACGTAAACGAAATCGAGCCCCATCAAGACCTCGTTGATCAGACGCTGGAACGTCTGCGCTGCGTTGCGCAATCCAAACGTCATGAACGGGAACTCGAACAATCCGAATGGCGTAGTCATAGCCGTTTTCGGGATGTCTTCCGAATTTACTGGTACCTGGTGGAAAGCCTTCTTCAGGTCGACCTTCGCGAACACCTTTTTTCCGTGAAGGGTCGCGGTAAAATCCTGAAGGTATGGTACCGGGTATCGGTCCGGGATCGTTTGTGCGTTGAGAGCGCGATAGTCGCCGCAGGGTCGCCAACTGCCGTCCGCTTTCCGGACCATGTGGAGCGGACTGGCCCATTGCGACTTTGAGGGTCGGCAAATCCCCTGCTGCATCAGCATCTCAAATTCGGCTTTAGCCGCGGCGTGCTTGTCGGGTGGTAGTCGTCGTGGTCTGGCGCTGACCGGCTGTCCCGTGGTGGTAATATGATGCACGGTGTTAGTGCTGCTCCCTCTTCCCGGTGGCATTGTTGCGGTTAGTGCCGGAAACTCGGCTAGCAAATCCCCATACGGTACTTCGAGCGAGAAAGATCGTATGTTGCAGTGCTCAGCTTCCTTTACTGATCCGGGGGTCTCCAGCGATGTTAGTCGGTCTAGCAGCCTTTTGTGCTTTAAATCCACCAGAAGGTCGAAGTGCGCCAAAAAATCGGCTCCTATGATCGCTGTATTGACGTCAGCGATGATGAACGTCCAGGTGAATGCTCGGCGGAGGCCCAAGCTTACTCTCAAGGTTACCTCGCCGAACACGGATATCTGCGTGCCGTTAGCCGCCACGAGCATTACCTCGGTCGGCTTTATATTCTTCAGACGGCGGTCGCGCGGCACGCTCAGTATGGTGAGCGGCTTTTGTTCGAGTATGAGGGACCGGCGGCACTGTGACGTCACGGACCGCTCTCACTCACACACAGGCGATCATCCGAAAATCGCGCTACAAAGTTTTCGCGTTGAAAAAGATGGTGGACACTCTCGCGTACGTGCGGTTTTTTACCTCGCGTTTTCACTTGCCTCTGTGGCCACTTTCACAGCACCGTTTTCTTGTACGCACTTTTTCACTGTGCAGATGGGCTTCGACGAAAGCCGGCACGTTGCGCCGCTGCAATCGTCGAAGCGACGTTGGAAAAGTTCACCTTTGGCTCTTGCCGGGTCAGTGCACTCAGCAGCCGGCGTTCGGCTTGCTTTTTCACTTCGATCGATCACGTCGGGTGGTCACCAATTGTGGGGTGCTAGTGCCCACACGTTTAACTTTCGAATAATCGGACACACGGTGTAGAGTGGTTGGTTTTTGGTGTAACACGAGAGCGTTTTATTCAGCGATTACGAAACACGTCCGCTTCGGTTTTCGGTGCCGCAAGAAAGAGGTCGAACCCCCGCGCGCTGTCAGCTCAAGTCCTGTTCACACTTTTGATTACGACGCGCGGCTTGACTACTTGAACCTTTCTCGGTTTATACGCTCCCGAGTTGAGGTCGCTACATAGCTTTTAAGGCTTTTAAATGGTCTCCTCCCATGGCTACTGCAAACATATTAGCAGTTAATAATTAGCACATTAGGAAGTATACCAATCACATATTCCATACTTACTCCTCTTTATCTGCGCTTGTTGACTGCTCATCCATCAGCAAAGTGTTTAGTTCAGTGTATTCAGTGTACCAAGTTTCGGTGTGAAAACGAGGAATCAGGTGAGTATCACAGCATTTCATTATCATACATTCATATACACATATTCATACCAGACGACACATTGAACATTAATTCGACGAACAACACACACACTACTTACCAAGACGGGAAAACACGGTGAAATAAGACGAGGGAAAACACGGGAAAACTCGAAGAAGTTGTAGGCACTTTTTTTTGTTTACCATCGAAAAGTGACAGCGACTCTGTAGAGCCAAAGCAAGCTATATAGCATTATTAGCTTTTTAAACTAGCTGTATAACGCATTTGTTCAAAAGTTACGTTTATACCCGGTTGTTTTAAACTTGCCCAATCTCGAACGTTCACTGCTCCAAACCTCATATGTCAAACTCGCCCAATCTCGAACTTCAGGAGCATTTCCGTGATGTTCAAGATTGGGCGAGTTGGGAACTCATTTTGGTTGGCGGGGTGGTTTCGGGATTGCTGCGTTCTAACTCGGTCGAGTGTAAACTTCGATATTCCCGTCGAAAAAAATGCATTTCGTGTTCGGGTTATCTCCCTTCACTTTTTCGCACTTTGTGGCATGTGCGCCGTGGCGGTAGCGGAACCAGCAGATCCAATGACGGGGCTTGCTGGTAGAAGGGGTTCCATCTCGACGTGTGAAAGATCGGCCGCGATGGCTGCTTCTGCGATGTTCCCGGCCGTGATGTTCTCGACCGTAGTGTTCCCGGCCGCGGAAATTGTTTGATAACGCCTCATCGAGACGACGAGTCAGGGCGACGATCCGTTGCTCGATGGGTGATGCAGCCGTTGGCTCGTGTTGCTGTACGGTGGCAATCTGTTTGCGCGGGGCCTCTAGAATCTTGTCGGCCACCTTGGCTTGGTCGTCCAACGAAGCGGTAGGCATGGCGGCGATGATCGAACGGGCCGTATTCGGGAGGGCACGTAGCCAGAGATTGCTTAGCACGTTGTCGGTGCACCCAGCTCCGCCTAGGCGTCGCATCTCCGACAATAGGACGCTCGGGTTTTGATCTCCCAGCGACATCCCCGTGAGCAAGCTGGTCAACCGTTGCGTTTCGGATGGTTGGAAGTGCTCGGTCACTGCTGCTTTTATTACATCGTAGCGGTTGTTCACACTCGAGTCGTTACATTTTGCGATAACTGTATGTACGAACTTTGCGCGCGAGCCTAGCGACACTATGACGGCGTTGTACTTGTATTTGTCGTTTTTTTTCCCGTTAACTGTAAATACGGCCTCTAGGCATATAAACCAAGTAGCGATGTCTTCTGGGTCGAAAGCTCTTTTTCTCCGACTTCACATTTTATCTGATCGCACTTGCTGGTAGTCATTCTTTAATGCGTGTACTTGTCGCGGGGTCACCAGTTGTGGGGGTTCGATATCACGAGGAATTCGGATGATCAAGATAAGATGTTCACGGTTTGGTGGTTGGACTCTACCTATCCCATGTACAAATTTATTCCTTTTTTTTAACATATATAAGGACGGACGAGCCGTATGTTTAAATTTATTCCTTATATATATAATAATGAGAATGCGAACCAATCCCGCTGGTGTCTCAATACATTCTGATTTATTCTACGCAGATTACAATCGATATAATTAGCCGGTAGTGGTGTGTACGAGTGCTGGGTACACCTGTAGACAAAAGATGATTGTCATCATGTAGGTTGATACGGACACGCTCACTTGGTGGTTGAAAATCGAATGCTCTTTATTGGAAGTTTTTTTTTAGAAGTTACAGGCTACCTACGGGAGATTCCTGGAGTGACTTTATTAACTCGAGCACCAATCAGCGCTCGGCACATAACGAAGTTACAACAAGCCGAACGACGGAGAAGGCCGAAAAGAGCAATTAGTGCAATATGAAATATGCATGGAAAAATGCATAGGTGGCATCGTTCACACGCTTTGGTTGGTGACGACATATGACACCAAGCTGTTGGGCTGATGGTCGTTTATGCTTGGTGAGCAATAAACGAATGCATAGGTGCCATCGTTCACACGCAAGTTTATTTTATTGGAAATGCAATGACATGTGGTATGCACATGTCACACACCTCTATGCCCTGCGTTATAGGGTACGAGCGAGTGTGGGAGTAAGGTACTCATTTGTACAGTACTGTCCGTTATTTCTCCGGGGGTAAGATTGGACGTCCTCGGACTATTCGATATTTTGTTTCGCAATTCTGTTTCGGTGGGTTCTTAATAGTACATAATTTAGATACATAAATTAGATACATAATTTTTGGGGACGTTCAGAACCTAACTGATATTTTCTAATGATATTAAATTGGCTCCTGCCGGATTATCTATCTTACAATTTATCGTTTTTTTCTCTTTTACGTAGTTACTTTTACTTCACTTCCTTAATGTTTTATCCGTTTTATTTTGTTTTTGTGCCGCTTGATCTTTCTTTCGTTCTCGAATGTTCTTGTGGTAATATGATTCGCTTTAGTTGCCTTTTTTTTTTTTTTAATTTTACAAGCTTTGCCCGGAACCAGGCGGGGCTTTGCCCGGAACCAGGCGTTGAGCTGCTAATTGCAGCTCCTCATCCGTAACAGGCGCCATCACCTCGCCCTCAGCTGCGCCATAGGGTGTGTCCGGCCACACCGACCGCTCGTGGAGTGGGAACAGGTCAGCCACTATGGCCTGCTTTCGGACAGGGCAGTTTTCCCGAGGTGCGTTTGAGCCACGGAGCCCCCCGTACGCGCTTCTGAACGCGCCACCCCAGATGTCCTACTCAGCATCTTTTATGAGTCGGTGGAGACTCTCTTTCTTTGCTCGCTTAATCTCCAAAGAGAGAGATTTCTTTGCTTTCTTTAGCACTCCCTCGGCGATCTTTCTCTCACTTTCGGTCTTGCACCGTCGCTTCTTTTTCCCGGCCCGCCTGCACGCTACCCACAAGTCCTGTAGCTGCGGAGTCCACCACGGGGTTGACTTCTCCGGCTTTGGTAGCCCACTACGCCTTGCCATCGTCACGTCACACGCGGTAACCATCGCCGATGTCAGGGCCTCAACGCTTGGGGGTTCAGCGCTGCTGTGCCGACATAAGGCGGCAGTGAACAGCTCTTTCTGGAACATGCTGGTCTTCCAGCTTGGAGGACGGGAGTGCTCAGGCTTGGACCGCCATCCTAGCGGGTTGATTCCTTCTCGAGATGTAGCCTCCACGGTGTACCATAGGGCGAGGTGGTCACTGAAGGTGAACTCATCTCGCACCTGCCACTGCATGCCACTTTCCAGTTCAGGACTGCAGAATGTCAGATCGATGAAGGACTCCCGACCATTCTTCCTGAATGTGCTGATTCTTCCGTCGTTCAACAGCACTAGATTCAGGCGCACAATTGCCTCCTCCAGACGATCACCACGCGCGTTGTTGGTCTTGCTGCCCCAGGATGTCGACCAAGCATTAAAGTCGCCCGCCAGTACGAGAGGGCGGCGGTGATTGTCCAACAACAACTCCACGATGTTGTCCAGCATACGTGTATACTGGTCCATAGACCAGCGCGGAGGAGCGTAGCACGAGCACACTGTTACACCCCCGACCACTGCGGCGACAAAACCCTCGTCCGTTGGAGATGACAACCGCTCCTCGATGGGATACTTTCCGCACACGAGTATCGCAACTAGGCCACCCTTGTCCCCGCACCAACGGATGTCATTGGTTGGAACCCTATAGGGTTCGGAGAGCAGAGCTATATCACGCTTGGAGACTTGCATCGACCTAGTCAACAAATCCTGGGCAGCCTCGCAGTGGTTGAGATTCAGCTGCGTTATCTCGACACTGCGTTCAGCGCGCCGCACCGAAAACTTCCCGGATAGTGGCTTCTGTCACTTGCTTCCGGGCACAGGACACACTTGCGTTCGTTTGTGCATTCCTTGGAGAGGTGGCCTTCCTCTCCGCAGCCCTTGCACAAGCTGCGCCTGTCTGGTCCTTTGCATCCGCCGGCCGTGTGCCCGAACCCCCAGCATTTATGACACTGGGTTGGCCTGTTTGGCGCACGAAGCGAACAATCGTTCCACCCGATGCGCACTTGTTTCGCCTTGATCAGCGTCTCCGCTTCGGCTGCCGACAGAAGGATTTCGGCCAAGATCTTCCGGTTGTAGAAGCGGCGTAGCTTTACTACCGGCTTCTCGACCAGGCCGAAGGTGGACTGCAGAGCTTCTGATACCTGATCCTCGGTGACGCCCTCGCACAACCACCTGCACTCCACCATGCGGCGCTGCGTCAGCGCGGTCACTTTCATCTTGTCCCCCAGGAAGGTTTGGAGAGCGTCCTTGAAGGGCACACTCCTCGCTTCTTCCCGAAGGTGCAGCAGCATGCCGCCGTTACCCGCTCTGGTGACCTCCCGGACTTGCTCCCCCAGCCCTTTGAGGTTTTCAGCCGTGGTGATCGCCTTGTACGCACCGGCGTACTCCTCCTCCTTCCCCGCTACGATCAGCAGGGCGTCCCCTCTAGCCGTCCGGCTGCCGGGAGTGCCTATGGTCTCCCTGCTCGCCTGCTTTGGGGTCACTGGCGTCTTTCTCCACCGCTTATACTTCACTACCGTGAAGCCAGCGTCCTCGACTGTCTCCACCGTTGCCACTTCCACGGTTTCCACCACTTGCGGATCCGTCGCCTCTGCTGCCAATGGCTCCTTCGTTTTAGCCAGCAGTGGCTTCGCGGGCCTCTTAAACGAAACCAGAGACTGTTCCTTACACTCTCTCTTCGATGAGGTGCTGGCCTATCGACTTATAATTTTGTCTATCGACTCGACGAGCGCTCTCAGTAACTCCATGCCCTTATCTGCCGATTTGGCTGTTTGGCAGCGCACGAAAGGCACTGCTGGTTCCGTCAACAGAACTTTCGTTGGGGGCTTAGCACTTTTGACCGGGGGCTTCTCGTTGCTCCCGGTCTTTGCTGATGAAGACCGCACTGCTTTCCCGCTGCGAGACACTGCGGCACTATCCTGTTTGTTCGGCTTCATCGCGACTGTTTCGCGTCCTGGTTAAAACCTAGATACGCCCACTGGGTAGATTCGCTCACTGGGTAAACCTAAGTTTTCTCACTGGGTAAAACCTTAAGTTCGCTCACTGGGTCGCTCTTTCGCAACGGTTGGCACGCACACGCGTTATCCTTATCGAACCGCCACCGATAGCGATCACTGTCACACACACCGCTTTGCGCGACCAGCTAGGCGATCAATTGCTAGCCGATCAAGCGCGTCACCTTGTGAAACAGAGAAAAAATAACCTTGTTTCGGCACTCCTCCACCGATCGCAGCAATACACTCCACTGCTTGCGAGCTGGTGGTTCACCACTGCTTCCCTTTGGAAGGCACCGACACCTATTTTTCAACCAACAGCACACTTTTTTTCTTCGCTCCTCTTGGAGCCTGTAGCAAAGGCGTGCGCTCACTCTTACCTCCGCGGCAAAGCTCGCTTTAGTTGCCTTGGCTCTTGGATCCAGCTTTTTTCTTATGTTTGGTTTTAGGAACACCACTTGGTCTTCAATAATATCTGGTGGTTCCTCTCGATTCTCATTACCTACAGTTTGTTTCTGCCTAGCCTTTTCGATATTGGTTTTAACTTTACGGAAGATTTCTATTGCCGTTCTTGAGATTTCTGCCGGGTTTGTAGCGTCTGTGTTGTTAAGTAATACTTCTCGCGGTGAGAAGCCTGTCGAGGAATGGATAGTCGCATTGTACAAAGAAATAGAGATGGGGATTAATTCTTGAGTTCCTAATTCTCTAAATTTATGTTTGTTGGTGTTATAGATTTCTATTATGGTAGAATGCGTTTTTTCTACTTGTCCGTTGCTTTCAGAGGAGGAGGCGTATGTCAACGAAATTCCCAGTTGGCTGAGGAAATCTCTTAATTGTATTGATCTGAATGTGGTCTCATGATCTGTAACAATCTGTGATGGTGCCCCGAAAGTGGAAATGTAACGGCAAAGAGCGTTTCGTACGTCGATAAGGTTTTTGGTTGCATTTGGCATCATTTGAGTGAATTTTGAAAATGAGTCTACCATTGAAAGGAAACTGCAAGAATCAATAGAAAAGATATCCATGTGAACTCTCTCCAAGGGTTTGTTTGTGGCGGGTCTAGGAGAAATTTTGATGTTATATGGTTTTTTATCGTATTTGTGGGTATTGCAAACCGTGCAAGCGTTGGTTGTTAATTTAATCTTTTTATGCATATTAGGGAAAAAATAGGCTCTTTTTAATTGGTTTTCTACTTCATTAATGCCTCGGTGTGCTCTTTCGTGTTCTTTTGTGATAAGTTGGTCTTGTGTATTTTCGCATCGAACATCTTCGACACGGAAATGAGAAATGACAAAGAATCTGGTGTTGTTAAAATGTTCTCTAACAGTTGATTGGATTAGTTGTATAAGACTTTCAGGTGCGAGTAATGCTGTTTGTTTTCCGTTGTTATACTTTTGCAAGCAAGCAGTTATGCTTTCTTTGCTGAACGATTGTTTGCTAATGGTCACTCTTTTGTAGTTTGGGAAAGGTGTTTCTGTTAGCTCCGTCGCTTGACCGGATATTTCGAATATGATTTGATTTCTGTAATAGTTTATCGGTCTTTCTGTTGATTTTATGAAGTGATCGTTGGAAGTATTAGCTGAATGATTGGTATCTAAATCTTCGTCTTCTAGCTCGGAGTTGAAGAATGGTATGTTGTGGACGTTAATTTCGCTAGTATTTTCTGTTTTACGACTAAGTGCGTCTGCTACAACATTCGCTTTGCCTTGTTTGTATTCTACTGTGTATTGATAGTTTTCAAGTTCTAATCGCCAGTTTAATATTCTGTTGTTTTTGTAGATGTTTTAATGAATGTAAGTGGCTTATGATCTGTATAGAGTTTAAACTTGTTGCCAAACAAATATGGTTTGTATTTCCGAACTGCCCATATTATTGCCAACCCCTCCTTTCAATAGTGGAATAATTAGTTTCTGCTTTGCTGAGTGTTCTGCTAGCGAAGGCGATTGGTCTTTCTGTTTTATTTTGGATTTGCGATAAGACGGCACCGACGGCGTAGTCACTAGCATCAGTGGTTAGGATGAACGGTAAATCAAAATCGGTATAAGCTAGTATTTGATCTGAAGCAATCATTTCTTTTAACTTTTCAAAAGCTGCAGTGTATGCGGGGTCGTTTATATTGATGGGCTGGCCTTTTTTCAAATATTTTGTAAACGGTTTGGTAATTTTGGAATAATCTTTGATGAAGCGTCGGTAGTAGCCGGAATGCCCGAGAAACTGTTTGATTTGTTTCTCATTTTGTGGTAATTGCCAGTCCAAGATTTTTTTAATTTTATCAGGGTTTGGTTTTATACCATCAGGTGAAACAATGTGGCCAAGGAATTCGGTTTCTTTGCGCAGAAATTCGCATTTGTCTAACTGAATTTTTAAATTGAAGCTGCTCAGTCGTTAAAGGATTTTTGAAACATTTTCCAGGTGTTTTTGTAGAGACGTACCAATAACTATAATATCGTTCAGGTAAACGTAGCAAATCGATCCAATATAACCAGTTAGAATATTATTCATCGCCCGTTGAAAGGTGGCGGGAGCATTTTTGAGCCCAAAAGGCATTCTTGTAAATTCGTAATGTCCTTGATTTGTAGAAAATGCCGTTTTAGCGCGATGTGCTGGGTCCATTTCTATTTGGTGAAAGTCGGATTTTAAATCTATCGTTGTGAAATATTCAGATTTCCCCAGGTTATCTAAGATGTCTTCGATTTCTGGTATTGGGAATTTATCGCTTATAGTTTTTTCATTCAGTTTTCTGTAGTCGATGACTACTCTTATCTTCTTCAGAACTCAACTGATTCTTTATTCGGTGATTAGATGTGGTGTTAGTAATGGTAGTAGTGGTATCGTGTTTATTCGGTGATTAGGTGTGGTGTTAGTAATGGTAGTAGGGGTATGGTAATCCGCCACACTACTCCCCCCCTACTTTTTTTTTTTTTAGACTTTTTGGGGGACCTTCACTACGCGACCGTAACGTGTTCGGTAGAGCGCGGGCTCTTTATCTGTAGTGGAACGAACTTCTTCCGGCTGGACCGCATGTTCCTCGCGGTCCAGGAACGCTGCTTTCAAACGGTCCACCGAGATAGGTTTGCGTTTGCCTCCCATCTCCACGATATACACCTTTCCCCTGCGCCCCATCACGTGGTATGGGCCATCGTAGGGCTGAGTTAAAGGTGGTTTCACTGCTCCGACCCTTACGAAGACGTGGCTACATGTGGTGTAGGAACCGCTGGAGTGTTTGCGCAGCGTTCCTTAAGCCAAACGTCATATATTTGAATTCATATAAGCCAAATGGTGTTGTGATGGCTGTTTTTTCTATATCTTCTGCTGCCACGGGTATCTGATGATACGCCCTTTGGAGATCTACGCAACTAAATATCTGTTTGCCATGTAGTATCGTGGACATATCTTGTATATGTGGTACAGGGTAGCGATCTGGGACGGTTATTGCATTTAAACTCCTATAGTCGCCGCACGGACGCCATGTACCATTTGGTTTTTTAACCATGTGCAAAGGGCTTGCCCAACAACTTTTTGAGGGTTGGCAAATTCCCATATCCACTAAATACCGGCACTCCTCTTTTGCTACTTTTAGTTTTTCTAGAGGAAGTTTTCGAGGTTTCGCAAAAACCGGTTGGCCTGTGGTGATAATTTGATGTCTCACTGGTGTTTCTGGCGTTTTGTTTCCCTGTTTTTCTTTTAATGCCGTGATGTCAGCAAAATCCCGAATAATCTTCGCATACGCAGATGTAACGTTATATCATCAGGCTGCCCGTTTTGGCGGTTTATGTAGGAACTTATCACCGCAGTCTGCCGGTTGACAGCCTCAACAAGATTTCCAAGATTTTCAACAAGAGCAGAAAATTGGGTCATTGTCCCCTGAAGCAGTGTTGTGTGCATCCGCAACAGCTCGTTCCTCTCATCATCCAATGTCGTACGACGACGCCGCTGGAAAATTCTTTGAGGGCGTACTGGTCTTGCATGTGGTTGGCTTCCGCCAGGCTCAGCCGAAGTAGTTAAAGGCAGATTGTGCGGATTGGGTTCTTGTAGCAGATTGGTTGGAGGAGGTGAAAATGGGATAGGACTACAACGTTGCTGTTCTCTCCTTTGTGGACTGTTTTCCGAAAAAATAACTAGACGAGACTTCTTATTCCTTTGCTCTCTCATCGAAGACTGCCCTTTATTCTTCTACAAGAACCCCGTGAGCGATCGTCGCTCATAACCGCTCTCACTAATACATGTGAGTATTTGACGCAACATCCTCCCTCGCGTTGAAATGCAATTTCAACCATCTAAGGGCAACAAACAAATTTGTGTCACTGCGCGTTTGAATTCATTTCCATTTGGCGTCCTTACGGTGACTACTCTTGTTAGTCCATCTTCTCCTAGATATGTAGCTATAATTCTGCCTAAGGGCCACTGTAGTGGAGGAGCTTGTCTATCTACCAGTAGCACTAACGAACCTTCCTTGATCCACTTATTTCGATTCTGGAGTTCTGGTAAGTATTCGGCTGACCAACGCTTCCAAAAATGCTGAAGTATCGATTGAGTCAGCTGCCATCGAGATAGGTGATTTTCCTTTAAGTGAGTGTAATCAGGCTCTGGAACTGCTGTCATCTCACGCCCTTATGCTTACCATGGTTGTTGACGTTAATTTTTCATTTTCTCTTAGTAATACATGGTGATTTTCAAGAATTGTATCGATTAAGAGAGTTTTTTCGAGAGAAGATAAATGTTTTGTTCTTATACGTTTCTCTATTGACTTTCTGTCTGGAGTGTGGCGTCAGTGTTTCAAAATTGTTCACCAATAAATTTAATTTCGGTATATCCGGGGGTTTCTTTTGTCTTGACAAAACGTTGATTGTGGTTTGTGTGTCGGATGAGCGATACAGTCCTGGTTGGATGTAAACGTCTTTTATGACTTCTTTAATGGTAGGTACCAACCAGTCGCCGTCTTTATTCGTTTTTACGGTAACTGTATGGTAGTAGCTATTGCGTGCAGGATAATATTTCTGATATTTGGTTATTATTCCGTTAAATGAAATGGTGCCATCCTTGTAATTAATCATACTATTTGATTTTGCCATGAACTCTGATCCTATGATACCGTCAAAAAAATCGTGGACTTTCAGTATGTAATAGGTTTGTGCTGGGATGTTTGGTCCGAGTAGTTGGAATTTGGCTTTCTCTGTGACTTTTTGTGTTCCGAAAACATTCTGAATTGTTAATGCCTTCTTAGTGTTTGTTGAGTCCAAAATCCCTTTTCTCAAAAAATTCTTGTTTGCTCCTGTATCGATTAGCAAACGAATGTAACGGTTTTCAGATTTTTCTAGAATCACAAGATAAGGTAGAAAGTTGTGTTTTTTTATCATGGTATCTTGCTTGTAGTCCTGACGATGCAAAAATTTACATCTGTATCCAACTCTTCGTCTACATTTTCGTCACATTGTTCAATTTCGTTTTGATTTTCTTCTTCTTGCTCGGTGATCTCAGTATTATTAATCATTTTTCTGTTCAGAGTCAATCTGCTTTTCAAAGAGGAATCCACCTCCATTGACTCAGTTTTTTGGAAAGATGGCTTGTTCCGATAATGTTCTCCTCCGACACGAGAAAAACTAGTTGCTGGTTGTGAGTTTTCAACTTGTGTGTGAGTGGTAGGCTTAGAAGACTGCCCGATCGCTTTGGTTTTGTGTATCGTGTTAGCGGTCGTTTCTTGGGATTGATATTTGCACAAGAACGAGTATGCGTCTTCGATATCTTTAGGGCGTGCTGCTTGTACGTGGCCGAAGTATGGCTTCCGTAATCCTGCGATAAATGCAGGATTTTGTTCCCAACAGTCTTTATATTCCGCTTTTTGTTTGGCTAGCGTTTTTATTTTTTGAATGATCTGTTTTGTCTGTTGGTAGTACTTGTGGATGCTAGTGTATTCTGTCATTTTGTTCTGCCATAATTGCGCCTTGTAAGTGGATAACTTTTGCCGATCGCCCAAGGCGTTGATAAGCGTGTCTTTTATTTCGGCGAAATCGCGAGGGTCACCAGCAAGCCAAAGAATTTCGGCTGCTTTTCCAGTTATTTTGTTCTTAACAGCAGTTTCGTACGTTCTGTACTGTTGATGGCTTACGTGATCTTTAAACATTTCGAGCGTTTCTTCGGCAGTGCTCAACCAAGATGATAGTTGCCTGTTGTTCCCGTCATAGTTTTGCAACGATTTGATCGGGTCTGGAATTTTGTAATATGAGTCTATGGACACTTCTCGCGTGGTAAAATTGTTTTGATTTTGTATTTGTGCAGTCAGATTTGTTATCTGTGCCTGCATTGTCTCCATCGCTAATGCTAACTTTTCAAACGTCTCCTTCACGTTTTTGTTATCCATCTCTACACGTGGACTGGAAATTTCTAACGAGCTTAGGTCTGGAAGGGGTTCCTTTAGAGGTATGTGTGATAGATCCCCGGATGACTGGGGCGATGAACTATCTTCACTATCGGGAATATTTCCGTTACGCCGACAAAGATGATTATCTTGGTTTGACGGCTTGCCAGACCATGCGTTTTGCATTGGTTGTTGGCTTGGTTTTAGGTAGGGCCCTATCTAGTAGTACTCCCTTACACAGTTTTGCACAACTATCTGGTATGTAGCTCACCAGAGAAGCACACCGATGTGTTGTCTCGCTTCTCACCTAGGATTTGATTGAAGAAGAAGCCCACATAAAGTGTTGAATCACTTACACAACCAAACTCACTGCTTAGGACGTATGGAAATTCTTTCCTGCTACGATTTTTTCTTTTTGCTGTCGTGTCGCGTAGCTGCAGCAGACGATGGCGGTGCACCGCGTGTCGATTAACCGGGGAACCCTCTACTCAGAGTGCGGTGAAACCTTCAGCACTCGATGTCCTTGGACGAAGTCACTTTAGATTCGATTATTTGGCGAATCTTTTCCTCTGTTGTTTGTTAACTGATCACTCTACTGAAACCCGGACGGCTGCGCCAATAATGAGAATGTGAACCAATCCCGCTGGTGTCTCAATACATTCTGATTTATTCTACGCAGATTGCAATCGATATAATTAGCCGGTAGTGATGGGTACGAGCGATTGTGGGAGTGAGGTACTAATTTGTACAGTACTGTCCATTATTATCAGGAGCCGTTGAAGGTCCTGGCTCAGATATGCACTCGGATGCACTGGCCACGAGGTTATTTACGTACTCCAAGCGATTTTGCGCTCTGCGCTTTAGCGTGCGGCTTTTGGCGAATTTGCGTAAATCACTCGCCATCGTTACGCATACACCGTTGATAAAGCGTAGTAGAGCAACGCAAGTCACGAGTCCCTCTTGGAGCAGTTGGTAACGCCACCGCACGTAAGTACACCTACTAGCCCTAATCAAATCTTCACTAATTTTCCGCTTTACATCCACAGAAACACCAGCAAACAGAGAGGTGCGTAGCCCTGGGGGGGGGGGGGGGGGGGGGGGCAGATATGCACGGAGAAAAACAGTGCAGCGTAGAGAGAAAAAGTCCTCTCCCCAGAGAGAGAGAGAGAAAAATTTTTTTTGCCTCTCCACCTCTTTCTCATTTTGGTACAATGTCGTTTTTTGCACGCCGTTGCCTTCATGCCGACTTTGGGCGCTTGTACCAAAAGAGGGCACTAACTTGGGTTAACGGGCACTAACTCGCCAAAATCCCATAGAAAACCCAAAAGTTAGTGCCCGGTGTGCCCCGTTTTTGCATGGAACTTTTTTTCCCTGGACACAACCCAGAGAAGCTTGCTTTTATAGCATTTTTTGACCTTGTTTATGGCTCGATTTGGTTGTTCGTGTTATGATTTATGTTTACTGTATCTTATTATATCTGTTTGATTAGTCCGGTTTTCCTGATAAATTGTATAATTTTCTTTTCATTTTTGTTTTGGTTGTTTAAATCTATTTCTATTTTCCCTATAAGACCGCATTCTTCCCTTTGTTTATCGTATTTGATGCACTCGTATCGTATTTTCGAAACCCCTTCCGGGGTTAACATTCAATTTCTTTATTACCGAGCGCGTCAATCGTTTCGAGATGACTGGCTGCTCTCGATTCCACGAGAGTACTCATTCGCCTATTCGCCTCATTTTTGCCTATCTCTTAAGAGCAATTGCGCCTCTCTTCGCCTGTCTCCTGTGCTTCTCTTCGCCTGTCTCCTGTCTCCTCCTTATTTTCGCCTATTTAATTTATTACTGTTGAAAATAATGAGAGACGTCGCATCCGATTTAAAAGTATATTTTATTCGCTTAATAGTGCGCGAAAAATATCTAAACACGAGCGAATAAAAAATTCGTCTACTCGTTTCGGCGCGGTAATATCGTCTGGTCTTCGCGCCAAATCCTGCCTTTTTTTCTCACTCTCTTCTCCTTCTCCTGGTGTCTGATGGCGCTTTCTATCGCAGACTCCCTTAACTACTACTCGACTGTCAAACGTTTGTTTGTTTTGTTTGGAACCGATGGAGGGGTACCCCAATTCGCAACAATTACACAATTACAATTACAATTACAAACTGTGCGTCGGTGCGTGGCTTTTTCTGTGCGCGTGGCTGTCGATTCGGTGTGTAACGTCGTATGATGTTTTTCGCTGCAAAGATAGCACCTCGTGGGCTGCATGCACATCCGCGCGTCGTGGCCCCTGGAGAGACAATTGCCGCACTTGTCCATGTCGCTGATGAAGCGTAGTCGTTGCTCGTATGACCGCGTGGGCAATTCCGGGCAGGCCCGAGCCACATGGCCGTTTTTGTCGCAAGCGTAGCATATTGTTAACCTGGACTCGTAGCTGACCGAGGCGTTGGACGTCTGTGCACCGTGTGCGCCTAGAGCACGTCGTAGGGTAGTGCTTGGAGCTACTGATTATTGGTTGGCGATTATTCTGTCCAGAATCACTCTCACCTCGATATACGCGGTTGTGAATGCGGCCGGTCACGCCTTCTATTTGGCTTAGGATGGCGTTGCCATCGCGGAAATGCTGCTCGAGCACATCCTTGCGGATGCTCGCCACTGCAGCGTCCAGCTATGTTGGCCGTAAAATTTTCCCAGTAATTCTGTTTAGCTGTCTTAAGGGCCGTTCTGGATTCGGCTCTAGCTGTTTGAAATTGTTTCAGTGCTTGTTGAGCACAAGCTGATTTTCTTTTTGGTTTTTCTAAGTTCTTTATTGGTGAAGGGCACCGCGCGGGTTCTCCTACCGTCGAGTGCGTATTCACCACCTTCCGAAGCACTTCGGCAGTGGTTAGGCGGACGTCTGACGACTTTGGGATTGACCATGACTGTTCGGGTTCGGTGAGAAACGCTGGTCCGGTGAACCAGCGGTCATTGTTGCTAAGGGAGGCTCGGGTATGCCACTTCGTTGCCTCATCTGCTACATTTTCTCGCGTTGGGACCCACCGCCACTCGGCCTCAGATGTAGCTTCGAGGATTTCGCCGACTCGCGCAACTACAAAGAGATGATATCTTCGACGGTCCGCTCTAATCCATGCTAGAACCGTCGAGGAGTTTGTCCAAAACACCTTCCGGATGGGCCTGGAGGACAAGCATTGTTCTACGAGTAGGGCCGTCCGTACCCCGATGGTCGCCGCTTGTAGCTCCATCCTGGGTATCGAGAGGTACTTAGAGGCGACCAAGGTACACATCGCCTGGCTTCCAGTCGCGAGTTCTGGAATGGGCGTGCGCATGTAGACTACGACAGCCATCCCTTCTTCACTAGCGTCAATGAAAGTATGCAGCTCGAACGATTTGCGTTGATCCGCCGACTTTCCCGGCGCGTATTGCCGTGGCACCTCTAGCTTTTCCATTTCCGGCAGGAGCGCTAGCCATCTTTGCCATTTATCATTGCATTGAACGGGAATAGCCTCGTCCCATCCTGTTCCATGTCGCCAGACTTCCTGTAGCAGCATTTTCACGTAGAATAGGAAGTTGCCTAGGAGTCCTAGCGGGTCGAAGGCGGTCATCATGATGCTAAGGACTTCTCGCTTTTTAGGAGTGCGTCCTTCAGCTGGATTGCTTCTTTGGTAGTTTCCACACTGCACAGCATGTCGTCGACGTATGTCATCTGGCAGATAGCTCGTACAGCAGATGGGTATTGTTCGGCGAACCGGTTGGCGTTGAGGCACATAACGTGTTGCGCACTGGCCGGTGAGCTGCAGGCCCCAAACGTCATGACTCTCATCATGTACTCCTTTATCTTCTCGCCTGGCCGGTCCCGCCACAGAAACCTCTGACTGTGCTGATCCTCTTCGCGAATTAGCACCTGGTGGAACATCTCCGGGATGTCGCCGCATACCGCAATGGGTTTTTCTCTGAACCTCAACAGCACTGAGATTAGGGGGTTCACCAGATCTGGCCCCGTGAGCAGCATTGTGTTCAGCCCCGTACCGTTGACTTTGGCCGCCGCGTCCCATACGAGTGCAACGGGTTTGGTTCCCGTACTTTAAAACTTAGCGGGGCAGAACCGCTGTCACCAGAATGTATACGGAAAAATGACGAAGTCGACACTGGAAATCTCTTTCAGGAACTGACGCCTGTTTATTCTTACTCTAGCTCTTTTATACTGTTTTACCGTATTCTTCGTGGTGCAGTCTTCCCACTACTCTCACGCACACCACTCGTGTCCATTCCGTAACTGCCGATGTCCTTATGTGATGCCTCTCACCTATGTCCTTTTACCTAGCGTTGAGGGTAGAGCGCCGCCGATGCTGCTGAACGTCCGTTGGGTCTGGGAAAAACCCACCATTCAGGATACGCAGGATGCCGATGTTGTTCGATACCGTCGCTGAGGGTACGGCGCTGGTGGTGCTGGACATACGTGGGGTTTTAGGGAAAACCCGCCGTTTATGATGCGCAGGATGTCGCTGTTGTTCTTTACTGGCGTTGCTGCGTCGTGTGGTAGGGGCGCTTCATATGATATCGATTTCTGTCGTTCAGCGTACTTCTTGCATGAGGGGTGTATAACCGAACAATGCTTTCGGCGTCTTGTAAAAAGAAGCTGATCGCGTTAGGGTTACCATTAAAGGTTGGCAAATCTTTCACTAGGTCGGGTATATCTTCTATTGAGTCTGGGCTAACCGGAGTTCCGTCTTGGTTAGTCAGGTAGAGAGGGGGGTCGGAATAGTCTAATTCCACTGGTTTGTTAGCTACTTCGATGTTTGTTAATCTAGCCTGAATTGCACTCAGTTGCTGCAATATTTCTTCTGCCATTTTCACTTCGATTTCCTTCAAATCTTTCTTACTGTTGAATAAAAAGCCAAAAACCGTTTGAATTTCGTTCGCGCGTCTGAACCGTATCTTCGTTGCCTTTTCTCCTTTATTTCGCGCTTCTTCTCCATTCGTTCAGTCATCCTCTCTTCCCGTATAACATCCCCGCTTTAGTACTTAAGTATAATTTAAATATAACCCAGAAACCCACCACCACGCGTAAACCTAACATTTAACTTTGAAATCAAACATTCGGGCCACCAAAAACAGAATGTTTTTCCTAACTTAGTTATCTCGAGCACCGATCGATCACTCTTCGATGTGTGGGTGGGTAGTATCCTCGTAACCGACGTGCTGACGTGCATTGTTTTGATTTGGCAGCAGTGTCAATCGTGCTGCTGCACTTGTTATCTCTTTCCCTGATGAAATGCGCAAAGTGACAACCCGTACTACCCCGTCCCTCCCTGGATGGGTCCTGACGATCCTGCCCATTGGCCACACGGTAGGTGGAACGTTATCCTCCTTAATTACAACCAACTGCCCTTCTTCCAGCTTCACCGGGTTTCTATTGGAGTGCCTAGCACGGGCCTGAAGCTGCTGAAGGTACTCCGGGTACCAGCGTGCCCACACGCTCTGCAGATGTTTCTGCACTGATTGATACCTACGACCACCGATGATCCAGAATCGTTGCCGTAGAGTAGCCAGAAGGAGTTGAGGATCAGCATGCAGAAGTCGCAAATGATATGCCTCCGTCAACAGCACTGCCAGCGGATGTCGAAACGAAAACACAATTGGATGGATGGTGGTCATCGTCCCTTGAGCGTTGCGAAGCCGTCCACCGACTCGCAACGTACCTGCTTCGTCCAAAAACGGCGACAACCACTTCAGCCGGGAGCTGCGTGGCATCTCTCGACCACCTTTAGCCGCCTGAATTTCCTCAAGAAAGGAGTCCTGCTGCGCCAACTGGCATAGTTTGAGCTCTGCCTGGAGAAGCTCATCCCTTGTTAGCGGTGTCCACGAGCCGTTCGATGGTTTGTTGATGCCAGTTGTCGCCTCCTGCCGTCTTCGAATGTACCGCTGCCAATATGCCGTGGCCCGCTGAAGCTTGGAGTACGTTGAAAACCTCGAAAACAGCTGCGTAGAGAAGCCCACGACCGTGGACGTCGCGGCAACCAGCTCCGGATCGGCTCGTTCTTCGCCCTGGCCGACGTCTTCATCCGTAGCAATCGCGTTTGCAGGCCAACAAGCCTCTGGGTGCGCCAACCACTCTGGCCCATGCCACCAACGACGACATTCTAGCAGCTTGTCGGGAAGTAGCCCCCGTGAGATGTCATCTGCGGGATTGTCCACCCCCGGAACGTGATTCCAACTGGAAGCCTTTGTAGCCTTCTGTATCTGAGCTACTCGATTGCAAACGAACGGCTTCCAGCGTCGTGGCGGTGAATTCAGCCAACGTAGTACCGTCATTGAGTCCGTCCAATACTGTACACGCCATGACTCCGCAAATGAACGTCGCACCTTCTGCACGAGTTGTGTCGCCAATCGTGCGCCGCAAAGCTCTTGCCTGGCAATCGAGTGTGATTTGGAGAGTGACACCACCTTGGATTTTGCCGTAAGCAACTGTACTGACACGACGTGGTCCACCTCTCCCCAAATGAAGATGCAGGCACCATATGCGTTGTGCGATGCATCCGCGAACGCATGCAGTCGGACGTTCGATGCCCGCGGGAGCGACGCAAACCGTGGCACCTTAAGCTGCTGAAGCGTAGGCCACGCCAGATGGAGTCTCCTCCATTCCATGATAGCATAGAGGTCCTGTTGGATAACCGGTCCCACCAGCAGCACATCGTTCAACGAAAACCCGGACGTAGTCTTGCACGACGCGTCGAAGACGATTCTCACCTTCGTAGTCGTGGTGGTTTCCTTTACCATCGCATGGTGGGGGAAGTAGTAGTGAGGCGCAGAATCATCGATCGGTTCCGTTAACCTCTTCATGTGCCCTAACTGCTCGTATTCATCCATGAACTGACTGTACGCCTCTGCCATTACAGGATTACATTTCAGACGACGTTCCAGTGCTAGAACCCGCCGATCCGCGATTTGCTTGGATGTTCCCAACACGATGGTCGAGTCTGTGGTCTGAGAACACTTGACTACGTACCGTCCATCAGAGTTGCGCGTTGTAGTGGCAGCATAGATGCTCTCGCATAGCTCCTCCTCCACTGAGAGCCCCGTATCCTCCGTGACCGTTTCGCTGGACCAGAACCGTTCCATAGCTGCCTCCAGCGCCGAACTGGTCGCCGATAGCTGACACACAGCTGATGAGGTGACCGCTCTGCATACCGAACTGCTGAATGTACCACAGGTCATAGACTGTGGCCCGCTGCATCCTAGCATATGTTGAAAACTGCGAAACTAGCTGCGCAGTGAAAGTCGGAACAGTGGCCACCGCGATCCGAACCGCTCCTTGCACCGGTCGTAATCCTCGTCCACACCAGTCGTTTGCTCCCAGCTCGCGTCCTTGCTAGCGTTCTGGGTCCGGACCACTCGATCGTAAATGAGACCTCCAATGCTGCCCCGGCAACGCCTTCGTGAATGTCCGATGTACTTACTGAACGAGGTGTGTACCCAATCGCGCAGCCTCTACCTCAAGGCTCGCAATGGAGTGCGTGTTGAAAGCCGACACTCCTTTCGAATCTATACCGTACCGAAATTCCGCAAGTAGCTGCTCCGAGCCGACGGATTCTGATTCCGCTTCCGCCCGAATGTAAAGTCGTGCCCCATATGCCTCATGTGCGGCATCCGCGCGCGCGATCCGCGATACGGCTGGGAGTGTTCCTAACTCCCTTTTCCCGGTAAGCGCGTAATTGAAATAGCATCTTCGGTGATTTGTTCCATGATTTCCGCTAACGTTTCGAGGCTACTGCATAACCTTCCTCTAATCAACCGTGCCCATCGCATGTGATACTCGGTCGGTAATTTCTCTATCAGCTCGCTAATTCACATGGGATTTGTTATGTTTGTTTGTTGTTCCACCATGCCCGCCGACCGCACGTGTTCACAAAGTGATTGCGTCACTTCGCCGAATTCGATTAAGCCTTCTAAGTCATCGGCTTGGGGGTGGTGTTTTCCGAACTCGATCAATCATGACTTCTAGTAACAGTTCCGGCTAAGAACAGATTCCGGAAGAAGCAGACGGTCTCTTACTGCATCCTTCGCAGCACCCTTTAGACACCGTTGAAGGCGGATCATGTTTTCCCCATCTTGGTACCCGCACGCCTTGGTGGAGAAATTGAAATTACTAATAAACGTAGGCCATTCTGCAGGGTCGCCGTTGAATTCCGGCAAATCTTTTGGCAGCGCTTGTCGAACACCCTTTTGCTCTTCAGAGAGCGTCCACGATGTCTCCACGGTTCGGGCCTTTTCTTCGTTTACCGGCTTTTGGTTGCCAAGCTCGGCTCGCATGCGCCGAATCTCGCGTGTGAGGTCACCTTCGTTCGGAGTGATCGATGCATTGCTCTGCGTGAGCCAACTGTCCACCCTTTCCGCCGCGATGTTTCTTAGCGATGTACTTTCATCCTCCTCACCACACTGTGTTTCCATAATACGAAACTTTTCTCGAATGTACTCCTCTTCCAGTTTGATCTTTTCTAGTTGAATTGCTCGTTCTTCTTCTAGCTTTTGTAGTTGTAATGCTGCTCGCTTCCCGCGAACAGATGATGATGTTGTCGTAGAACTTGGTCTACATTTGATGCACTCGTATCGTATTTTCGAAACCCCTTCCGGGGTTAACATTCAATTTCTTTATTACCGAGCGCGTCAATCGTTTCGAGATGACTGGCTGCTCTCGATTCCACGAGAGTACTCATTCGCCTATTCGCCTCATTTTTGCCTATCTCTTGCGCCTCTCTTCGCCTGTCTCCTGCGCTTCTCTTCGCCTGTCTCCTGCGCTTATTTTCGCCTATTTAATTTATTACTGAACCATCCCTTTAGGACGAAGGCTCCCGTCCCAAACTGCCGTCGGTGCGTGGTTTTTTCTGTGCGCGTGGCTGTCGATTCGGTGTGTAACGTCGTATGATGTTTTTCGCTGCAAAGGTAGCACCTCGTGGGCTGCATGCACATCCGCGCGTCGTTGCTCGTATGACCACGTGGGAAATTCCGGCAGGCCCGGGCCACATGGCCGTTTTTGTCGCAGGCGTAGCATATTGTTAACCTGGACTCGTAGCTGACCGAGGCGTTGGACGTCTGTGCACCGTGTGCGCCTAGAGCACGTCGTAGGGTAGTGCTTGGAGCTACTGATAATTGGTTGGCGATTATTCTGTCCAGAATCACTCACCTCGATATACGTGGTTGTGAATGCGTCCCTGCGCGGATGCCGGCCGGTCACGCCTTCTATTTGGCTTAGGATGGCGTTGCCATCGCGGAAATGCTGCTCGAGCACATCCTTGCGGATGCTCGCCACTGCAGCGTCCAGCTATGTTGGCCGTAAAATTTTCCCAGTAATTCTGTTTAGCTGTCTTAAGGGCCGTTCTGGATTCGGCTCTAGCTGTTTGAAATTGTTTCAGTGCTTGTTGAGCACAAGCTGATTTTCTTTTTGGTTTTTCTAAGTTCTTTATTGGTGAAGGGCACCGCGCGGGTTCTCCTACCGTCGAGTGCGTATTCACCACCTTCCGAAGCACTTCGGCAGTGGTTAGGCGGACGTCTGACGACTTTGGGATTGACCATGACTGTTCGGGTTCGGTGAGAAACGCTGGTCCGGTGAACCAGCGGTCATTGTTGCTAAGGGAGGCTCGGGTATGCCACTTCGTTGCCTCATCTGCTACATTTTCTCGCGTTGGGACCCACCGCCACTCGGCCTCAGATGTAGCTTCGAGGATTTCGCCGACTCGCGCAACTACAAAGAGATGATATCTTCGACGGTCCGCTCTAATCCATGCTAGAACCGTCGAGGAGTTTGTCCAAAACACCTTCCGGATGGGCCTGGAGGACAAGCATTGTTCTACGAGTAGGGCCGTCCGTACCCCGATGGTCGCCGCTTGTAGCTCCATCCTGGGTATCGAGAGGTACTTAGAGGCGACCAAGGTACACATCGCCTGGCTTCCAGTCGCGAGTTCTGGAATGGGCGTGCGCATGTAGACTACGACAGCCATCCCTTCTTCACTAGCGTCAATGAAAGTATGCAGCTCGAACGATTTGCGTTGATCCGCCGACTTTCCCGGCGCGTATTGCCGTGGCACCTCTAGCTTTTCCATTTCCGGCAGGAGCGCTAGCCATCTTTGCCATTTATCATTGCATTGAACGGGAATAGCCTCGTCCCATCCTGTTCCATGTCGCCAGACTTCCTGTAGCAGCATTTTCACGTAGAATAGGAAGTTGCCTAGGAGTCCTAGCGGGTCGAAGGCGGTCATCATGATGCTAAGGACTTCTCGCTTTTTAGGAGTGCGTCCTTCAGCTGGATTGCTTCTTTGGTAGTTTCCACACTGCACAGCATGTCGTCGACGTATGTCATCTGGCAGATAGCTCGTACAGCAGATGGGTATTGTTCGGCGAACCGGTTGGCGTTGAGGCACATAACGTGTTGCGCACTGGCCGGTGAGCTGCAGGCCCCAAACGTCATGACTCTCATCATGTACTCCTTTATCTTCTCGCCTGGCCGGTCCCGCCACAGAAACCTCTGACTGTGCTGATCCTCTTCGCGAATTAGCACCTGGTGGAACATCTCCGGGATGTCGCCGCATACCGCAATGGGTTTTTCTCTGAACCTCAACAGCACTGAGATTAGGGGGTTCACCAGATCTGGCCCCGTGAGCAGCATTGTGTTCAGCCCCGTACCGTTGACTTTGGCCGCCGCGTCCCATACGAGTGCAACGGGTTTGGTTCCCGTACTTTAAAACTTAGCGGGGCAGAACCGCTGTCACCAGAATGTATACGGAAAAATGACGAAGTCGACACTGGAAATCTCTTTCAGGAACTGACGCCTGTTTATTCTTACTCTAGCTCTTTTATACTGTTTTACCGTATTCTTCGTGGTGCAGTCTTCCCACTACTCTCACGCACACCACTCGTGTCCATTCCGTAACTGCCGATGTCCTTATGTGATGCCTCTCACCTATGTCCTTTTACCTAGCGTTGAGGGTAGAGCGCCGCCGATGCTGCTGAACGTCCGTTGGGTCTGGGAAAAACCCACCATTCAGGATACGCAGGATGCCGATGTTGTTCGATACCGTCGCTGAGGGTACGGCGCTGGTGGTGCTGGACATACGTGGGGTTTTAGGGAAAACCCGCCGTTTATGATGCGCAGGATGTCGCTGTTGTTCTTTACTGGCGTTGCTGCGTCGTGTGGTAGGGGCGCTTCATATGATATCGATTTCTGTCGTTCAGCGTACTTCTTGCATGAGGGGTGTATAACCGAACAATGCTTTCGGCGTCTTGTAAAAAGAAGCTGATCGCGTTAGGGTTACCATTAAAGGTTGGCAAATCTTTCACTAGGTCGGGTATATCTTCTATTGAGTCTGGGCTAACCGGAGTTCCGTCTTGGTTAGTCAGGTAGAGAGGGGGGTCGGAATAGTCTAATTCCACTGGTTTGTTAGCTACTTCGATGTTTGTTAATCTAGCCTGAATTGCACTCAGTTGCTGCAATATTTCTTCTGCCATTTTCACTTCGATTTCCTTCAAATCTTTCTTACTGTTGAATAAAAAGCCAAAAACCGTTTGAATTTCGTTCGCGCGTCTGAACCGTATCTTCGTTGCCTTTTCTCCTTTATTTCGCGCTTCTTCTCCATTCGTTCAGTCATCCTCTCTTCCCGTATAACATCCCCGCTTTAGTACTTAAGTATAATTTAAATATAACCCAGAAACCCACCACCACGCGTAAACCTAACATTTAACTTTGAAATCAAACATTCGGGCCACCAAAAACAGAATGTTTTTCCTAACTTAGTTATCTCGAGCACCGATCGATCACTCTTCGATGTGTGGGTGGGTAGTATCCTCGTAACTGACGTGCTGACGTGCATTGTTTTGATTTGGCAGCAGTGTCAATCGTGCTGCTGCACTTGTTATCTCTTTCCCTGATGAAATGCGCAAAGTGACAACCCGTACTACCCCGTCCCTCCCTGGATGGGTCCTGACGATCCTGCCCATTGGCCACACGGTAGGTGGAACGTTATCCTCCTTAATTACAACCAACTGCCCTTCTTCCAGCTTCACCGGGTTTCTATTGGAGTGCCTAGCACGGGCCTGAAGCTGCTGAAGGTACTCCGGGTACCAGCGTGCCCACACGCTCTGCAGATGTTTCTGCACTGATTGATACCTACGACCACCGATGATCCAGAATCGTTGCCGTAGAGTAGCCAGAAGGAGTTGAGGATCAGCATGCAGAAGTCGCAAATGATATGCCTCCGTCAACAGCACTGCCAGCGGATGTCGAAACGAAAACACAATTGGATGGATGGTGGTCATCGTCCCTTGAGCGTTGCGAAGCCGTCCACCGACTCGCAACGTACCTGCTTCGTCCAAAAACGGCGACAACCACTTCAGCCGGGAGCTGCGTGGCATCTCTCGACCACCTTTAGCCGCCTGAATTTCCTCAAGAAAGGAGTCCTGCTGCGCCAACTGGCATAGTTTGAGCTCTGCCTGGAGAAGCTCATCCCTTGTTAGCGGTGTCCACGAGCCGTTCGATGGTTTGTTGATGCCAGTTGTCGCCTCCTGCCGTCTTCGAATGTACCGCTGCCAATATGCCGTGGCCCGCTGAAGCTTGGAGTACGTTGAAAACCTCGAAAACAGCTGCGTAGAGAAGCCCACGACCGTGGACGTCGCGGCAACCAGCTCCGGATCGGCTCGTTCTTCGCCCTGGCCGACGTCTTCATCCGTAGCAATCGCGTTTGCAGGCCAACAAGCCTCTGGGTGCGCCAACCACTCTGGCCCATGCCACCAACGACGACATTCTAGCAGCTTGTCGGGAAGTAGCCCCCGTGAGATGTCATCTGCGGGATTGTCCACCCCCGGAACGTGATTCCAACTGGAAGCCTTTGTAGCCTTCTGTATCTGAGCTACTCGATTGCAAACGAACGGCTTCCAGCGTCGTGGCGGTGAATTCAGCCAACGTAGTACCGTCATTGAGTCCGTCCAATACTGTACACGCCATGACTCCGCAAATGAACGTCGCACCTTCTGCACGAGTTGTGTCGCCAATCGTGCGCCGCAAAGCTCTTGCCTGGCAATCGAGTGTGATTTGGAGAGTGACACCACCTTGGATTTTGCCGTAAGCAACTGTACTGACACGACGTGGTCCACCTCTCCCCAAATGAAGATGCAGGCACCATATGCGTTGTGCGATGCATCCGCGAACGCATGCAGTCGGACGTTCGATGCCCGCGGGAGCGACGCAAACCGTGGCACCTTAAGCTGCTGAAGCGTAGGCCACGCCAGATGGAGTCTCCTCCATTCCATGATAGCATAGAGGTCCTGTTGGATAACCGGTCCCACCAGCAGCACATCGTTCAACGAAAACCCGGACGTAGTCTTGCACGACGCGTCGAAGACGATTCTCACCTTCGTAGTCGTGGTGGTTTCCTTTACCATCGCATGGTGGGGGAAGTAGTAGTGAGGCGCAGAATCATCGATCGGTTCCGTTAACCTCTTCATGTGCCCTAACTGCTCGTATTCATCCATGAACTGACTGTACGCCTCTGCCATTACAGGATTACATTTCAGACGACGTTCCAGTGCTAGAACCCGCCGATCCGCGATTTGCTTGGATGTTCCCAACACGATGGTCGAGTCTGTGGTCTGAGAACACTTGACTACGTACCGTCCATCAGAGTTGCGCGTTGTAGTGGCAGCATAGATGCTCTCGCATAGCTCCTCCTCCACTGAGAGCCCCGTATCCTCCGTGACCGTTTCGCTGGACCAGAACCGTTCCATAGCTGCCTCCAGCGCCGAACTGGTCGCCGATAGCTGACACACAGCTGATGAGGTGACCGCTCTGCATACCGAACTGCTGAATGTACCACAGGTCATAGACTGTGGCCCGCTGCATCCTAGCATATGTTGAAAACTGCGAAACTAGCTGCGCAGTGAAAGTCGGAACAGTGGCCACCGCGATCCGAACCGCTCCTTGCACCGGTCGTAATCCTCGTCCACACCAGTCGTTTGCTCCCAGCTCGCGTCCTTGCTAGCGTTCTGGGTCCGGACCACTCGATCGTAAATGAGACCTCCAATGCTGCCCCGGCAACGCCTTCGTGAATGTCCGATGTACTTACTGAACGAGGTGTGTACCCAATCGCGCAGCCTCTACCTCAAGGCTCGCAATGGAGTGCGTGTTGAAAGCCGACACTCCTTTCGAATCTATACCGTACCGAAATTCCGCAAGTAGCTGCTCCGAGCCGACGGATTCTGATTCCGCTTCCGCCCGAATGTAAAGTCGTGCCCCATATGCCTCATGTGCGGCATCCGCGCGCGCGATCCGCGATACGGCTGGGAGTGTTCCTAACTCCCTTTTCCCGGTAAGCGCGTAATTGAAATAGCATCTTCGGTGATTTGTTCCATGATTTCCGCTAACGTTTCGAGGCTACTGCATAACCTTCCTCTAATCAACCGTGCCCATCGCATGTGATACTCGGTCGGTAATTTCTCTATCAGCTCGCTAATTCACATGGGATTTGTTATGTTTGTTTGTTGTTCCACCATGCCCGCCGACCGCACGTGTTCACAAAGTGATTGCGTCACTTCGCCGAATTCGATTAAGCCTTCTAAGTCATCGGCTTGGGGGTGGTGTTTTCCGAACTCGATCAATCATGACTTCTAGTAACAGTTCCGGCTAAGAACAGATTCCGGAAGAAGCAGACGGTCTCTTACTGCATCCTTCGCAGCACCCTTTAGACACCGTTGAAGGCGGATCATGTTTTCCCCATCTTGGTACCCGCACGCCTTGGTGGAGAAATTGAAATTACTAATAAACGTAGGCCATTCTGCAGGGTCGCCGTTGAATTCCGGCAAATCTTTTGGCAGCGCTTGTCGAACACCCTTTTGCTCTTCAGAGAGCGTCCACGATGTCTCCACGGTTCGGGCCTTTTCTTCGTTTACCGGCTTTTGGTTGCCAAGCTCGGCTCGCATGCGCCGAATCTCGCGTGTGAGGTCACCTTCGTTCGGAGTGATCGATGCATTGCTCTGCGTGAGCCAACTGTCCACCCTTTCCGCCGCGATGTTTCTTAGCGATGTACTTTCATCCTCCTCACCACACTGTGTTTCCATAATACGAAACTTTTCTCGAATGTACTCCTCTTCCAGTTTGATCTTTTCTAGTTGAATTGCTCGTTCTTCTTCTAGCTTTTGTAGTTGTAATGCTGCTCGCTTCCCGCGAACAGATGATGATGTTGTCGTAGAACTTGGTCTACATTTGATGCACTCGTATCGTATTTTCGAAACCCCTTCCGGGGTTAACATTCAATTTCTTTATTACCGAGCGCGTCAATCGTTTCGAGATGACTGGCTGCTCTCGATTCCACGAGAGTACTCATTCGCCTATTCGCCTCATTTTTGCCTATCTCTTGCGCCTCTCTTCGCCTGTCTCCTGCGCTTCTCTTCGCCTGTCTCCTGCGCTTATTTTCGCCTATTTAATTTATTACTGAACCATCCCTTTAGGACGAAGGCTCCCGTCCCAAACTGCCGTCGGTGCGTGGTTTTTTCTGTGCGCGTGGCTGTCGATTCGGTGTGTAACGTCGTATGATGTTTTTCGCTGCAAAGGTAGCACCTCGTGGGCTGCATGCACATCCGCGCGTCGTTGCTCGTATGACCACGTGGGAAATTCCGGCAGGCCCGGGCCACATGGCCGTTTTTGTCGCAGGCGTAGCATATTGTTAACCTGGACTCGTAGCTGACCGAGGCGTTGGACGTCTGTGCACCGTGTGCGCCTAGAGCACGTCGTAGGGTAGTGCTTGGAGCTACTGATAATTGGTTGGCGATTATTCTGTCCAGAATCACTCACCTCGATATACGTGGTTGTGAATGCGTCCCTGCGCGGATGCCGGCCGGTCACGCCTTCTATTTGGCTTAGGATGGCGTTGCCATCGCGGAAATGCTGCTCGAGCACATCCTTGCGGATGCTCGCCACTGCAGCGTCCAGCTATGTTGGCCGTAAAATTTTCCCAGTAATTCTGTTTAGCTGTCTTAAGGGCCGTTCTGGATTCGGCTCTAGCTGTTTGAAATTGTTTCAGTGCTTGTTGAGCACAAGCTGATTTTCTTTTTGGTTTTTCTAAGTTCTTTATTGGTGAAGGGCACCGCGCGGGTTCTCCTACCGTCGAGTGCGTATTCACCACCTTCCGAAGCACTTCGGCAGTGGTTAGGCGGACGTCTGACGACTTTGGGATTGACCATGACTGTTCGGGTTCGGTGAGAAACGCTGGTCCGGTGAACCAGCGGTCATTGTTGCTAAGGGAGGCTCGGGTATGCCACTTCGTTGCCTCATCTGCTACATTTTCTCGCGTTGGGACCCACCGCCACTCGGCCTCAGATGTAGCTTCGAGGATTTCGCCGACTCGCGCAACTACAAAGAGATGATATCTTCGACGGTCCGCTCTAATCCATGCTAGAACCGTCGAGGAGTTTGTCCAAAACACCTTCCGGATGGGCCTGGAGGACAAGCATTGTTCTACGAGTAGGGCCGTCCGTACCCCGATGGTCGCCGCTTGTAGCTCCATCCTGGGTATCGAGAGGTACTTAGAGGCGACCAAGGTACACATCGCCTGGCTTCCAGTCGCGAGTTCTGGAATGGGCGTGCGCATGTAGACTACGACAGCCATCCCTTCTTCACTAGCGTCAATGAAAGTATGCAGCTCGAACGATTTGCGTTGATCCGCCGACTTTCCCGGCGCGTATTGCCGTGGCACCTCTAGCTTTTCCATTTCCGGCAGGAGCGCTAGCCATCTTTGCCATTTATCATTGCATTGAACGGGAATAGCCTCGTCCCATCCTGTTCCATGTCGCCAGACTTCCTGTAGCAGCATTTTCACGTAGAATAGGAAGTTGCCTAGGAGTCCTAGCGGGTCGAAGGCGGTCATCATGATGCTAAGGACTTCTCGCTTTTTAGGAGTGCGTCCTTCAGCTGGATTGCTTCTTTGGTAGTTTCCACACTGCACAGCATGTCGTCGACGTATGTCATCTGGCAGATAGCTCGTACAGCAGATGGGTATTGTTCGGCGAACCGGTTGGCGTTGAGGCACATAACGTGTTGCGCACTGGCCGGTGAGCTGCAGGCCCCAAACGTCATGACTCTCATCATGTACTCCTTTATCTTCTCGCCTGGCCGGTCCCGCCACAGAAACCTCTGACTGTGCTGATCCTCTTCGCGAATTAGCACCTGGTGGAACATCTCCGGGATGTCGCCGCATACCGCAATGGGTTTTTCTCTGAACCTCAACAGCACTGAGATTAGGGGGTTCACCAGATCTGGCCCCGTGAGCAGCATTGTGTTCAGCCCCGTACCGTTGACTTTGGCCGCCGCGTCCCATACGAGTGCAACGGGTTTGGTTCCCGTACTTTAAAACTTAGCGGGGCAGAACCGCTGTCACCAGAATGTATACGGAAAAATGACGAAGTCGACACTGGAAATCTCTTTCAGGAACTGACGCCTGTTTATTCTTACTCTAGCTCTTTTATACTGTTTTACCGTATTCTTCGTGGTGCAGTCTTCCCACTACTCTCACGCACACCACTCGTGTCCATTCCGTAACTGCCGATGTCCTTATGTGATGCCTCTCACCTATGTCCTTTTACCTAGCGTTGAGGGTAGAGCGCCGCCGATGCTGCTGAACGTCCGTTGGGTCTGGGAAAAACCCACCATTCAGGATACGCAGGATGCCGATGTTGTTCGATACCGTCGCTGAGGGTACGGCGCTGGTGGTGCTGGACATACGTGGGGTTTTAGGGAAAACCCGCCGTTTATGATGCGCAGGATGTCGCTGTTGTTCTTTACTGGCGTTGCTGCGTCGTGTGGTAGGGGCGCTTCATATGATATCGATTTCTGTCGTTCAGCGTACTTCTTGCATGAGGGGTGTATAACCGAACAATGCTTTCGGCGTCTTGTAAAAAGAAGCTGATCGCGTTAGGGTTACCATTAAAGGTTGGCAAATCTTTCACTAGGTCGGGTATATCTTCTATTGAGTCTGGGCTAACCGGAGTTCCGTCTTGGTTAGTCAGGTAGAGAGGGGGGTCGGAATAGTCTAATTCCACTGGTTTGTTAGCTACTTCGATGTTTGTTAATCTAGCCTGAATTGCACTCAGTTGCTGCAATATTTCTTCTGCCATTTTCACTTCGATTTCCTTCAAATCTTTCTTACTGTTGAATAAAAAGCCAAAAACCGTTTGAATTTCGTTCGCGCGTCTGAACCGTATCTTCGTTGCCTTTTCTCCTTTATTTCGCGCTTCTTCTCCATTCGTTCAGTCATCCTCTCTTCCCGTATAACATCCCCGCTTTAGTACTTAAGTATAATTTAAATATAACCCAGAAACCCACCACCACGCGTAAACCTAACATTTAACTTTGAAATCAAACATTCGGGCCACCAAAAACAGAATGTTTTTCCTAACTTAGTTATCTCGAGCACCGATCGATCACTCTTCGATGTGTGGGTGGGTAGTATCCTCGTAACTGACGTGCTGACGTGCATTGTTTTGATTTGGCAGCAGTGTCAATCGTGCTGCTGCACTTGTTATCTCTTTCCCTGATGAAATGCGCAAAGTGACAACCCGTACTACCCCGTCCCTCCCTGGATGGGTCCTGACGATCCTGCCCATTGGCCACACGGTAGGTGGAACGTTATCCTCCTTAATTACAACCAACTGCCCTTCTTCCAGCTTCACCGGGTTTCTATTGGAGTGCCTAGCACGGGCCTGAAGCTGCTGAAGGTACTCCGGGTACCAGCGTGCCCACACGCTCTGCAGATGTTTCTGCACTGATTGATACCTACGACCACCGATGATCCAGAATCGTTGCCGTAGAGTAGCCAGAAGGAGTTGAGGATCAGCATGCAGAAGTCGCAAATGATATGCCTCCGTCAACAGCACTGCCAGCGGATGTCGAAACGAAAACACAATTGGATGGATGGTGGTCATCGTCCCTTGAGCGTTGCGAAGCCGTCCACCGACTCGCAACGTACCTGCTTCGTCCAAAAACGGCGACAACCACTTCAGCCGGGAGCTGCGTGGCATCTCTCGACCACCTTTAGCCGCCTGAATTTCCTCAAGAAAGGAGTCCTGCTGCGCCAACTGGCATAGTTTGAGCTCTGCCTGGAGAAGCTCATCCCTTGTTAGCGGTGTCCACGAGCCGTTCGATGGTTTGTTGATGCCAGTTGTCGCCTCCTGCCGTCTTCGAATGTACCGCTGCCAATATGCCGTGGCCCGCTGAAGCTTGGAGTACGTTGAAAACCTCGAAAACAGCTGCGTAGAGAAGCCCACGACCGTGGACGTCGCGGCAACCAGCTCCGGATCGGCTCGTTCTTCGCCCTGGCCGACGTCTTCATCCGTAGCAATCGCGTTTGCAGGCCAACAAGCCTCTGGGTGCGCCAACCACTCTGGCCCATGCCACCAACGACGACATTCTAGCAGCTTGTCGGGAAGTAGCCCCCGTGAGATGTCATCTGCGGGATTGTCCACCCCCGGAACGTGATTCCAACTGGAAGCCTTTGTAGCCTTCTGTATCTGAGCTACTCGATTGCAAACGAACGGCTTCCAGCGTCGTGGCGGTGAATTCAGCCAACGTAGTACCGTCATTGAGTCCGTCCAATACTGTACACGCCATGACTCCGCAAATGAACGTCGCACCTTCTGCACGAGTTGTGTCGCCAATCGTGCGCCGCAAAGCTCTTGCCTGGCAATCGAGTGTGATTTGGAGAGTGACACCACCTTGGATTTTGCCGTAAGCAACTGTACTGACACGACGTGGTCCACCTCTCCCCAAATGAAGATGCAGGCACCATATGCGTTGTGCGATGCATCCGCGAACGCATGCAGTCGGACGTTCGATGCCCGCGGGAGCGACGCAAACCGTGGCACCTTAAGCTGCTGAAGCGTAGGCCACGCCAGATGGAGTCTCCTCCATTCCATGATAGCATAGAGGTCCTGTTGGATAACCGGTCCCACCAGCAGCACATCGTTCAACGAAAACCCGGACGTAGTCTTGCACGACGCGTCGAAGACGATTCTCACCTTCGTAGTCGTGGTGGTTTCCTTTACCATCGCATGGTGGGGGAAGTAGTAGTGAGGCGCAGAATCATCGATCGGTTCCGTTAACCTCTTCATGTGCCCTAACTGCTCGTATTCATCCATGAACTGACTGTACGCCTCTGCCATTACAGGATTACATTTCAGACGACGTTCCAGTGCTAGAACCCGCCGATCCGCGATTTGCTTGGATGTTCCCAACACGATGGTCGAGTCTGTGGTCTGAGAACACTTGACTACGTACCGTCCATCAGAGTTGCGCGTTGTAGTGGCAGCATAGATGCTCTCGCATAGCTCCTCCTCCACTGAGAGCCCCGTATCCTCCGTGACCGTTTCGCTGGACCAGAACCGTTCCATAGCTGCCTCCAGCGCCGAACTGGTCGCCGATAGCTGACACACAGCTGATGAGGTGACCGCTCTGCATACCGAACTGCTGAATGTACCACAGGTCATAGACTGTGGCCCGCTGCATCCTAGCATATGTTGAAAACTGCGAAACTAGCTGCGCAGTGAAAGTCGGAACAGTGGCCACCGCGATCCGAACCGCTCCTTGCACCGGTCGTAATCCTCGTCCACACCAGTCGTTTGCTCCCAGCTCGCGTCCTTGCTAGCGTTCTGGGTCCGGACCACTCGATCGTAAATGAGACCTCCAATGCTGCCCCGGCAACGCCTTCGTGAATGTCCGATGTACTTACTGAACGAGGTGTGTACCCAATCGCGCAGCCTCTACCTCAAGGCTCGCAATGGAGTGCGTGTTGAAAGCCGACACTCCTTTCGAATCTATACCGTACCGAAATTCCGCAAGTAGCTGCTCCGAGCCGACGGATTCTGATTCCGCTTCCGCCCGAATGTAAAGTCGTGCCCCATATGCCTCATGTGCGGCATCCGCGCGCGCGATCCGCGATACGGCTGGGAGTGTTCCTAACTCCCTTTTCCCGGTAAGCGCGTAATTGAAATAGCATCTTCGGTGATTTGTTCCATGATTTCCGCTAACGTTTCGAGGCTACTGCATAACCTTCCTCTAATCAACCGTGCCCATCGCATGTGATACTCGGTCGGTAATTTCTCTATCAGCTCGCTAATTCACATGGGATTTGTTATGTTTGTTTGTTGTTCCACCATGCCCGCCGACCGCACGTGTTCACAAAGTGATTGCGTCACTTCGCCGAATTCGATTAAGCCTTCTAAGTCATCGGCTTGGGGGTGGTGTTTTCCGAACTCGATCAATCATGACTTCTAGTAACAGTTCCGGCTAAGAACAGATTCCGGAAGAAGCAGACGGTCTCTTACTGCATCCTTCGCAGCACCCTTTAGACACCGTTGAAGGCGGATCATGTTTTCCCCATCTTGGTACCCGCACGCCTTGGTGGAGAAATTGAAATTACTAATAAACGTAGGCCATTCTGCAGGGTCGCCGTTGAATTCCGGCAAATCTTTTGGCAGCGCTTGTCGAACACCCTTTTGCTCTTCAGAGAGCGTCCACGATGTCTCCACGGTTCGGGCCTTTTCTTCGTTTACCGGCTTTTGGTTGCCAAGCTCGGCTCGCATGCGCCGAATCTCGCGTGTGAGGTCACCTTCGTTCGGAGTGATCGATGCATTGCTCTGCGTGAGCCAACTGTCCACCCTTTCCGCCGCGATGTTTCTTAGCGATGTACTTTCATCCTCCTCACCACACTGTGTTTCCATAATACGAAACTTTTCTCGAATGTACTCCTCTTCCAGTTTGATCTTTTCTAGTTGAATTGCTCGTTCTTCTTCTAGCTTTTGTAGTTGTAATGCTGCTCGCTTCCCGCGAACAGATGATGATGTTGTCGTAGAACTTGGTCTACATTTGATGCACTCGTATCGTATTTTCGAAACCCCTTCCGGGGTTAACATTCAATTTCTTTATTACCGAGCGCGTCAATCGTTTCGAGATGACTGGCTGCTCTCGATTCCACGAGAGTACTCATTCGCCTATTCGCCTCATTTTTGCCTATCTCTTGCGCCTCTCTTCGCCTGTCTCCTGCGCTTCTCTTCGCCTGTCTCCTGCGCTTATTTTCGCCTATTTAATTTATTACTGAACCATCCCTTTAGGACGAAGGCTCCCGTCCCAAACTGCCGTCGGTGCGTGGTTTTTTCTGTGCGCGTGGCTGTCGATTCGGTGTGTAACGTCGTATGATGTTTTTCGCTGCAAAGGTAGCACCTCGTGGGCTGCATGCACATCCGCGCGTCGTTGCTCGTATGACCACGTGGGAAATTCCGGCAGGCCCGGGCCACATGGCCGTTTTTGTCGCAGGCGTAGCATATTGTTAACCTGGACTCGTAGCTGACCGAGGCGTTGGACGTCTGTGCACCGTGTGCGCCTAGAGCACGTCGTAGGGTAGTGCTTGGAGCTACTGATAATTGGTTGGCGATTATTCTGTCCAGAATCACTCACCTCGATATACGTGGTTGTGAATGCGTCCCTGCGCGGATGCCGGCCGGTCACGCCTTCTATTTGGCTTAGGATGGCGTTGCCATCGCGGAAATGCTGCTCGAGCACATCCTTGCGGATGCTCGCCACTGCAGCGTCCAGCCGTTGTTGGCCTGATTATTCTTAGCCTTTCTTCCTTGTCTGTGATCCATCTAGTTGGAGTGAACAGGACAATTTGGAAGTTGGAGATCGTTTTGTTGGCTATCTCCTTAATTGTTTCTACAGAGTAGTGGTTGAACAATGCATCTCCCTTCGCAATTGCAACTTTATCTCTATTATGCCTTTTGGCAATCTTACGCACTTCTAGAAGAGCAAACTCTAGTGCTTGACTTCCATTTCTTAGTGCAGATTTATATATGGGTACGCTAACAGACCCAAGCGCTTTGTTTTCATTGTGGTTTCTCACCACGAGCTCTATTTTTCCTTTTAACTCACCGGTTCTAAGTTTGAGCAATTTGGACACCTCGGAAGGCCTGTCCGTCTCCCACATTGTAGGGTGATCAACCCCTTGCTCTGCTCTTTTTGGTTCCTGTACTTGTACTTTTTGCTTAGCCATGGCCCTAGTAGTAATTTTTAAAATAGCGTTCTTAATCTCAATTTTATCGCTACTGGTGGGTGTGGATGCTTTTAGCTGGTCCGAATTGGGAACGAACGAACGAACCTGCTACAAATTCGATTTCAAAATCGAATTCCTCTAAATCTAATCTCATCCTAGTTAGTTTAGATGTCGGGTTTTTCATGCCGAACAGGTAAACTAAAGGCCTATGATCAGTCCTAATTTTAAATTTTCTACCGTACAGGTATGACCTAAAATAATTGATTGTCCAATGTATGGCTGTCAGCTCTTTTTCTATAATCGGTTTGTTTTTCTCCCCTGGCGTGAAACTCTTGCTTGCATATGCAATGGGGTGGTCACCGTTCTCGAAAATTTGGGATAGAACCGCACCGCATGCGCTATCAGAAGCGTCAGTGGTTACAATAAATTGTTTACTGAAATCCGGATATTTGAGAATTTCCGGGGCTATTAGATTCTTTTTCAGTGTGTCGAACGCGTGTTGGCATTCGACTGTCCAAACAAATTTAGCGCCCTTTTTCAGTAAACTGTTTAGCGGTTTGGCCTTTTTGGCAAAATTTTCCACAAATTACCTGTATTAGTTGCAAAATGCAACAAAGCGTCTGACCTCATCTGAGCTGGTAGGTATTGGGTAATTCCTAATTGTGTCGAACTTAGAATCGTCTGGAAAGATTCCTTTATCCGTTATTTTATGTCCTAAGTATGTTACTTCTGTTTTAAAAAATTTACATTTCTTAGGATTAAGTTTAAGATTATACTTTCTCAACCTTTCAAAAACCTTATCTAAATTGTCAATATGATGCCGTGCACTGCACCCTGTGACGATTATATCATCAATGTATACGAATGCTAGCTCTGGCGTTAAGCCTGCCATGGCTATAGCCATCATCCGTTGAAAACTATTAGGACTTATGTTCAACCCAAAGGGCATTCTTGTAAATTGATAATGTCCTGTTGGTGTGGAAAAAGCAGTATACTTCTTACATCTGCTTTTAAATCATGAATCTCTTCTTCCAACAAATGGATTTTAAATTTTTGACTTTTACTGCTTGGTTGTGAATCTTCCTGTTCTCTGCAATATACATTTTCCTGAGTATGATGATACTGTCTCTCTCTATTAACATTTTGCTCATACAAATGATGATTGGTCCTATTGTTCTGATATTGATATGATTCATCGTTATTCATTCTTGTCCAATGTTGGTTTACCCTTTTGCGACGGTTATGTCTATTGAAATTATAATTATAGTCCTGATCTTGTTCAATATAGTGAGCTTTCCCAAATGAATAGTTTGTCTTATAATTTTCTTCTGGACCTTCTCCTCTAATCCAACATCCCCCTACAAATCCCGAATATTCCATTTCTGATGATTTTGTTTTCGTTTACATCCGTTTAAATCATACTTGAGATTCTTTCATTTGACTATGACTCACCATACCATACTGTATAAATTAACTGCGCGCGGGTCTGTCGTCGAAATTGGTCCTTTTCATCATCTGGGGTTCCATAGCTCGGGTCGGTTACGATCCATCCTTCCACGTTGGACTGACATGTCATCATTCTCCCGGCTGCTTCACTTGCGGATTGCTGCTAACTTCACCCCTGCTGCTCTCACTCTTCTCTCTTCGTTGATGTCCATTTTATAAGGCTGCCACTCCATTGTTGAAGTGTTTGTTGTTAGCCGTCAGCACTTTTTTTCCGTGCACACAATCGCTGCGACCACTTATGTTCTGATCGATACTTTGATCAGCACTTTGATCACTTTCCGTTCGCTATTGTTGTTGTTACCACTTTTGGTTTCACCATCCGATCACCTTCGATCAGCACTTCGTATTTTGTTTAACACTTTTGACTGTTCTTGGCAACAAGTCACGGTCGCCATGTGATGGGCGTAACTTTACACTCGCGGGAACCTTGCATCGCTTGGTTAGAACACCCGCGTTTGTACGCCGATTGCAGTTTCGGGGTGTCCGTCGTGGCGGACAAGCAATGTTGTTACGTAAGTGAACTCGAGGTTGACCGGACAACCGTGGTGAATCACCCGTGAGTGATTCACCTACTCAGTGGAGAACGTTGGAAGTCATTGGGCCTTACCAGGGTAGGGGGACACCAATGCTTCATAGGAGACAAGAAGTAAGTGACACGATGATGTTCGGTTGAGTACTGACTTCTGTCTGACTTCTCTACTCGGAAGTCATCTTTATTTATACTGCCTTATCCGATACGTTTGTCGGATAGGAAGAGTTCCGATTTACAAAACATCTGCAAGCGCTACAAACATCTACGCTGCAGACCGCGTTTCGGCCGTAGCTTTCTCTTCCGCATGGCCTCGTTCTTAGGCGGTAGAACCTTTTCCGCAATCACCGGGGTGGCGCGTCGCATGTTTATGTTTACCTTGGGCGGTCCGGCCCGGTTGGCAACAATCGCCTGAGTTCGGGGTTTACCCATTCTTCGCCTATGGGTTACGCCTTTACCTCCCTAGCTAACGCCCGTGATGCATGTGACATCTGCGCATCAGATGTTTTCGTCGCATCACATCTGCTTAGCAGACTTTCATCTGTTTAGCAGACATGCTACAGTTGCTATGGTAAGTTTATTTTTACCCCTAGAGCAGTTTACCCTCCCGTTTGATTCGGTGATAGATTGTTAATATACCATTGTATTTCTTTGCTCCTACACTGTTTAGTAGATTTGGTTTACCTGTGAGTATTTCTTGGAGTGCGATTATATCTGGGTCAATATCGTTTATTATAATTTTGAGCTCGTTGTATCTGGATGCTACTCCCCTTATGTTCCACTGAATTATTTTGTGTTGGTTATTTATTGTTGGATCGTTGTTGGTCATTTTGTTTTGGTTGGTAATTTTGATGTTTGCATTGGTTTAGAGTTTTTCGCATTGTACAGGGTTTCTATTTCTGTGCTGATTACTTTTTGGTTCTGGTTTGGTTTTTTGGCCGGTGTTATGGAATTTTTGGTTGGAGGTGTCATTGGTGCAGCTGTCTTTTCTGTGTGGTGATCTGTTCGATAGTTGTTGCTACAGTTGGTGGGGGTGGTGTTTGAGTTTGATTTTCTGTAATGGTGTGTTGCACGTGACTCGCGAACTTACTTTTTTTTTTATATAAAAAGCATTTATTTACATAGTGTTAGTGTAAGGTTAGTGTTTTACAAGACATTTATGAGAACGGCTACATCAATCACAGCATCATTGTTTCCAATGATGTGGATGATGTATTTGGCGGACGCTTTTAAAATTGCCATTGTAGGTCAGCAGAGGAGAAATTTGACCCAGGAGCAATTTGCTTGATGCGGTGCATCAAGCACCCCCACGCCAGCGAGACTCGTGGGCATGTTGCAAATTTATGCTCCAGGGTCTCTATGGTCGCGCAAACCGGACATTCTGGGGAGTTGGCTCGCCCTATTAGGAAGAGATGACGCGCGGTGATAACTTTGTCATTTGCGAGCAGATATAGAGACGATCTCTGGGTTGAGGAGAGTCGCCTATCACTTAAATTTCTCCAGACTCGCTTCCTGAGTGTGTGTGGCGATGCTCCTACAACCCTTAGGTCCGGTAGAGTGTCCGTGGCTAAGCGACGTAGTGTCCGAGTCGATGATGCTTCTCGCAAGTTTGTAGGCACATATGCCATGTGCTCTACAACCTTGCGAAGACATGGATAGGATGAGGGTATTGTGCCGATGTTGGGTGGGTTACCGATGTTCCTTATGGTTTCTGATCCTATTATCAGGCAGTGTTGCTCTGTGACGTAGAGGAGAGGAGAGGTATTCGCAGGCCACCTGACCCGTTCCACAAAAGCGCTCCCACCATGTAAGAGACCTTAGCCGCGTCTTGTTGTCGACTGCCGCATACTGACGCGACAAACCATAGCCGTGGCAGCAGAAAGGTGTTGAGTAGTAGTACTTTCTGGTGCAGGTTTAGGTCTCTTACTCGGTGATGCCACACCAGCTGGCAAAATTTCTTGGTCATCCCAATTGCTGGCCATAGCCTCGCGCACGTTGTTGCTAAACAATATGCCAAGGAGTTGAAGGCGCTCTTCCGTGCGAAGCCATGGTACACGTATCTTCATCTCTTCTGTCACATGTCCAATGTCGATGGCAACCGTTTTGTTAACATTCAGCTTTGCCCCGAGTACAGGCCGAATGCCTCGATTGCTTCTCGAACACGCTCGATTTTGGAGGGAGAGTATTTAGTATGAAGTAGTAAAACGGTTTAATACGTGATTTATGTATGGTATCTATGTGCCTGCCTCTTTGTACCTCTACATTGGGATTAATATCTTTAATTATCGCATATGGCCCTAAATAAACTGGGTCTGTCTTAGTTCTTGCTTCGAGTGCCCATGGTCCAAAGCCGGGGTCACTCCTTGCCAGCGCCAATGGTCCGAAACCTGGTCGCTATTCCTCTCACCTCCTTTTTTCTCTACCATAAGTCCTTATATGACAGGATCGCCAATGTGATATCCTGTGGTTTCACCAATTATACAACACGCTTATACTCTGCTCAATAGCACGTCTGTGCTTGTCTCTATTCCACTCTCGACTGACTCTCTCAGCCCCACACCTCACACATACATACAACTCTTCATTCGTATATGCCACACTCGGTATGCCGTATTTCAAAATTATATTATCAACAAATGCTCCAGCTACTGTATTTGTTGTTTTGTCCGTTATCGCAGTTGCCGTAACATACTTAGTTAGGTCACATTGCGTTGTTAAAATATATTGATTACCATTTTGTGTTGGCAATAAAGGTCCAATCAAATCTAAATATACAGTTTCGAATGCTGCTGATGCCGTTGTCGTTACTATCATGGGTGTTTTTGGTTGATTAATGAGCTTTTTGGTTTGAAATTCTTTGCACTTTTTTATGAAATCTGCAATATCTCTTTTCATAATTGGCCAGTGATATCTTTGGCTGATTGTTCGTAAGGTTCTATTGATACCTGCATGTCCTGCAGTTGGAAGGATGTGATAATCGTTCATTATTAGATTCTGCTTGTCTTTATCTTTTACAACCTTTACTTTTTCCTTTAATATGCTTATGGGTGGTATACCCTTGTCAAGACTATTCCCATGAATGTCGTTGTATAATTTGTGAGATGTTATTCTTTGTGCAAATACTTTTTAGCTTACCCATCATTCGCCGTAGCTGAACTAATGTCTGGTAGCGTGTAAAAGTAATTTTGTTTTCTGTTAGTGATATTCCCTCCGCTGGGTCAACATCATTTCCAATAGCCAATTCCATTACGTCCCCTATATTCACACGTTGATCAGGCGTCTGAACACTGGTTTCCACTGGTGGAGGGCTGATGAGAATGATCTGGATTGTCCTCTGGTGGTGGCTAATACGTCTTCACCAATTTTCTTTTGAATATTCTTCAGCTCTTTACTTGAAATTCGTGATAGTGCATCTGCAATAACGTTGTCTTCTTCTCTCTCATATATAACCTCAAAATCAAACTCCTCTAAAGCAAGTCGGAATTTCGTCAAACGGCTGGATGGATCTTTAAGCGAGAATAGATAGAGTAATGGTCTGTGGTCTGTATACACGAAGAATTTACGTCCATATAAATATGGTCTGAAATGCTTGATTCCACAAACCATGGCCAAAAGTTATTTCTCGATTGTTGGGTAATTTTTCTCGGCACTATTCAGCATTTTACTAGCATACGCTATGGGCTTCCCATTGCTGTTTGAGAACACTGCTCCAATAGCATATCCTGAAGAATCTGTATGCAGTGTAAAAGTATTCGTTTCCGAAAAATCAGGGAAATCTAATAAAGGTGGGTTAATGAATTGGATTTTTAGTGTGTTAAGAGATTGGTTGCATTGTTCTGTCCAATTAAAAGGAACGCCTTTTCTGGTTAAATGGTTCAAAGGTGCGCATATAGAAGCAAAGTTCCTTAAGTGCTTTCTGTAATAGTTTGCGAAAGCTATCAGTCGTTTCACGTCGTTCGCATTTGACGGTCTAGGCCATTTCTCAATGATATCTATTTTTGCTGGATCTGGTCTTACGCCTTCAGCTGATATCAGGTGACCTAAATAAACTAATGGCTCTTTCAGGAAATTACATTTAGCAGGATTTAGCTTTAAATTTACTTCCACCACATTTTGTCCGTGGTGGTTTTTTCCACCACAAATACAACATTTGAGTTATTTGTTTTTTTTTCACCTCTTCTTTCTAGGCATGCGGAAGTCTATACGTTTTGGAATAAATCGGTTGCACGTTCTCTTTTAATCGGATTTCCTCTTTGTATAATTTAGCAGTTGTATTTTTATCACGTTCTAAACAGAAAACGTCCGCAAATTTAACACAAAGTTTGCTCATCTCTTTTTGCAGTTGTTTTGGCAGATGGTTCAATTTCAACTCTTAATAATTCATTCGCCCTAACTGGGTCATATGGAGATAGATTGGTAGTGTCCACTACGAAATATTCGCTAAGGGGTTTCGTATTACCTTTCAATGTTTCGATTTGTGTTGCTTCGTTACCGATGTTAACTATGATGGGTATCTTTCCTTCCTTTGGTCGCACTAAGGTATTAGCAACGAACACAGTATCTGATATTTGATGGTTTAGTACTAAACAATCCTGCGAATGTTGCGTCACAACATTAGTAATTATCTCTGATCTAGCTGGTATGCTGATAAAGACACGGCTGTTTGATATAAATAGGATGACAATTGGTTCGTGTCTGTCTATCAATTTTAACTCCATAGTGTTAAAGTTTATGTTGGCACTGTGGATGCGCAGAAAATCGGTTCCCAATAGCGCTTGACAGCGACCCGGTAGGCTCTCTATAACGTGCAGCTTTGCTTGAAACTCGTAATTCTGATACATGAGTGTTACAAGAATTGAGCCTAATGTGTGGGATATGCCGTTAATACCGCGAATTTTGATGGAATGATTTGTTGCTACGTGGATATGGGGTGGTACTAAGACTTATCTATAATTGAACAGCTTGCTCCGGAATCTATTATGAATTGGATAGGTTTCTGACAAAAACTAGCTCGATTCTTAACAATCCGTGATTAACGTTATTGACGAAAAAGATTACCAAGCTCCGCTGAGTTCACTGCGTCAATATCGGCTTCTTCCCTCCTATGCTGTCGGTCGCGATTGTTTTGACTATCTTCACCGTTGTTGTTGCACGTCGTCGCTCGAAACTGCTGGTCGATTCTCGGTAACTCGCTCTTTCATTCCGGTCGGGCTGGTTCGTGTGCGTGTAATTACGACTTCCGCGAAAATTACCTCGCACATGGTAATGTTTGTGTTTAGAGCGCAATGCTGCGCAGCGTAAGACTCTCGCGCGACAGAATTACAGTAAGCGCGCACGCACATACTGATGGCGACAGTATGTACCGAACAGGCGGGTTCTGGTTTGCAGAGGAACTTGCCTGCGCTCGCGTCTTCGTTTTCAATTTCGGCGTCGTCATGTTAAGAGTTTTTTCTGAACGACGTTTTCACGCACAATATTCGTAAGAAAATCACTTCCGTGTCGGTGGTGTAGCGAGGCTGGCAAAGTCTTCGATGTAAGGGCTTAAAAACGCGGCCAGACCGAGGAAACTCCGCAATTCGGAGATGTTGTTGGGTTTTCTAAACCTCCGGATGTCCATTACTTTTCGTCTTATTCGTGGCCTAGGAATTTCAATTGTGTTTTCTCGAACTCGCATTTGGTGGTGTTCACCGACAGTTTGTTGTCCCTTAGGGCCTTCAACACTTCCGCAGTGGCTCTACGTAGGTCCGGTAAGGTTCTCGCGTATATTAGGATGTCATCGATAAATATGATGATGTTCTTCGTGCCCTCCAGAATTCTGGACATTTTCCGTTGGAAAATGTCTGGGGCACAGTGGACTCCGACCATTAGTCGTGTGAAACGATACATGCCGTTTTCTGACATGAATGTGGTCAGGTCTCTTGATGCGGGGTGCAATTGCAGGTGGTAAAACGCATTTGTCAGATCGAGCTTCGAGAAGTATTTTGCGCCGTGTAGTTTTACTCTCATTTCGTCCAATAGTTGTAGACGGAAGTATTCGCGCTTTATAGCTCGGTTGGGAGCCCTCATATTTATGACCACACGGAAATCGCCGTTTCCCTTCAGAACCATTTCTGTTAGTCTGGCTTTGGCACTTTCGCTGAGGGCTGCTGGTACATTATAGTATGCATTTTTCACAGGAGCGATTGAATCGTCGATGCTGAATTTTATCATTACTTAAGGGACTTTTGGGAACTCTTCTCCTTCCCCTTCTTCGCAGTTGTTAACGCTCAACCCTACTTTCAGTAGCATCTAATCGCCCGCCGTGGATCTTCCAAGCAAAGATTTGTTCTCGTTGTTGACGACGAGGAACTCGGCATCTATCGCGGGTTTGTTGCAGCCCACGACTTCTATGTGGGCCCTAAAAATTTTTGCGACGAAAATTGGCCTGCTTGAGCCATAGACGTGTAAGGAAATGGTGCTATCAGTCTTACGCAACGCTTTATCTATTCCGTTACCCCTCTGTCCGCATCTGTACCGCTCTTGCGCGTCCAACGGTAGTCGCAGAGCCTGATTTTCTCCATGAGACGGGCATGGAACGTGAGTGTGGGTTCCTCTGACTCCTGCTCAATGTTATTGAATGCTTCGTGCTCCGCCGATGCGTCGACCATCGACCTCAGGTACTTTTCGATGTTTCCCACGAAGATCCTGTAGCACTCCGGCTCCTCCAAGCTTGAGCGGAGACCAGCCGCCCTGACTATACTTTGTAGTTTGTCACCCATAGTTCGGAAGAGGGTTTGCGCTCTCTTTGCCGGGCTGTTGATGTTCGCGAGTGATGTCGCGATCTCGAGGCGGTCGATGAAGCGGCTCCACTGCTCCCACATCTTATTTGCCAGTACGTCGCTTGGGAATGGCTGGATTTTCTGCCAGCCAAACCCACTCTCGCGGGATGAGCTGTCCGCGCGCCCGTGTGCGCCCGCGTTCCGGTGTTCCAGCTGTTGTCAATCACTTTCGGGGCTGCATCCTTTGGTGCGAAACTCTACACGACCTGCATGATCGACTTTAGCTTCTGTTCCATCTCGGACATGCGCTGATTGTCCTCCGCTTGTTCCGGGTTTTCCTGCCACCCGGGCGCTCGCACATATCTTCATCGAACAGACATTGTTACGTTTATTTTACTGTTTGCGATTATTCGCCAATCGCTTTTACACTTTTTTCCTACTTTCGATTCTGCCAGCACTCTATCGATCCTCGACGCTTTTCTCGAGTGTCCTTTCTCTTCCGGGAGCTGCAAAATTCTTACCTCACCGCCGATACCTTACTGGTTGCTTGGCATCTTCGGTGGCGAATGTACATGCGGCGATTCGCGTCCTCATCCAGAGGACACCGTCCTCATCCGGAGGAACCAAGGCGAGAGGGTGTACAGAACACTACTCTTGGCTACGGTCGCAGTCCCTTTGCATCCTTGGTGTGCCTCTTTTAAAACCGCTATCTCCTCGGCATAAACTTCACTTTGGCCCTGGCGGCTTCACTTTGTTCGCGGGCCACTTGTCGGAACGTTCTTGTAGAAATTGCGGTCCCCGCAGCCATCGGTAGTTGGAGCATCTCACCTTGAACATGAAGACGTCGACCAGAGGTCTAGCACCTTCTCTGACTTTTCTTCAACCACCTCGACGCTGTTACGTTCATCTTCACCTAGTTGTTCACGCACTTCCCGGGAATTGCTCACTCGATTGCGGATGTGAAACCCCCCTTGCTTGTGGATGTGTTGGACATCTTTTGCAAGCTGTATTGCGTGCGCAAGGGTGTCAACACTGATGAGTAGGTCGTCGACATAGTGTGCATCTGTGATTGCACTGACCGCTTCCGCGGCTTCGCGGCAAATCTTCTCGCATTCTTGTTTTTCACGAACTGGGCGCTGCTGAGTGAGCAGCAGGCGCCGAAAGTTATGACTTGCATGACATATGTTGGCGTTTCTCCCTTTTTATCGAACCAATAGAAGCATTGGCTCATGTGGTCCTCCGGACGCATCTTCACTTGGTGGAACATTTCCTTAATGTTCCCCCCTAACCCTACTCGACGTTCTCGGAACCGCAGCAAAATCGAAACTAGTGAGCAGGTTAGGTCTGGTCCCGTTAGAAGCGGCGCTTGTTGCTGTAGTTCGCTAGCGTCCAGGAGGCGAATGTATCCCTTCGAGGCGTAGTCCTCCATCATCTGCATCAGAGCCTCCCGTAGCGGCGGCTCGCTAACCATGCGCCTCTTGAGGCTTTCGAAACGTCGCAGCGCCATTTGACTGTTGTTCGGCAGCGACGTTTCTTTGTGGCGCCAGAGGAGACCTGTTTCGTACCGATTATCGAACAACTTTGTTAGGGACTCCAAGAGCTCCAGACTATGCTCGGCCTCCCGAGACAGGCGTGACTTCCTGGTACTGGTTGGCCCTAAACTGTCCATTATGAGGTACTCCTTGACAATTTCGTTCAACTCACTATCCACCCGAGCGTCATCGTTGAGGGCTCTTGCGTGCATAGTGTACGCTAGATTCCCAGACGCTACCCTGTGGTAAATTATCCACCCAAGCCGTGTCTTCACGCCAACAGGCTCGCCTAACCAACCTTCCTTCTCTGCATTTCTGCTGTAGGTGTGCGGAACCGATAAGTAGCCGTGGTCGAGCGTTCGTGTACGATTCAGCCGGGACATCGCGGAGGTGTGCGTACTTCTCCTTTAGGGCCGTCACGTCCAGTGTTTGTCCGGCTATTCCCAGATTTTTCACCGTCCTGACACCCGCTAACTCGTAGCCTCTCGCTCCTGGCTTGCGACCGGCCACTTTCACTACTTGCGACAGGTCCTCGGTGCGATGTGCTACTCCCGTCCACAGGAGACGTAGGGGCTTCTCCAGGCCTTGTAGGTTTAGCTCGTTCGCCAGGTCCTGATCCATGAGGGTGATTTGCGACCCTTCGTCGAGCAAGGCGTAGGTGTCGATCGGAATGCCTGTTTCTCCCATTAGTTGCACTGGCACTAACCGTAAACCGCCGTACTCTGGTGATGCACTGTATGTATGTAAACCCACTGACTCGATTTTAGGGGCTACATCGCGGTGTACAAGAGTATGATGTCTTTTCGGGCAGGCCGCGATGGTGCAACGGCCGGTGCTGCAGGATCCGTGGAACCGCTTCAAACAACCGTAGCAGCATTTGTTCGCGTGGGCGAGGTCCTAGCGTTCGGGCACTGACATCTCCTTAAACTTGTCACAATTTTCCAAAGAGGTGAGGTCGTACAGTTGGTTACCCAGGCCAGAAGCCTCCGCCGCAGCGCACAGATTGCTCACGCTAGTTTCTAGGTCGAGAATCGTTTCCAATCTTCTATCGTCTACGGCAGGCACCTTTTACGGTCCTTTTCTTGCGGCTGCCTGCGACCTGCTCAGGTGAAACTCTTCCCCGCTTTCCTGGCTCCAGTTATGCGTTGGGTCGACCTAAACTGCGCGCGCCATTTCTTCCGCGACACACTTCATGCTCCTGCTTAACTCCACCATCATTTGCAACATGGTCGGAGCTTCCACTAACGTCTCACCATTCTCCACGCGCACCAGCTCGGACGCGCGCGCCTCCTTAATTGCACCTTCGTTCGTTAGCACGTCTCTCACCGACCCCGCTCGAAGCCCTCCAGCATCGAAAGAGGCCGATGTTGATTCGCCCTGCCAGTTCTCGCCTGTCGCCATGACAGCAGTGTTGCCGGTTTCGAGTCCGAGTCTCGCTGCCAGTGATGCCGGTGCCAATTTCAACCCCACACAAATATTTACATGCGACCCTACTAAGTTGCGACCTATGGTTCCCTCCCAGCACATTTTCCTATTGGCTACTCTGGGAGGGGCCAATTGTTTAAAAAAAAAACTACACCAGCTTTGACACGTCACAGTTTACCAGTAAACTGGACAGTCTGCGCATCATTCAAACACTAGGGCTAGGGCAATTCACAACTGGCGAGTAACGACTGATCTACTTTCTACATATGAGCTCTCGGATGCTCCGTTATGGTCTCTTATGTCTCGTTCTCGCTTTGCGGTGCTCGTTTCTACCATTGCTGATCGCACACACGATTCGAGTTTCTGGGTTGGTCCCGGTTGCGTTGCAGCCAGCACATCGTCATACGCAACGTTCCACAGGGTGGGACCAAGCACCGATCCCTGTGGCACGCCAGCTGTCATCGCGCGGGTAACCAAGCCTTCGTCCGTCTGGTAGGCCAGCTTCCTACCACGGAAATAGTTACCTATTACTCGCATCAGTCCGATGGGCACGTTTCTTCGCTGCAAGGCTCCTCCCACGGCTGTCCAACTGACCGTGTTGAATGCATTCTCCACGTCCAGTGCCGCAACCATGCCGAACCGCTCAGCTCGCCTGTTGTAGTGCCCACGCTGAATCGCCTCCGCACCATGGGCCACCACCCGCTGTATCGCCTGCACTGTGGATCTCCCGCGCCGGAAACCAAACTGCATCGGGGAAAGATGCGGCCCCGCAGGATCCATTTCCAGGTGTTCTTGCAGACGATTCAACACTATGCGCTCGAACACCTTGCCAAGCGTGTTGAGCATACACAGCGGCCTATATGACGACGACAGGCCGGGTGGCTTTCCAGGCTTTGGTAGGAGCACCAGCCGTTGCTCCTTCCACTGGTCCGGGAAGGAGCCTTCGTCAAGCAGTCGCTGAAACAGCTGCCGGAACACTTCTGGATACCGCTTCATCGCCGATTTGACTGGCTGATTTGGTATACCGTCCGGTCCCGGGGACTTGTGCTGCTGCATCTTGCTGGCAATGGCTATCACCTCTCGGCACGTGACCATTCCGAAGGGCCCAACGTCATGCCCAGTCCCTTCTTCCGGCCACTCCATGGGAAGATGCCGCGGAAAGAGCTGCTCCACGATCGCCTCTACCAAGGTTGGCTCTATCCTCTGCCGCTTTGGTGTTCCACTGACTCTTCGCATTACCATTTGGTAAGCGTTGCCCCAGGGATTGTCTTCCACAGAGTCGGCTAACTCCTGCGCCTTCCTTCGTTTACTGGCAGCAATGGCATCTCTTAGCAGCCTCTTTCTGTACCGGTAGACTGCCCTCCTCCACCTTCGAGTGACCGTTGAGGCAGGTCTCTGCAGCCTGCAGAAGGCTCGCTGGCATGCTCTCCGCTTCACAGCAATTTCAGTGGTCCACCAGTACACAGGTGACTTCGGCGCTGCCCTCTTACTTCGACGCGGCATCGTCTCGTCGCAAGCGCGTACCAGTTTCCTGGTAACCTCCATGACGTTTGCCGGAACCTCTGCAAACCGCTGGATTTCCAACGACCGAAGAAATGTGGGCTCGTCGTACAGTGCAGTTTTCCACTGGCGCCCACGTGGCGACGGTTTCGATGCACTACTCACTGGCACTACAACAGGCGTCACTGGCGAGCGGCGCTCCTCTATCTCGAACCATATAGCGGCATGGTCCGCTAGATCACCGCGCTGCTCTACCCACCAGCTCTGCGTGGCCACGAGTCCGGAAGTGGCAAAGGTTACATCCACAATTGAGCTCGGTGCTGCACCGGTTCCCAGGAACGTGTGGACACTTCCCCGATTTAGCAGCTCCAGACCCAGCTGTTCCGCCATGTTCCGCAGCTCCTCTCCTCGCCAGTCCGTCCTAGGACAGCCCCACTCCTGCGCATGGGCGTTGAAATCTCCTGCTACAACCACCCTGCTTCGTCCAGCTGCCACAAGAGTGATCCCTTCAAGCAGCTTAGCGTACTGCTCATCCGTGAACCGCGGCGGAGCATAACAACTGATGATAACGATGCCACTCACTTCCACCGCTACCATGCCATCGATGCCTCTCGAGAGAACACGCTGGATAGCCCTATCTCCGCCAGCGAAAATAGCAGCCAAGCAACCTGGGTCTGTAACCCAACGCGCGTCATCATCCGGCACACGTTTCCTGTTCGGGTCCGATAAAATCGCCACTTGCACATCTGTTTCGCGGGTGAGCTGCACCATCATATCCTGAGCGAGCCGGGCATTTCCTACGTTCACTTGCAGTGCCTTTAGATGGAAGAGGCATGCTTGCATTGTTTGGCCCCTATGCGATGAGGGCCGCCACATATCGCGCACTTAACGTTGGCATCACACTTCAGACTCTTGTGGCCTTTCTCGCCACAGCGAATGCAAAGCTCTGAGCGATCCTCCCCTGCGCAGTCTTTTGCGGAGTGCCCGCGCTCCAGACAACGATAGCATCGCTGTAGCTCCTTCGGCAGCGGGTCAAGCACTTTGGCAACACAAATGCTGCGACCAATTGTAATCTTCTCGCGCACCAACTCTGACACCTTGCTGCGTGGGATTCTGAATTGCGCCTGCTTCTCCACACTGGATGTACAGGTTTGTACGGTCCGGCCCTTTGCACTCGTAGGCATGGTGACCGCTCACCAAACACTTATAGCATCGATGGACCGCCATCGGCAGCGGGTCGAGCAGCTTCGCCTGGCACTGTGTGTGGCAGAATTTCATCTTTTCCCTCATGATCTCTGGCACACACTTCCTCGGGATTCACCCAGACACGCTGAAGGTCATTCTCGTAACGTTGCATCTTTACTGACCTGATGCACACGTCTTCTCCTAACATTTGACGGATCGCATTCGTGACGTCTTCCTCCTCAGCAGCTAGATCTACATTGTTAAAAGAGATCTCCGCCATATCTGCCAGTGAGGGGGCTTGGTGGTTGCCGCCTCACCGACGAGCGAAACGATGATCGCGTAGGTCCGACGAGGCGACCATCAACACCACTTCATCGGGGCCATTGGGCGCTGCCATCTGCACCTCCTAATCCTCGTCTGATGAGGACAGTTCCACCACCGCGACGGTGTTTCGGTCGTCCAGATAAATCCCGCCATACTCCTCCTCCTCCTCATCGTACTCCTCCTCCTCATCGTACTCCTCTTCATCCGGCATCCAATCCGGCATTTCTTCCAGCATCGGTTCCTCTTCCACTATCTCCACCAACACATTCCTGATCGTAGCGCTAGCGTTGCGCCGCTCAGGTAGATTGAATTTCACCTTTCGCTTAATCACACCAAAAATATCACGTCTGGTCTGCTCGGCAGGCTATCGCAAAACTCTCCGAAGTTCGGTGTCGTTTCTCACAAAAACGTGTAAGGCCTTGTTTAGCTCTTTGTGTATAAATACACGCTGTTTACTATGCCAGGCAGTGTTGTTCCCCCGCGTTGCATTGCCTTGCGAGTTCCGACTCCGAACATGGTGAGTGGGTCGGAGGTTCGCTGATAAAGTCAGACGGTATCTGTAGCGTGGTACGTACCGTATACCATTTGTTTCGGGCGGGGCCGATTGCGCACTTTTTGTATCATTTCCTTTATTCGTGGAGCAGATCAAAAAACGTGTACTCTTTTCGGCCTGCTTTTGCCCTACTGCCTACTGCTTCTTTTTCTCCCTTTTTTTTCCTCTCCTGCCGCTATCCGGCCGATCAGCAAATCAGCGGTCGAGCCTTATTCTGCAGGGGCCGTTCGCAACACCCCTCCTCGTAACGTGGTCCCATTTTTAAAGAATCACGTTACTCCCTAATTTCTAGAACTGCCAAATTCACAGTAGCTCTCTTAAATAACCCTGCCTTGGTCCTAACCCATGCCTGTCTGCATATGCCATCTTTCGAAAGGATCGCGTCCTCTACGAGCCCTCGAACCCACATTTTCCTATTCTTGCCATCTGTTACATAGACCAGGTCTCCTACTCTTCCAGGACACTGTTGTTGTTACTGGCTCGGGATCCAGAAGTACTATGTCGTGAAGCAGGTGAGAGGCTCGCAGTTCTTCATGCGTGTTTGCTGGAGGCATTTCTTTTACTGGCCACTTGTCTTCACTCAAGTATAGGAACTCAGGGCCTCGGAGCCATATGGTGTCTGGATGCATATCTGGTTCAGGGTACCACTTGGTCAACATATCGGCCACATTCAAGTTTGTGGGCACCCATCGCCAATCCTTTACATCGGTTAAATTGAGAATTTCACCGATCCTAGCCCCGACGAACTGTTTATATTTACGATGTTCAGAACGAATCCAGGAGAGCACTACGCTAGCATCGATCCAGTACACCACTTTTTCTGGTTTGAACGGGTGCATATCGATAATCGTTCGCGCTAGCCGCGCACCAAGTACTGCTGCGAGAAGCTCCAGACGCGGTATAGACAGATGCTTAAGGGGGGCCACTTTAGACCGGCTCATAACTAACGCACACTGTACTTCTCCTCGAACGATAGCTCGAAAATATCCTACACAACCGCACGCCGTCTCACTTGCATCGGCAAACACATGTAGCTGAATCTGCTTAACTTCATCTGACCTAGCATCACCGAAATAGCTCCTAGGTACCTTTATCGACTCGATATTGCTCACCAATTTCTTCCAGCGCTGCCATGTTTTGAGGGACTCTTCATCTAGTTTTGTGCCCAATCGCAGGTCCTGCATCAACATTTTTCCACATACAGTGATTGGGGTTAAAAATCCCATTGGATCGAAATGCCCCATCAGAAAGCTTAGCACCGTTCGCTTGGTCGGATGTTCCTGTCTGCCAAGAGCTTCCACGAATTTCTTTTTCGACTCTGCTTCAAAGCAGAGAACGTCCTCGGTAGGCCTCCATACTATTCCTAAGACATGCTTATATTCTGATTCTTTTCCTCGAGTGACGTGGACTTCATCGTCTGGGTTACATTCTCCGAGAGCCGCCAGGAATTGTGGGGAATTAGACACCCAATTTCTAATATGAAAACCACCTTGTTTCAGAACGTGTTGTACCTCCTGAGCTCTCTGTATAGCTTGCACTTCGGTGTCCACACTGTCGTAGTAGTCGTCTACATAGTGCTTCTGAGTTATTGCCTCAACTGCTTCTGGGAAATCTTTCTCGTATTCCTTTGCTACTAGATTTTTAACAAACTGAGCGCAGTACGGCGAACAGGTGGCTCCGAATGTTGCCACATCCATCACATACGTTTGCGGGTTGCCTTTATCATCGAGGCCAAACACAAATCGGAGAGCCTGTTTGTCTTCTTTTCGAACCTTCAGTTGATGAAACATTTCTCTGATGTCTCCTCCGAACGCAACTGGGCCTACCCGGAATCCGCACACAATTTTTGGGAGCGGTATTAGCATGTCCGGTCCTTTCAGTAATTGTGTATTTAGCGAGATGCCATTCACTGAGGCAGCCGCGTCCCACACTAGTCTAACTTTACCAGGCTTCTTGGGGTTGATCACCACATTCATTGGTAGATACCACACCTCTGAGGGGGGGGGGGGGGGGGGTGTTTTCAAGTTCCGTTTCAGTTATCTTATGGGCATATCCTTTCTGTTGGTACTCTTCGATCAGCTTACACACCTTTTGCTTTAACGCTGAGTCCTTCCTTTTTATCGCCATCGGATAACTGTCATGGAAAATCTATAAATCATACTTCCAAATTAGACCCGTTTCGAAACGATCAGCTACTCTTCTAGTGGTGCTTTCCATTATCTTCCTTGCTCTTTTGTCTTCATCGGCCTCGGGCATAATCTGTGATGCAGTTTCGTCCAGAACATACTGTTTGCGAATCGACTCGTGCAGAGCTTCGTTGGAGATCTGGCCGGTGGAGTGAAAACCCGCGAACTTCAGCTGAGGACTTTTAATGATGTTTGGCCCATATATGGTCCATCCGAGTTTGGTTTGCACACCAATTGGCTCGTCGTCCTTTCCAATTCGAGATGCAACCGGGGCAAACACATGTAGGTTGTCCAGTCCTATTAGGATACCCACTTCCCTCGGGACTTCATTTGCAATGGATAGATCTTTTAAATGTCCGTACTTTGTTTTGAGCTCGTGTGGTGATACTCCCTGGTTCGCAATCATCAGATTCTCCACGGTTCGAACTCCTGTCAGTTCGTACTCTTTCGACGACCCGATCGCTGATATCCCTACGTTTAGCCTTCTGGAGTGGTGTTCTGTTCGTGTGACATTTCCAGTCCACGCAACAGTGAAGGGTTCGGGCTCTCCCTTCAGTGCCATTTTGTTTGCGATTTCGCAGTCCAACATAGTCACTGATGATCCTTCGTCTAGGAACGCGGTCGTATCGTACGACTTTTCCCCGGATCGTAGGGTCACTGCGATCATTCGTAGTATGGTTCCTTTGTGATCGTCAATCTGAGCATAACATTCTTTCTTGTTGCTCTCGACGTCATTTAGGTGTAGAAGTGGGTGATGGGTTTCGTTGCAACCGCTTTCACTGCATTTTGTTTTAAACCGACAAACACCTAGATGGGTTTTTAGGCACGAAGTGCACAATTTCTTTTGTTCTGCGAATGTTAGCCTCTCTCTTGGTGGTGCGTTTTTAAACACCTCACAGTCGCGCAAACGATGTTGTTCACTACCGCACTTGTAGCATGTTACTGGCTTATATCGTGTCGGTGCGGTTTTAATTCCAGCGGTGTGTGTATACATTCCCCTTGACTGGTTTTTTGCTCTTAGACTGATCGGTGTTCGCTAGAAAGCCATCTATGTCAGCCACTTCTGCTGCGTCGCTCATTATATCGTCGATGAAATCTGCGAAAACACACAGTGACTTGCCGCACGCATGGCGCTTATGGCGCACCCACTCCATTTTATAAGTCGCCGGCAGCTTCTCCACTAGTTCATCCACCAGTAGCGGATTGCACAAATGTTCCTCCATTTTGGACGCCTGAAGGTGGTCGTGCAATTGCTTCACCGCGATGCCGAAAGGTAGGAACGTTTCTAACCTATGCGGGTCGGGGGCTGGCGTAGTTCTCACTTTCTCTAATAGCCTTTTCAGCAACCTTTCGGGTTTGCCAAACAGGCACCTCAGGTCCTCTATTACGTTCGGAACTGCTTCTGGTAGCAGAAGGCGGCCCTTCACCGCAACACACTTCTTCGGGATCGTCACCCGGACACGCTGAAGGTCATTCTCGTATCGGTGCATCTTTACTGACCTGATGCACACGTCTTCTCCTAACATTTGACGGATCGCATTCGTGACGTCTTCCTCCTCAGCAGCTAGATCTACATTGTTAAAAGAGATCTCCGCCATATCTGCCAGTGAGGGGGCTTGGTGGTTGCCGCCTCACCGACGAGCGAAACGATGATCGCGTAGGTCCGACGAGGCGACCACCAACACCACTTCATCGGGGCCATTGGGCGCTGCCATCTGCACCTCCTAATCCTCGTCTGATGAGGACAGTTCCACCACCGCGACAGTGTTTCGGTCGTCCAGATATATCCCGCCATGCTCCTCCTCCTCCTCCTCATCGTACTCCTCTTCATCCGGCATCCAATCCGGCATTTCTTCCAGCATCGGTTCCTCTTCCACTATCTCCACCAACACATTCCTGATCGTAGCGCTAGCGCTGCGCCGCTCAGGTAGATTGAATTTCACCTTTCGCTTAATCACACCAAAAATATCACGTCTGGTCTGCTCGGCAGGCTATCGCAAAACTCTCCGAAGTTCGGTGTCGTTTCTCACAAAAACGTGTAAGGCCTTGTTTAGCTCTTTGTGTATAAATACACGCTGTTTACTATGCCAGGCAGTGTTGTTCCCCCGCGTTGCATTGCCTTGCGAGTTCCGACTCCGAACATGGTGAGTGGGTCGGAGGTTCGCTGATAAAGTCAGACGGTATCTGTAGCGTGGTACGTACCGTATACCATTTCTGCTGGCGTTTCAGCGAGGTCATCTTTTACGGCCGTACGCATCCCCAACAGGATGAGGGGTAAGGTGTCTGCACAATGCGTTGGATCTCGACACAGGATCGCGGCTTTCAGCATACGGTGCCATTGTTCTATAATACCGTTGGCCTGGTGATGATATGATGTTGTCTTCAGGTGCGTTACTCTCAGGGTCTTCATCACCGCGGTGAATAGGTGCGACTCGAATTGGCGCCTACGGTCGGATGGTGATGCGATGAGGAACGCCAGCCAGGGGCCAGCGCTACAACCGGCGCAGTCATGTCCGGGAGCGGGACAGCTTCAGGTCATCTTGTGGTTCGATGGATGATGGTGAGCAGGTAACGTTGCCCATTGTTGAGAAGCAGGGGACCCACAAGGTCGAAGTTGATATGCGAGAACCTCCCATCGGTGGTCGGGTAACTAGTCAGCGACGATTTAACGTGCCGCCCTACCTTTGCTCGTTGGCAGCTGATGCAGCTTCGCGCGTACTGGATACTATGGAGCTGGTAGTCATCCTAATCCTAACATAATCCTGCAAATACGCTGGCTGTGTCGCTGTTCTCTTGGCCCTTGCTGATTTTGCGATGATTGGTTCCGATGTGTCCGTCGATCCAACACCTTTTGGGATTGAGCTTTCTCCAGCATTCTCGGCTGCAATACGCTGGAGGTGGGACACGTGTCTGCGATACTTTACGCTCGATACTTCCGAACTTACTTCTACTTCTCCTCCCCTCCTCTTAACAACGCTATATCTTACGAGCCCAAAATTTGGAGTTAGTTTGTTTAACTTCACTTCGCTTTTTAGCAAAACCGTATCTCCTTCCTTGATAGAATTTGACCTCGCTCGCCGTCTTTGATCTGCGTACATTTTCCCCTGTTCCTTTTTTTCTTTATCTCTGTCCGCTGTTTCCTCGTCGACCTCTTTTAACTGAAAGATAGATGGAACTTTATCCCTTATTTTGTTTCCGAAAAGCATTTCCGAAGGTGTTTTTCCGGTAGTCGAATGTGGAGTGGACCGATACATCATGAGATATTTTGTTAACTCTATTTCCCACTTCGCATCTGTTGCCTGACTGATTTGGAGCCTTTTCAGTATCGATCTATTTTGCCTTTCTACCTCTCCGTTTTGCTGAGGCCAATACGGGGTTGTATGGATTAGCTTGATGTCCTTTGCCCTACAATACTTCTTAAAATCCTCACTGATGAACTGCCGTCCATTATCCGCCGTATAAATAAAAATGAAATCTTTCTACTGCCCAAACTAATGCCAGGGCTTCTTTCTCGACTTGAGCGTATCGTTTCTCTACTTCAGTTAGGCTCCGGCTCCCGTATGAAATTATTCTTGGCCCTTGCTCATTTATTTGAATTAGTACAGCTCCTAATCCTACTGGATTTGCATCGGCAATTAATTGAGTGCGGTCATTAACATCAAAATAACGTAAAGTTTTCGGGTTCTCCATAAATCGTTTTAAGTTATTAAAGGCTATTTGATGTTCTGAATTCCACTGGAACTTTTGGCTTTTCGTTAACGTTAACCCTAATTCCGTTGGCAGATAAAATGTGCCCTAAGAATTTTAGTTCGGTCACTCCGTACAAGCATTTGGCATTATTGAGCTTAACATTTGTCTCTTGCAATCTCTCCAATACTTTCTTCAACCGTTTGTTGTGTTCTTGTTTGCTGGCTCCAAATACAATTATATCGTCGATAAAATTAACACACACATAGTCCGGTGCCGCTGAAAACTTTTGGAAACTGTTCCTGCCACGACCCGGATGTATGGTTAGGGGTAGCCGACAGGGTGCGACAGAACGCCTCAGCCGGACGTTGGACACCCGTATGACGGCTGGCGTCGTGCGGTCGTTTAGGGTGACCAGCCTCTTCCAAGACTCGCGATCAATCAGCGTGATATCCGACGCCGTGTCCAGCTGCATCTCGATTGGGATGCCACCAATTTGCAGCGACACGAACCGCCGCCGTTTGCAAATGCTGCGGACGTTCACTGTCACCAGCCGAATGCCGGGTTGCGCGCGCCGGTTCCGGGCTCCGAAACGGCGGCGAGGACGGCTGGTTTGGCAAAACCCCTTCTTGTGGCCTACTTCGCCGCAGTCTTCGCACGTGCTTGATTTAAACGGACAATCTCTGACCCAGTGCAGCTCGCCGCAGAGCCAACATGATGTTTTAGGGGACTGGATTGCGGGGGTGGATTGCGCGTTCGTTGGTCACCGGCTGCGCTGACCGCCAGGATTTGTTCGGGGGGGGCCTTCGATCATCGCGCTATCCTGCTTCAGCGCTGAGATTCTGACGCCTGCTTCCGCTAGCTGTTGCAGTGTGACGTCCGGCTCGCGTTCCATGCGAGCTAACAGCTTTACGCGAATGTCACGATCACTTTCTCGGTCATTAGCCGTAACCGTGACTGGACGTGTTTTTCGTCTTGATTCGTGTTATACACTGTTTTTGTTCTCACTTGTTTGTTCTGCTGCGGTTTTGTTGCCGTGATCGTGATCGTGATCGCGCTGTGCCGTTTCACTGTCGTGTAGATTTCATTTGCGTAAACGATAGTTTATACCGTCGATTGCAGTATTGGCGTCCCTGTACAGATCGGTGCTGGATTTTAGTGTGCACCATATTTTTGTTGTCATCACCGTAGCGTCGGTGGAGCTCGCTCACCACTCACCAGCTGCCTGTTATCACCATAGCAACGGAACGAATCTTACACTCACACCATCAGGTCATCATTCAGCATCATAATCATACTTATCACCCGGATTCACTACACCATCACCATGAATGAAACCACTGAAACCACCTTCACTACAACTGATTCCTGCTCTGCTTGTAACGGCACCCTGGATGCAAACGATGGGGCCTATCACTGTGCCGGTTTCTGTAACAAGGCCTTTCACGAAGAGTGCTTGGGATTGACGCCGGCAATTCGCAAGGAACTGTTTCGCAATCCGCAGCTTCTTTGGGTTTGCCCCGGCTGCTCGGACATGATGGGTGACGGGGCAGCGAAGATGAAGAATGTCGTAATGGGTGAGTTGAGTCCTATGTTGGACCAGATGAGGAGCGTCATTCTTGCTGAGTTTGATCGTCGTTTTACTCACCTCATCGAGCTGTCTCACCCGTCTGTTCCTGATGTTGATCACCGAGCCGTCGCATCGCAAGCGAGCATGACAGCCGATAGCGTCTCATTCGCTGATGTGATCAAGGATCGCACCAATACGCGCCACCACCCGCAGACCACCGTGGCGCCAACGAACCCACCACTGGTTGTCGGAACCGCATCGAAAACTCTGGTGAAAACCGTGCCAGCCTACCAACCGAAATTGTGGCTCTTTTTTTCACGCTTAACGAGGGATACGACTGATGAACAGGTCGCTGACATGGTGCATCATTGTCTTGGTGTCAACGATGTCCTAGTACGGAGACTGCTCGCGCGTGACCGAGATGTAACGTCGGTGCCGTTCCTCTCGTTCAAGGTCGGCGTACCGTTGGCTTTACGAGAGAGGGCACTCGATCCGGCGACCTGGCCGCATGGAGTAAGTTTCCGGGAGTTTGTTGACAGGCCTCGGCTCGTCAATCCGGCAACGAAACTTACCTCGCTTGCTGAGGAACTGGCTCAATCCGCCCACGTCTTGGCCAACAGACGGACTCCATCTCCGCCTTCACGGGCGTCGCTGCTACTTGATAATGCCACTCTAAGTCAACTGCGGAAGAGGCCACGAGATGATATTGGCTCAGCCAACGAGGACGACTGACTCGTACGTTCACGCAATGACCACTACCGCATCGACAACGACAACGACATCTCTATCTACGTTATGTATCAAATTATCAACGTTATGTGAAATTTGATCTCATAGACGGATCCACTTCCATAGGAACCGGGCCGTTATTGCTTGGAGGGTTCCAAGATGTTTGCTGTTTTGTTTGCTGGTTCCAAGATTTTTGTTGAAACGCATTCGGGTTGGAGAAATGTTGTTGTTGAGATGGCCCTGGCTTGTTGTGTACATAGTTAGGATTTGTTTGACCATTGTTTATTTTATATTTTTGTTGATGAGGTTGTTGCTGTAAATCCCTCGGCTTAGGGATGTTTTGATAAGGCTTGTCATGGAACGGAGCGGATCGCGCATCCATGTTACAAAATTCCAAACAGTAATTAAAAGCATCACTGATGGAGCTGGGGTTGTAATTTTTTTAAATAAAAAGTTGAGTGGTTTATCTAGACCACGAATAAAACTATCCAAAGCCTTTTCTCTGAAATAATTTATGTGCACTACATAGTTACTGGCATATTTAGGATCAGCGTGAATTTGCGTCACGATAGCTGTTTGCAAGTCGTTAACCCTGCTAAAATAACAACTAAGTGACTCAGACGGCTTTTTCTTGATTATTGTTAATTCATAATCAAGTGTCTTAAGATCTCTTTTGTCCTTGTAATAAAGGAGAAGAGTTCTTTTGATTGTGTTCCAATCACCCGTCACGCAATTGGAATTTAGCACGTCTGCTGCCTCACCTTTTATTTTCCTTCTAATGGTGCCTTCCAAAATTGAATATTCGAGCGATGGTTTCGGTAGGCGTTCGTAAAGCTTTAAAACGCTTTCGACTTCTAAAATCCATCGACTCAGACTGGGAGCATGCCCCTCGAAAATGGGCAATTCCTTTACATAATCCGGCACCTTTCCAACTTCAAATAAACTCTTGATGATTCATTTTTCCTAATTTTGAAGGTTGTAGCATACAAATGGGAATGTTCTTTTTTTCTAAAAAATTGAAATGTATGATTTTGATTTTTTTTTTTTCATAATTATTAAATGATTAGGGTGATTTAAAAATGTGAATTTTAAATTACCAAAACAAATTCAATTCTTCGATATCTTCACTAAATCACTTTCTACAACTTTCTATTTTCTAACGCTTCACTAACTAACTTGATATTAAAGTAGCACGTAATTTCACTTTAAAAACAAATTGTTTAAATTAACTTAAAACTCACAGGAACAGTAGCCACATTGTCCAGGTATCGAATCGTGCCGGTCACCGCGTTGCTGCTTTGGAGATTTTCCGTTCAGTTGCCTACTAAGGGTCCTCAGCCGCTCCTCTGGAGAATTGTCGACAGATCTGCAGTGATGCACTTTACTTCACAAATGTCACTAGTACAGTTTTTTTCTTTTACTCTACACTGTACACTGATGACGTTTTGTAAGAGTGGGTCCTCTTTTTCGGGCGCCAGTTAAAACAACTACTTGTGTTGTTTTTTTATATTTTTTATTTACTAGATACGGGTGTCCGTTCCCGATGAGTGTCTCTAACAGACTACTCTTATTGCTATACATTGCCGAGGAATGGGAGGAAGGAAGGAGGTAAGAGATGCCGCACGGCTCAGGTTGCAGCTCTGTCGTCCATCGGAGTTAACTCGCGCAGCCAATCAATGTACAAGAGTCCTATTGCTAACGTTCTTTTCAATTTCTACCAATTGGAGGTCCAACTAATGTTTATGAAGGACCAATCTTTACTTTCCCTAGTTTTTATGAATAGCATGGGTCGTGCTTCCTCCGATGTAGTCAGCTCCATTTCGGGAGTAGCTATTTCTTTTGATTTAAAAAAAACTAGGTCCTTGCAGCCAAATTAAACTGGCAATCCTTCCTAAACGTAACGGCTTTGTGGCTTGTGGAATGTAGTGTATTTTCTTGGTTCCGAAGGTATCCAAGCTAAAACGGTTTTCGAATCTGACCAAAATACTTGTTTGCGCAAACCCCAGCTTCTGGTACTGGACGTTGTCACAAAACACCCCACAAACTCTTTTGCAACTCAAACCCAAATTCAGCAATTCAAGCACGCGTGTATCTCGCTTGGTATCTCTCATCAGACTACAACGTTTATTCTCATTCTCATCAATACATCATCGCGCTCTCTCAGTACTCGCATTGCGACGCCAACAATACTGTTTTTTTTTTGTTTCTAAACGAAATTCCTTTTTAATTTTCGGCCACTCTCTAATGTGTCCGTTGAATTCTGGTAAGCTTTTTGCCGATCGGTCCGACGCAACCTCTTTTAGAGCATGCGATTTAGTATGGCTTCTAAGGGCTCTTCGGGTGTAGTGGCACGGCTACTACTTCCGTTGCTCGACTCTACTCTTTCCTTCAATATTGGTCTTCCTTTCCTGCTCTAACTTACGCTTTAATTCTTGCATCTCCTTACTTAACTATTCCATTTGGTTCTTTAGCTCGCTTACTACGGCCCAGACATCTTGCTCCCTAGAGCGCGTAGTAGCCATTATTATTTGTGTTCTTTTTTCTTTGTTAGTAAAAAAATTTTAGCCTACACACATATAATTTTACAATCAGAATAGATCCCTACAGATACAAGTTAACTTTCTACTCACTGAATTTGCCCCATTTTTATTTGTTAGTGGTGGTGTGATGATCCCGTGCGTGCATCAACACGGACTCGAGGTTCCTCATCGATGCCATTTCACGTTCCTGGCTGATCGGTACGAACACACACCCATGGTTTTAGAGTTCCTTTGTGAAACGCAAATATCATTTAATAGGCCTGCAGCCTTCTGATCAAACTATCCCACGAGGAAATCAATGTTCCCCTTTTACAATAACGCCAATATCACTTACTCTCACTGTTAGCACATCGTGAGCCACGAACTAAACGAGAAGCAGTTTTTGCAGTTCTCATACTTTATTTCCACGTCGATTACAAAGGGAACATAAGAAACAGAACGAAAGAAAGAAAGCAAGAAAAGAACTCAAAAATCTAGTCTACTTCTGTTAACTTCCCGATCGCGACTGCCCCTCGAATTCTTCTCTCCTTCCTTCCTCTCTCGCTCTCCACTCCTTGAGCGTCGGATTCTGATACAATTTCCTTTCTAAGGCGTACCATCTCTTTTCTGCCATCACTTTACTGTCCGGGAGACGAATGTTGTCGCATTTCCATAATAGACCCGTTTCAAAGGCCTTTCCTACTCTTTTGGTGGTGTTTTGTAGGATATCGTATGCTCGCTTGTCGTTCTCGGATTGCAGCTTTACTGTTATGCATGCCTCCTCAATGTTGAAGAACTCACGCATTCTGTTGTGTAACTCTTGATTCGACAGGTTCAGTTCTTGATGAATGTTGAGACGTTCCTCTGAACTTTCCATGGTGTTGTGTTTCCCGTATATACACCAACCAAGCTTGGTTTTGTCGGCTATGGGTGCCTGGTTCCCACCCAAGCGTGTTTTCAAGCTGGCAAGTAGATGAGCATGTTCCAGTCCGATTAACAATCCTGGTTTAGCGTTTTCATATGATTGAAAGGGTAGCCCGGATAGGTGTGGAAACTGTGCGGCTATCTGATTGTAGTTCATGGATTGTACCGGTAACTCCAGGTCGTTGACTGTTCGCACGTTTTTCATCTGATAACTTCGATGTTTATCTTGACCTTGAATTTCTATGCTCACCCGTCGCGAGTCTTCTTCCTTCCTGCTCACATTGCTTGTCCACGCGAGATGAAGCGGATCGTTTTCTCCCACCAGTCCTAGCTCATTGGCAATTTGTTTTTCTAGTAACGTCGTTGAACTTCCATCATCCAAGAAAGCAAACGTTGTACAGCTTTTACCTTGATTTTTCAACGTAACCATCACATACCGAAAATTCGTTTCCGTCGTAGCTGAGTGATGTAGTTGTGGGTTTGCCGTTTTCTTTTCTTTTTCTTTCGTCTCGTTAACCTCGTGTAGCAGAGGATGGTGATTCTTCCGGCAATCCTCCACTGAACATTTTCGGAATGATCTACACGGCCAGTTCGAGTGAGGCACAAGGCATATTCGGCATAGCTCCTTTTGCTTCGCAATCTTCCATCTTCCTGCCACATCCAACGCTTTGAATCCGTCGCAATTGATTATATAGTGATTTGCTTCGCCGCAATGGAAGCATCGTTTTGCTATCTTGGATTTCTCAGTTCGGTCGATATGAGCGCCCACTTTCTCATTAGATTTTGGTCGGTCTTGACGCGACTGTTTCTCTAGCCCGTAAAACTCCGATGCCACTCGACATGTTTTGCAAGGAACTGGTTAAGCGTGTCGACTGTAACCTCCTCGTGGTTCTGCTTGTACTCCGCCCATTGCAGCTTCATGCTCGTGGGCAATTTGCTCGTCAGTTCTTGGATCAGCATCGGGTTCTGCAGATGCTGCGATTGGTTTGCCGCAATCATGTGTTCTGTTAAATTCTGCACGGCCAGGCCGTATGTGATTATTGACGTTAGGTTCTCCACTTGTGGTGGTGGAACATTTTTAATCCTCGAGAGCAGCACGTTTAACAGAATCTATGGCCTTCCAAACAGCTTTTCTAATGTTGCCATTACTGATGGCACCGTTGCTGGCAGCAGTAGTCTTCCACCCACCACTTCCAACGCGGGACCGCCTAGGCATCGCTGCAAGCGAGCCAAATTTTCCGCTAGCGTGTACCCACACTCTTTGGTACTGTTGGTGTAGGCACTGTGGAATATCGGCCATTCTTCTGGCCGGCCGTTGAACTTGGGCAGTTCTCTCGCCATCATCTTTCTTGCAGCCGCCTGCGCCTTTGTTGGTCCCAACGCCGGTTCGGTTCTTGCCTCGTAATTTTCATTTCGTGCAACCTCTTCGCGGACCTCCGCCGCGTCGGGCTGGCGGAGCCAGTTTTCTACCCGTGCGTGCGCGTGCTTGTTGCTGCATGTCGGGCGGGTAGCCGCTGGCGGTGATTCGTTTTCGACTTGGCACTTTGTCTCGAGCTGGGTGCACATTCGCCGAATTTCTACGGATACTTCAGCTGAGCCGGGTTCTTGGAACCACTCGTCCACCAGCATGTGTGCGCTGCCCTTGCCGATGCTACCGTCACAGCTTTCCTACTGCACTAGCTCCTCCAGCTCCTGTTTCCTTTTCAGGTATAGTTGCTCTAACTCAAGGTCGCGCAGTCGATGATGGTCGCGTCGCTAAAGCAGTCGATGATGGTCAAACAGTACCGGTAATCACAGCTGACGGGAAGCGGTCCAATTACATCTACGTTGATATGAGCGAACCTGCGATCTGTTGTTGGGTATCGCACCAAAGGACTGTGTACGTGCCGTCCGACCTTTGCGCGTTGGCATTGTTGGCAGCGGCACACGAATTCCTTTACCTCGCGTTTCATGTCTAGCCAGACGAATCTTTCAGTTACTGCTTTGATGGTAGGCTTGATTCCTGAATGACTCAGATCATGAACGGAGTGCATGGCGGCAAGTCTGAACTCCTTCGTTATGTAAGGGCGAATCGTACCCGTTGGACAATCACAGTATATCTCGCGTGTGCTCCCTGGAATTGTGACTTTTTGAAGAACTAAGTCTGTCCTTATTTTGCCGTTTAGTATGTCAGCGAGCTCAGGATCTCGGGATTGGTCTTTAGCTAGCTTTTCATAGTCAATTACAGGCGTCGTCGATATCGTTTCGACGCGCGATAGGAGGTCTGCGGTGATATTATCTTCGCCTTTGACGTGGCGGATGTCGGTAGTGAATTGTGCTATAAAGTCCAAATAACGAGCTTGCCGTGGTGACGTTTTGCCCTGCCGTTGACGAAAAGCGTAGATCAACGGCTTGTGGTCCGTGTATATACTAAACTGACGACCCTCAAGAAAATAGCGATAATGGCGTACAGCTAGGTAGATTGCCGTTAGTTCTCGATCATATGTGGAATATCGCAGCTGAGCTTTAGCGAATTTCTTCGAGAAAAAACCCAGAATTTGTTGCTCATCGTTCACGAGCTGCTGGAGTACCGCTCCCGCTGCGAAGTCGGAAACGTCGGTCCATAACGAGAACTCCGCGGTAGGATCAGGATGGACTAGCATAGTGGCCTTGCCGAGTTGTTGTCGGCATTCGTCGAAGGCGGCTGTCGTATCGTCCGTCCAGTGGAGCGGAGATTTATCCTTCTTTTTATTTCCCGGAATCATGCGGAGGAGTGGTAGTTGTAAATTGAGAGCGTGTGGTAGGAATCGGCGATAATAGTTAATCATCGCGAGAAACCTTTTCATCTCCATTACAGTGTTGGGTCGCGCAAACTTTTGAATGGCGACGACGCGATCAAGCAAAGGGCGCACTCCTTTCGAATTTACCAGATGTCCGAGAAATGAAATTTCGGACTTCTCGAACTCACACTTGGCTAGATTGATAGCCAATCGGTGTTGTTGCAGCCTTCCAAAAAGGGTTCGCAGGTGCTCTCGGTGCTCCTGTAATGTCCTCGATGCTACAATTATATCGTCAATGTACGGAAATACGAATTCAAGTCCTCGTACGACGTCGTGGATGAGGCGTTGGAAGGTCTGTGCCGCATTCCGGAGTCCGAAGGGCATGCAGGTGTATTCAAATAGCCCGAAAGGTGTGGTAATGGCCGTTTTTGGTACATCGTCGGGGTGGATTGCAATTTGGTGGTAAGCTTTGTGCTGGTCTATTTTTGAAAATACTTGCCGACCCTGCAGGCATATTGAGAAGTCTTGTATGTACGGGAGAGGATAGCGGTCCGGTATTGTACAAGCGTTCAAAGCTCTGTAATCACCACAAGGGCGCCAGGTGCCGTCAGCCTTCTTCACCATGTGCAACGGACTCGCCCAGCTGCTCTGTGATGACACACGCCTTGTCGCATCAGTGCCTCGAATTCGGCTCGGGCGGCAGCATATTTGTCCGGTGGTAGTCGTCTTGGACGGGCGAAAGTGGGCTGTCCTTTCGTTTCGATGCGATGATACACTTCAGTAGAAGTCGTTGTACCGGGCATTGGTAGGGTGGTTACGCCGGGAAATTCTATAAGTAGGCCGGCGATAGGTGACGAAACGTCGCACGTTCTCACGGTCGGTACCATCGGTAAATCATTGGGCAATCCAGCGGATATTATTGACGTCTGCGCGTCAACCAAACAGCGTCGTCGTAGGTCCACCAACAGATTGAAATGGGTAAGAAAATCGGCCCCGATGATCGCGGTGCCTACGGCGTAGGCCCAGTTCAACGTTATGGAGCGATTCTCCGTACACTTTTATTACAGTCTTGTTGGCGGCGAACAGTTGCATCTCGGAGTTCGTCACAGCAGAGGAGTGGTCGCTTCGGGAAATCACGGAAACGTCAGAGCCGGTATCGACAAGGAAAAGGCGACGGGTTTTCCTGTCTCTAATCGTAAGCCGGTGGCTTGCATGTGTCACGCTGTCAACGCGGCCTTGAACGTTCCGCGCTAGTCACTTAAACGAGGATGGTGGGGTTTCGTTGCTGGAGCGGTCGAAGGAACACGGCTGCCGACAGTTCTTTGCCTTTGCACCATATCGGCGATGATAGTGACTCTCGCGATTGCCGGAATTGCTGCGGTTTCGCTCAGGGCTTCGGTTACGAGAAGCGGGTCGCGGGTGTCGCGAGCGATTATGCGTGCGAGGAGACCTTATGCGTCTCCGTCATGAAATCGCTGAGGCGGCGACTTAGCTCCGCGACTTCACGAGCGAGCTGGACATGCTCCGCGTTAACCGCGTTAACTGTAGCCGGCGGGTATGGATGTGTATTTTGAAACAGATTTACCGAGTCCATCACTGCGTCTGCCACTCGGGCCTTCTCAAGTGTGTCTGCCGACGACGCGTTTAGTGCTTGCACGTGCATTTCCGGCTTGGGCTCTGCCTCATCGATGGGAGTGGCCGTAAAAGGATTAACCGGATCACTTGCGAGTGTGGGTATCGGTCTCTTTTGCGGGACACTTGCGGGGTCGACGGTTGGCGCAGGGCAAGGGTTATCGTCGTCTTTGCCGTTCTTCATCGGTGTCCGCGTCGTCATTTTCGTGAAATATTTGGAATGATCCTGCCTTATAGCGTGATGGCAGTCGTACACAAAGGCGGTGCGTCGGGTGGGTCGATTCCAGGAACAAAAGAGGCGTTGGTTCCTCACACAATGGTGGTGTTTGATTCCAGGAACTGCACTAGCCAGCGAATGGCGTTAATTGATCTATTGTTATTATAGCCGGGTGCACATTCGGTACGTCGCGAGCGTGAGCGGGGTCAGTGACCGGTTTTTTCTCGCGCGGCGCGTGTTCGCGGGGGAGGAGAAGGCGGGCTCCGGATGCGCGTGCGGGGCCTTCTCGGAACGGTGGCGTAGTTTGATCTCTGCTCTTTCGCGTGGATTTTCGTCACATTACATCGGGGTAACCACTATGGTAATTTGGGAACCGAAAGTTTGGGCAACCTCGTTCTTTGCTCAATTAATAAGTTCACCACTCATGCGATCACTATTTCCGACAATATTCTATTTCCGTTCACCAAATTCCGGCGTATAAGCGAGACGTTAGCAAGAACCGTAGAAGCGAGGCGTTAGCGCGAAGGCGAGACGTAGGAGAGAGAGCTACCGTGCTCTGCGCGGGCCTTTTTACCGCGGTCCAGGGGGTTGCCTACTCCAGGCGCGCTGCTGCAGGGGCTCCGCTAATTGGCCCGGGGGTCTTTCCATGTATCGCTGTGGAGCCTTGTACAGTGGCTCCCCACACATCCATCCATAACGTAATTCGTCGGGACGGCTTCAGCCGAGGTTGTCGGTTCGTCCGAGTCCCTTGCTATTTCAACATCGGTTTCACCTTCACTGGTAATTGATGGAAGAGGAGTCAATTCATTCTCTTCGGGAGCATTTCCGAAGGATTACCCGGTCACAAAGATGTTGCCAGAAATATTTAGCAAATCATCCACATCCTGCTGCAATGGTGTCAGCGCCTTGATGGTGTTCTATAGATACACACCGCGAGCGCTTTCAACTCAACTATATGTAAAAACACTGGATATTTCTTTTTCTTGTTTTTTCTTTATTCCACTTTCACTACTGCTGTTCTCGGCGGTTCTTCAGCGACTGCCGATCGCTCCCACCGCTCGCGATCACTTTCTCCCGCCGCTCGCGATCTCTCTCTCCTGCCTTGGCGCTCTCTCGTGCCGCACGCACGCCCGTTCTCTTGCGCCGCGTCGCAATCTCTCTCGCCTCACACGGCCCTTCCTGACGACATTTCCGGCCCGGAAGTAATAATAATAATAATAAAAATAATATTATATTTAAAAGTGTTCGCCGTCAGGCTAGACACAGTATCTTAAAACTATCCTAAAACTAAGGAGGATACAATAAAAAAAGAGTGGGAGCTTACCAGTTAGAGAGTGGAGGCATAGAGGGGTGAATAAATTGTGGAAGCAAAACAAACTACCACCAAGAGTGGGAAGATCCCGTGCAACAGATCAAACGGTAGACGAGGAGTCAAAAGCGGAGAAGAGGGCGAAACGGAAAGTGGGGAAAGAGTGATGAAAGTCAAAGAGATGATAGACGAGGTTGAAGCTACGGAGACACCTAAGGAGGGGATCCGTGGTGCCGTGGAGGGTACGGCGAAGGGGAACGAGGAAGATAGAGCGGTGGCGTAAAGTGCGCGATGGACAGTACAGCGGGAGGCGAACCAGGATGCCCGGAACGTCCAATCTACCCAACAGGACTCCACCAATGAAAAGGTTCTGCGCGATCGTGCGCCTAAGCTCCAGAGCGCGAAGAGGCATTGGGAGTACCCCCACGGCGCCACAGAACCATACGAGTGAAACTTCGTTGGATATGCTCTAACTTGGAGATGAGGGACACACCAGACGGGTTCCAGACGATACAGGCGTACTCCAATGCTGGCCTAACGAGCGCACAGTAAAGACACCTGATGCAATCGGGGTCGCTGAAATCTCGGGAGATGGCTCTAATCAGCCCCAAGGTCTTGAATGCCCTTGCCACTGCTGATTGGAGGTGCTCCCGAAATGTTAGGCAACCATCAAGCGTCACCCCAAGGTCCCTGATAGAGGAGACGCGAGACAAAGAAACGGAGTTAAGAACGTAATTAAAGGAAATAGAGCGAGAGCGAGAGAAAGAGATAATAGAACATTTATCAGAACAAAGAAGGAGAAAGTTGGCAGAGCACCACCGGGAAAGAGAATCGAGGGTTTCGTGCAAGGCAAGACAGTCGGCGATACTGTGGATAGGAGAAAATATTTTAAGGAATCACCCGCCCCTCCGCCGATGGTCGTTTTCACGCGTTGAAAGGCTTCATGTCATGTCCGTCGTCGTCAGCAAGGGTCCTTCCCCGCTGATCCTCTTGACTCCGTAGCGGTCCCTTTCCTTGACATCAACGACCCGTTAGGGTCCTAGGAACTCCGACCCGTACTTCCTTCCCGGCAAGAACTGCGTACGTTTGATGGCGACCAGGTCGCCCAGCTGATACCGTGTCGCAGGCCTCGCACGTAGATTGTACGCCTTTCGCTGGTCCTCCTGCGCCTTGCTGATCACTTCCCTGGCTCGTGCACGCAGGTCGTCCCTCTGCTCACTGAACTGGAGCACTCGCACCTCCTCCAACATTTCCGCCAGACGAATGTCGTTGGCGTGCCTCATCTTCACTCCGAACATCGCTTCAAACGGAGATACTCCCGTCGTCTGATTGTTGTTCATATTAATCCATCGCTGAATGGTGCCTACATGCCGGTACCATTTGGTCTGGTCGTCCACACTCAGCTTCCTTAACATGGCAAGGATCACCTGATTCACCCGTTCCACCTGACCATTTCCTCTCGGTACGCCCGTCATTATCTCAACACGTTGGATGCCTTGCTCTTCACAGTAAGTTGCGAAATCGTTCGACGTAAAGGCCGTTCCTTTATCGCAAATAATCCGTCGTGGATTTCCGAACACCTCGCTTTGGACCAGCAATCTCTGAATCACCTCTCGCGTATTAGTAGTCTTAGTAGGGTAGATCCAAGTATGTTTCGAAAAAGCATCTACCACAACAAACAAATACCTATACTGCTTCTCCTTCTGGTCCATAGGTCCGACATGTTCGATGTGATATGTGTCAAACGGTACATCTCCTTTGGGAATGGGCATTAACAATCCAACCACTTTCCCTCGTTTTCGTTCGGCTAGGATGCACTTCACACAACAGTCGATATGTTTTCTTATTTTGTCGGTCAGATTAGGAATATAAGTTAATAATCTTACGCTGTGGTTGGGTTAAGTTCCAAACGTAGACTGATTTATTCATCGAAAGTAGAGGCAATCCTATCCTTGCACGCGTTGCACCCAACTGTTTACAGTACCGGTTTCTAATGACATCTGTGAGGTGCTAACTCCTCCCCCTCTAGATAACTTTGTCCACACAGTTTTAAATTTTATGGACGACGAGAGGAATTTCTGTGTATTCTGCTTTTTCTTCCTGAGGCTTAGGGTATTCCGCTTCTGATGACTTGGGCTTTTCTACTGTAACATTTACAGTGGTTTTCATGTGTCTACTCCGAAGGTATATTATTATTATTGCTGCTCCTCTTACTAAAAAGGTTGTCGTTCCGAAGAGTCCAACAGGCATATTAATTTTCAAATTTAGTGAATGATTTTGAATGTGCAACGGATCTATCTTTCGTCTGTGCAGACGTGTCAAAAAAATTTCATATGCGGCAGTTGGATTGAAATTTTTTTTGATGGCGTGTAATCCTGTTGTCGGGTTAAATGATGGTATTGATAGCTGTACTTCATCGTTGTACGTTCCGTTCCGTCAAATCCTTTGAGATGTTATTTTGACTCATTACAGTGTGAAGTAACTTCCATGTTGCCGTCGTTAATTAAGATGCATCCGTTAGCAATTTCTGTAATCCCTTGTTTCGTCGAATATGCCTTTTCATACGTACAGTTGGAGTGATTGTTTCTTATCAAGCCATTGATACAATCGTTTGTATGTTGGAGTTGCATATTATCGCATGAATATTCCTTATTTCTTTGTGTGCGCTGTCCAAGTACATCAAAAATGTGTGATTCGTTTTTACGATGTAGTTTGTTTGTAACTGGATGCGTTTTTCACAATTTATAATTGAATCAACGTACAGATAATCATATACTGCTGTTGTGGTCCAAGGTACTTTTAGCATGTAAACAACGTGTGTTTCGTTTAGCATTGCCTGAGCTTTCGATTGCATGAGCAATTGCTCCTGAGATGGAACGTAGATATCATTTTTTCATCTTTACCTTCTTACAATCAATGGTTTAATTTTATAAAAACTATCATATAATGTTCTGTTCTTTTGAAAAATAACATCAAATGGTGGATTATCGTAAGGATAAGCTTTTACCTCTTCTTTTATCAGCCTAAGGATAATTGGGAAAATTATTCTGATATACCCTGTTGTAATTTTGGCCTTTCCTAGGGGTTCAATGACTACTGGGTTCTTTGTTAAATCATGTATGTGTGTTGTAGCCCCGATGCACGTTAGCAAGAAAGCTAACATGAAATGTACAATGAAGGAGCTTATTACTTGTCCTTATTCTTTTTTGTGAATTTTATGAATTTTTGTTCAATGCTAATATTGGCTGAACTCTATCGCCTATCCTGATGTTTTGTGCAATAACAAAATGGAATTTCTGTAACAAATTAGAGTTAATTATAATTAATTATTCGTTTGTTTTGTTCTTCCTTAAATTGGTCTTATGGATTTTCCTGTTGCTATGGTCGATGACATACGTGTCATGATCCTCCTTAATCTTTACTATTTTATATCTACTTTCCCTTTTGTTGGTTGACTTTGTTTTCTCATACGCATAGGAGTTTACATCATATTTCTCATATTTTTGAGAATCTACTTTGTTATTCTTTTCTTGATATAATTTGAGGATTTTCTCATTATTCTTCTCCTTGTTTTCTGCAATCTCAGCAAATGCTGTTCTACAATATTCGATGTGAAGGAACTTTCGTTGTCTATAACAATGTGTGCTGGTAAATCCCAGTCGTAGAGTAGTTGTAGCAATACATCTTTTATGTCGCATATAGCCTTTGATTTGATAGGTCGTATTTTAAGATACTTGGAGAATTTGTCTAATGTCGAAATAAACAAATAATTCGCATTATATATGAAAATGTCAATGTGTATCATTTCTCCTGGGTAGGAAGGTATTGGTGTTTTAACTGGAATAAACTTTTGTGGATGTCTTTCATATTTTTCTGTTTTGCACGTCTCGCAAGTTTTGACGTATTCTTTTACGAGTTTGCTCATTTTAGGAAAATAGAATTTTTTTATTAATTGCATCGTATTTTCTTTTGCGTTGCGATGAGCGTAATTGTGGATATTTTTTATTTCTTCTCGTTGATCTTCTTCATCTATTAAATCATGAACTTTTTTCTGTGTAAACCTTATCTTCATTGTTTTTGGATTGTATATTGTTTTGTAAATTTGTTGGATTATTAACATGGTTGGTTCATTTGTCAATATCCCGTTTGTGACTTCAGGATTTAGGAATTTTTGAAACTTTTCTTTTAAAAAGTTTATGGAGAAGTTGGGTTCTATGAAGATGTGCCTGTGATATTTTGAAAAGATTACCACATGCTCATAGGATGAGAGTTGGCCTATTTCAAAAATCAGTTGGTTTCTGAAAACATTTAGTGGGGATTCCGTAGACAGAATATAAAAATTATCGTCACTATCAGCAGAGTGTGCTGTAGAAGTTAAGGAATTTATCTGGATTCGGGAAAGAGCATCAGCTACTTGATTTGATTTTCCTTTCTTGTAAATGATTTCATGATCATGTTCTTCAATATACGCTTTCCAGCGTTTGAGTTTTGTGTTCACGTTTTTCGGTGAAATTGCGTATGTCAGTGGCATATGGTCTGTGTAAATGAGAACTTTAGCGCCATAAATGAAATTTCTAAATACATTCAAAGCCCAAACTATTGCAAGCATTTCTTTTTCATTTATAGCGTAACTTTCCTCAGTTTTCGAAAGGGACTTTGAGATGAATGAGATGGGTCTTTCTCCGTGACTCGTGCTTTGTGAGAGAACAGCTCCTAATGCTTGATTAGATGCATCAGTATTTAAAATAAACGGTTTTGAAAAATCTGGAAAAATGAGAACATCTTCTGAACATAGAATTTCTTTAAGAGTCTGAAAAGCAAAGAGAGAGCATGTTCATCCAAAGTTATATTGATCTTTTTTGAATCAGTTTTGCTCAGATGACCTTCTTTTCCTCTTAACATATTTGTTAAAGGTTTTGCTAGGGCAGCATATCCTTTAATAAATCGTCGATAATATCCGGAAAGTCCTAGAAATGATCTTAGTTCCTTAATATTTGATGGTTTAGGGTAATTCTTAATAGCTTCTACTTTTTTTGGATTTGGTTTAAGACCATTTTGAGTTACTATAAATCCTAAAAACTCTACTTCTTTTTTACAAAATTCTGATTTATCAGGTTGAATACAAAAATTTGCGTTTTTTAATGTATTTAGAACAGTCTCTAAATTAAGCAAGTGTTGTTCAAAGGTTTCGCCAAGAATAATGATATCATCAATATACACATGGCATATTGTTCCTATATGGTCTCGTAGTACGTCGTCCATGACGCGTTGAAATATACTTGGGCCATTTTTTAATCCAAAGGGTAGTCTAACAAATTCATATTTTCCGTTATTGATTGAGAAAGCCGTTTTCTCTATATCGCTTTCTGCCATTGGTATTTGATGAAATCCTGAAGCTAAGTCAAGCGTGGAAAAATATTTGCTTTTTCCTAAATTTGCCAAAACTGTTGATGTATCTGGGATGGGGTATTTGTCGCTAATCGTCTTACTATTTAGTTTCCTATAGTCCATAACAACCCGATATTTGTTTATTTTTGAGGCGTCCTGTTTCTTCTTTACTACCCATATTGGTGAATTATAGGGTGATTTTGATGGACGAATAATTCCGTCTTTCAGTAATTTGGAAATTTCTACCACCTGTTTCAAAGATTGAGGGTAGGGATACAATTTAGAATAGACTGGAGTGTTATCTGTGGTCCTTACCTCTGCCTGTATTCGAGTTGTAAATGGTAATCTATTATCTGGTGGGTTAAATAGGATTTTGAATTTGTCTAAAATGTTACCAAGCATTTTCTGTTGGATTTCTGTTAAATGATCATCTCTGACTTCAATTTTGTTTACTTGCTGTAAACTGTATTGATGTAGAGGTATGATATGTGTGTCAATGATTAATTGTTTTTTAGGAATGTCTATGACGGCTCTTAATTCCTCAAGAGTGTCATAGCCTATTATCGCATCGAATGACTTAATGTTCTCCATGTGAAAAAATTTAACGTCTATATTTGAGTATGGCCTGAAAAATTTAGCCGAGGAAAATTTGTTGATAACTATGTCGCCTCCAGCTGAAGAAACCGTAAATGGTTTTTGCACATCGTGTGCTATTTTAGTATGTTTTGGTACAATGAAATTTTTGTTGGCTCCTGTATCAACAAGAATTTTAAAAGCTCTGGCGCCGTTACCGAAATATAAAAAGTACGGTAGCGACGACTTCAATCTAAAAAAATGCATTTCGCCCTCTTCTTCCAACTCACTGTAACTGTGTTGTTGTTTCTCCATAATGTTACAGTAATTTTCGAAGTTTGGATCATCCGGCTCTGTATATGGCTGTTGTAAATATTCGTCTAGGTCTTGAATTTCTTCCTGTGTCTGAATATTAAATTGTCTTGCTCTTTTTTCTAGTCTTTCTTGTATGGACTGTCTAGAACGTAGCGATGGGGTTATATCCATTGGTACTGGTTTTTCTACAGTGTTTTGGAAGGGGTTCCTAAGTTTCTGATGTGTGCCTGTTTGGTGCTTTGTATTAATCACTGCCGTTTGTTGGTATTTTATCACGTTTGGCGGTGCTGTGAGATATTTGAATGTCTGTTGTGTTGGTGCAAGATTCGTAGTGGGTTTGCTATATGCTCCTGTATACTGATTTTGTTTATATATTGGTGTCTTCTGTAATTGTTGTTGATTCTGTAAGAATTTGTGGTTTGAGGGACTATTCGTCTGTGAATGTATATGATCTTTTCTATATTCGAGGTTTTGGTATGAGATGCAATACGAGTACGCCGAGGCTAGCGAGTCTAAATTTGCGTTTTTCGCAAATCTGCCTATTTGTCCGTTTAATCCCTTAATGAAAGCATCGATTGCCTTTTTGTTGAAAAATTTTAACATAGCCTTAGCGGCGTCCGCTTTCGAATAGTCTGGGTCTGTGGCTATGCTATTTGATATGTGGGATAACAGCTCACAAACCTCATTATAATAGTCATCTAATGACTTTCCTCGTTGCGAACAATTGGACAGTTGTTGGTCCAATGTTATTAGATCTCTTTTTTCACCGTAATAGGTGATTAACGTTTCTTTAATGGCGAGCCAGTTGTAATTAACGTTGGAATTAACTAAGGCGTTGTTCGCTTCTCCCTTAATTTTTCTCCTGATGGTTTTACAAACCATATAAAATTGGTTTCTATGTTGCACTGTACTACCTGTTGTAGGGTTAAACAGGGAAACTAGCTCTTCGGCATCACGTAACAAGGAATATAGTTCCTTCGGATCTCCGAGGAACGTTGGTAATTCTTTGACTATGTCTGGGATTTTTTTGGTCAATGAGCTAGTCGTTGGCCGTCCCTGAGCGTCTGTCAAGTATAAAGGCGGATCGGAGTAGTCCGTTTCTGCTGGTACTACAGCGACAGTCGCATTCCTATTGCTATTTTCCACTGCAGTTAATCTTTGAATAATTTCCTGTAGTTGTTGTTCCATTTTTAGATTGAGGTGTGTCGACTCTAATTTCTCTATTAATTCCTCAATTTTTTTCAAAAATAAATCTAATAATAACTTTTTAATAAGAGAAAAATAATTTTTTACAAAAATAATCTGTGCACTTTTTTTCACTGCACTGTACACTGTGTGTGTCACCGTACCTTATGTGCTGCCTTTTTACCGTTAGCGTATATACTTACATATACTTACAAAAACAAATTTGTCATCGTCGACAATATGGACCGAATGCGTCTTCCAAACCGTCCCGGTGCGATGGCGGTGTTCCCTTTTTTACCGGGTCTTCTTTCAGTCGCTAATACTCGGGGGCCCTTCGCACTGTTACCTATAAGGTGGTAAGGAATGGTTTCGTGAATATTTTTTTTTCATAAAGTGGTAACAGATTTGTTACGATCTGGATTCCCTGTTGGTCACAACACTCTATTGGAGTGATCCAAATGCTTCACTTTTTGCAAAAAATTTTTTTCACTATTTGCGCATCAGGTCCCTATTCGGGCGCCAGTTAATAATCTTACGCTGTGGTTGGGTTAAGTTCCAAACGTAGACTAATTTATTCATCGAAAGTGGAGGCAATCCTATCCTTGCACGCGTTGCACCCAAAAAAAAAAAAAAAAAAAAAAAAAAAACTTATAGCCGAGATTAGGAATGCAAAGCCTCCTTCAACGCCTCAAATGCTTTTCGTTGCGCCTCTCCGAATTCAAACTTCATGTTTTGCTTCAGCAAGATCGTTAACGGCTTTGCGATCACCGCGAATCCAGGCACAAACTTTCGAGAATAACTTGCTAATCCGATAAATCGCTGGAGCTCTCTTTCGTTTTGCGGTTCCCGGAAATGTTGCACAGCTTTCGTCTTGGTTTTCGAAATTCGGTAACTACCGTTGCTGACCACATATCCCAGATACTCTACCTCCTTCTGTAAAAACTGGGACTTTTTCCAATTAAATCTGATTCCGTTTTCCGCTGCAATCGTCAACACGTTTTCGTATTTTCTCAATGTTATCGTCGTACGTCTCGGAAGGGACGATTATGTCGTCTACAAAGATCATCATAGAACCGTCGTTAATCAAGTCACGAAATACTTCACTTACAAATCGACTGAAGCTTGCGGGGCTGTTCGCTAAGCCAAACGGGGTTCTTAGAAATTCATACTGCCCAGTGTGGGTCACAAAACCGGTATACCGTTGGCTCGACTCCTCCACAGGCACATGGAAGAATAAGTTTTTTAGATCCAGCATCGTAAAAATCTTCGCAGCTTTTAATTGGTCAATTTGATCCTCTATGTTCCTCATTGGAAAGCAGTCTTTTACCATTCTCTTATTAAGCTCGCGGTAGTCTACGCAAACGCGCATTGTGTCGTCTTTCTTCCTTGCCAGGGTGATTGGGCTAGCGAAGTCACTATGGCTGCGTTTAATTATGCCAGCGGTCAACCACTCATTGATTGTTCTCTCTAACACGTCTCTCTCGAGAGGTGCAAACCGTCTCGGACACGACCGTACCGGTGTTTCATCGTGGAGGATGATTTTGGTCTCCACGTTGGTAGCGACGTCGTTCTTGGGTACGTATTGTCCGACAATGCCCTTAATCGATTCACTGAATTGGGGTGGTACCTCCAATTGCGTCTCATCGTCTTCCACTTGGATTGACATTATCCATTATCTCTCTTCTTCAGTTTCATCGCCGTCAGTTGGTTTTGTATTGAGGTGTATTCCTTTCTTGGTAATGGTCACCCCCATCTCCCCAATCGCTTCGATTCCTAAGATTGCATCGCAACCCATACACTCATCCTTTACCACATAGAAAACTGTTTCCGGCAGCTTCCGATCATCGATGCTCACAGGTTGGGTGGTCTTTCCCAGCGGCATTGTTATCTTCGCGCCGAACCCTTTGAACACCTCACTCGTCGTTATCATCTCTGGCTTCTCGGTTGCCTGGTACACGCTTTCCCTGATAATGTTTCGGCCGCTCCCGGTATGCATCATGGACGAGATCATGGACTCCCGGACGAGCATCATACACTTCACGCCACCGACCTTCGCCGAAACCATCGACAACCCCGTCGCACTGGACACGTTTGGACCCGCCACGCTGCTCACCACGTGCACCGGTGTCTTGCTGCTCTTCTCATTGCACTCTTTAGATTTGTGCCCGTACTGTTGGCACTTAAAACACTTCGGCCCTTGGTTGCCTTGCGGTCAGCGGTTTGAAAGGTGTCCCTCCTCGCCACAATTATAGCACGCCCTTGTTTTGACAACGGTGTTGGTTACGGCATTGGCGCGCGGTTGCCCGTATCTATTATCGCTGGTTCTCTTCTCCCTTCTTTCGGGTCTAATTTGTTCCAGCAACCGTTCGTAGGTTTTCATTTGCGCTTTCAACTCTTTGAGGGTGGCGCACTGCATCAAACACGTCTTATTACGCGGGTCGTCGTTGATGCCTTTTGTGATATATTCACACAGCGATGCTTCTTCCACCTTTGCGCACTTCCCAACTTCCGCCATCGCGTACACGTATTCCAGGAAACTCTCCTGATTCGTTTTCTTTCGTCGTCTTAGCGCTTCGTGTACCTGCGCGCTAGTTTCGCTTTCTGCGAACTCTTCTTTTAAGGCTGCTTTTAACGCCTTCCAGGTTGTGATGTTCGTGAGGCTTCGGACGAATGCTTTAGCCGGACCTTCTAGCAACCGTTTTGCGTACACCAATTTGTGTAACTCTTCCAGGTTGGGTCCAGCCAAATACCTTGCCTTGGTCCTCAAATTCCTGCATCCACACCTCTACGCTTTCGCCATTTCCGGCAGAAGGCGTTACAGCGTCTTTGATGTGGCCAAAGTTCAGCTTTATCTGCGTCGTTGGGACCTAGGCGTCCTCGAATACGGTTTCATCCACCGTGCTGTTATTCTCAGCTTCTTCAGGATGGTTCACGATCCTGGCCGCCATCTCTTCCTTGTTGCCCGTTGCTGGTAGGCCGCGAGCCTCGCAAAGCTTTGCTAAGCCGTTCCGCGTGGACTCGTCGACCAACTCCGCGACCGTTCTGCAGTTCATCTTATAATCGTTCGATACTGCAACAATTGTCAATTGTTGTTGATACTGCAACGATCGTCGTCGTTCTCAAATGCACTCGCATTTGCACTGCGCTTCGTCGTTCTTCGTCGTCCTCTCGTCGTCGACTTCTTCACGCCCTAGAGGTATTCTTCCCGATTAAGAATCATACCTATCCCGGACGAGTAACAAAAATGTAAAAACACTAGATATTTCTTTTCCTTCTCTTTTCTTTATTTTCACTTCACTTCCGCTGTTCTCGGCGGTTCTTCAGCAACCCCCATCGCTCCCACCGCTCGCGATCACTTTCTCCCGCCGCTCGCGATCTCTCTCTCCTGCCTTGGCCCTCTCTCGTGCCGCACGCACGCCCGCTCTCTTGCGCCGCGTCACAATCTCTCTCGCCTCACATATATATTCAGCCACTGACTGTTCTTTCTGTTGGCACTTCCTAAAATTGAACCGTTCCGCCACCACATGCCCTTTTCTGTTCCAAATGTTCCTTTAACCTCATGCATAACTTCTCGTAGGCTTTGTATTTGTCTTTAATGTTTAACTTACTTTCGCCTGTGGCGGCTATCCCGACGCTGTCACGTCCGCTCGGCCCGCGGAACAATAAAACGGTCAACTTTATGTTTAACCAAAACATAAAATAAATATGTTTGACTGCGCGCATATCGAGCTGGGAGGGACCACGAGCGGTGAGCAGTTGACGGTGTGCACCGAGGGTCGTACATTCGTTTGATGGATATGTTTGCCAATCGTGGTAATGGGCTACCAGGTACCAGGGCCGCGACCGGAGTGAGCAGTTTGTTTGTGGATGGGGCACCAAAACGAATCAATTTGCAACAATCGCTTCTAAGCTGTGACTAATTAATGGATCCCACTGGAAAGCGAAGGTCGGGGGTAGGGAGGAAAACTCACAAACGAATGAATTCGTTAAAACGGGCCGGCTTGGTTGCGTATGCTAGTGGAGAACACGGGAGCGAGTGTGATTAAAAACAAAGGGAGGCAATGGTTTAATTGAGCTTTCAATCACTCGGTGTCACTGAGTGTAGGTAAATCAATGTTCATTAAATAATATTTATAAATTAGTTTTATTTAACGCTAGCCCAGTACGATTGCTTTGAATTAAATGTTGTCGCTGGCATTGGTCTGTTGATGACTGAGGAAGTTTCACTCAAATACATTACATAGTGATTGAAATGTACAGAATTCCAGTCCCAAACACACTTAATGCTATAGATGGATAGTAATGCATGAAATGAGAAACATAAATTGTTGTGCAAAAGAATTTATCGATTCTCTTCTTCAATGGCATTATGAAAAGTCAGTGGAATTCGATGTGATTGATGGAGGCGCCTGGTAGCCGGTAATTTTCAGGCGTTTTTTGTACGTCCTGAATGAATGCTTAACTAATTGTTAACAGGAATTCTACTTTATTTTGTTCATTTTTATATTGTTCATAAGTTTTTTTCTCCAAATAGCTAAATTTTGCCAATTAATGAAATGGGCTTCTGTTGGCCGCACAACAGCTCAGCTCGGGTGGAGGTCGAAACGCGGGGTTCCCGGAATTGTCCCGGTCGGAGCGGCTCGGTTAGACCGCGGCCGGTCTCCGAAGCGGGACGCTCCCTTGTTGTCCACGCGCGCTGCAGAGACGGTCAAAGTGGTACGGCTAGGCCGTGGCCGATCTTTGAAGCGTTCTGTTGGCGGGATGTCCGACGACTCGCTCTATTCCGTGGGTTCTTTCCTGGTCTGGGTGGTGCAACCGGGTTGCAGTCAGTCCAGAGGCGGAGGTCTGAAGTCTGAATGAGCTCTGAAAAGTGCTGATCGATTCGAGTGTTGGAATGCGAGTGATTTATTTATCAAATTCCACGCCCTTTTATATGCTTCGGGTTACCGCCGTTTTGTAAACATTCGCCATTTCCCCCCAAGGGTCGGCCCTTTGTTTTGGCTAGCTCCGTCTGTTAGCCGCTCGTATTAGCCGCGCGCGCTTCTTCTAAGAATCTCGCCGTACGCGTTGCCACCCGCAGTTTTGGCGCGCGCGCGTGCTGCTCGCTCTCGTCTCCGGCGATGATCGTGGTCGCTGGAGCGCGTTGACTCCCATCGATTATGCTGGCCTCACAGATGTCATTAGAAACCGGTACTGTAAACAGTTGGGTGCAACGCGTGCAAGGATAGGATTGCCTCTACTTTCGATGAATAAATCAGTCTACGTTTGGAACTTAACCCAACCACAGCGTAAGATTATTAACTGGAACAGTGTACAGTGTAGTGTAGTAAAAAAGCGCACAGATTATTTTTGTAAAAAAATATTTTTCTCTTATTATAAATTTATTATTAGATTTATTTTTGAAAAAAATTGAGGAATTAATAGAGAAATTAGAGTCGACACACCTCAATCTAGAAATGGAACAACAACTACAGGAAATTATTCAAAGATTAACTGCAGTGGAAAATAGCAATAGGAATGCGACTGTCGCTGTAGTACCAGCAGAAACGGACTACTCCGATCCACCTTTATATTTAACAGACTCTCAGGGCCGGACAATGGCAAGTACATTGACGGAAAAAATCCCAGACATTGTTAAGGAACTACCAACGTTCCACGGCGATCCAAAGGAACTCTATTCCTTTTTAAGAGATGCAGACGAGTTAGTTTCGCTGTTTAGACCTACAATAAGTAGTACAGCACAGCAGAGTAACCAATTTTATATGGTTTGCAAAACAATCAGGAGGAAAATTAAAGGAGAAGCTGTGCCTCTGGAGTGCCACTAGAAAGTCATCGATGGGCATCATGTCGTCTAACACGGGCTCCACACTCTCGCTAGCCTCCACCGGATTTCTGCTTGACGCATCCACATGTCGCATCGACGTCCCTGGTCTATGCTCCATCCTAAAATCACACTCCGTCAGCTTTAAAAACCATCTAGCAATTCATGCATTCATCTCTCTCTTCTGATACATATCTCTTACCGCACTACAATCTGTTCTTAATACAAAAAATTTCCCAATTAAATAATGACGGAAACGTTCTACACTAGCCACCACTGCGAGAACCTCTAATTCGTAGCTGTGATATTTACGTTCAGCTTCCGACGTTCGTTTGCTGTAGTAACTCACTGGTTGCCAGCCTTCGTCGGTGCGCGTAAGCAAAATCCCCGCCAATCCTTCTTGCGATGCATCGGTGTGTAATTCTAACTCGCGGCTCGGATCGAACAATACTAGCAAAGGCCGCTCGCTGAGTTCTTTCTGCAACCTCTCAAAAGCTCTAGTCTGCTCACACTTCCACTCAAACTTAGCGTCCTTGGGCAACAATGCGAATAATGGTGCCGCCTTCACGCTAAATTGCGGTATAAATCTTCGAAAAAACCCGGCTAATCCAAGAAATTGCTGCACTTGCAACACATTTCCTGGTACTGGAAATTCCTGCACCGCTTGTGTTTTTCTCGATCCAGGGCGAATACCGTCTTTGGTCACCTCAAATCCGAGAAACTCTACCGATGTCTTGAAAAATTGTGACTTCTTCAAATTAATCGTAAATCCACTATCCTTCAGAACCTGAAGCAATTTTTCAACAATTCTGCTGCCGTTGTTCCGCCAATAACCAAATCATCAATGTAAGTCACTATTGCTTCCTTGCGTAATTTTGCCGTTATTTGATTCATGGCTCGTTGGAACACCGAACAACCATTTGCTAATCCGAAGGGCATTCGCACAAACTGATAATGCCCATCGCGTGTAGAAAATGCCGTACACTCTTGACTATCCTCGTCCATTGGAATTTGATAATAACCCGAATATAAATCGACGGTTATGAACAACTTCGCTCCGCTGAGCTTGTTCAAACACCATTCGATATCCGGCATCGGATGCCGATCCTTAACCGTTTTGCGGTTTAACAGCCGATAGTCAACTGCCATCCGCCACGCACCATCTTTTTTCGGGACCATCACCACCCTACTACTGTACGGTGACTCAGATTCTTTGATGATACCGGCTTCCATCAGTTCCTCCGTGATTACTCGTAGAGCTGCTTCCATGGCATAAGCCATCCTGTGCGGTTTGACGTATACCGGTTCCTTATCCGTCAACACAATTTTCATACTTGCATTTTTCGCCACTCCTAACTCCTTCATATTCGTGGCGAAGCATTCCCGGTATTGGTTTATCAAACCGACAATCTTGCTCTTCGGTCCCTCTGCGTTAATGTCCGTTTCATCAATTATCACTTTTTTATCCGTAGTGGTGATCGTGTACATCGACTCATACTTCCTCGGGGACACTTCCACTACTGCGTGATCTTGGCACACTTTTGCCTCTGACTCTTGGCGAAGGGTTACTTTTCCGTTGCGGAGTTCCATTACCATGCCGTTGCTGTTGAACACGTCGCGGCCGAGGATTACTGGATGTGTTTGTGTCCAATCTGGCAGCACGTTTAGCTCCTCTTCTAAGGCCACGTCATCCACTCTCACCGTGGTCACCAACGCGCGGTTTACGTTAATCTTCTTCCCTCCAAAACCTATCAACGTGGTGTTCGTATCCTTATTGCCGCTCTTCGCATACGTGCTCTTTATCGTCGACACTTTACATCCCGAATCGATCAACGCATTCACCGGTTAATCGTTTACCTCCACGGCCTTCGCGAAATTATTGTTTTCTTCTACCGCTCTCATCGGTGCCGTTTTGACCTTTTCTTTTTTCGGCTTGGGGCACCGGTTAGCCATATGTCCTGCTTCGAGACAATTGTAACACTTTTTGCTAAACTTCTCATTACCACCTTCCACTTTAGGCGCACTTTCACCCCGCGGCGCACTCCCTTCTGCCTCCTGAATCCCTTCCATCCACTTCAATTGTCCGATCAAGTCCTCGATGGTTTCTTTGTAGCGAACTTTCTTTCTGCTCTTGAAAACACGATGTTTCTCTGGTGGAAGTTAGCTAGCGAGTGCTTTTTATTTCTTCGCTTCACTGTTTTATAATAACTTCTTCACGGGTAGGCCGTCCGCGCGCCGGTGCATCTTCGTGCATGTTTTTCGCGCGCTCGCGCGGTCAATGCGCTTTTTCATATTCATATGGGGTTTATTTCCTCATTTGCCGACTAGGCTCTACGAGGCATCTTAAATAACTACATAACGTGTACAAAGGATCGGGACGCACGAGAACGGAAGGTACATAATCAGGGACGTGGGGAAACGCGACAGAGGATTCACACTGGGACGGACAGGGCCGAGCTAGTTAGGCGTGCACGGAAGAGCGATGCGGGGATATGGTGATCGAAGTGTTGCTAGGCGCCATTGAACGCTACCAGAGCTCGCACCCAGGGGTCACGTTGATCAAGCAGTGTCCGTCGTCGGCCGATCATGAGAGGTGGTCTATCGCGCAGGGCACGGGAGGGAGCATAAAAAGGTACCGCCGCAAGTAACGTGGGTGCATCAATCTGATTGAGCAGGAGGTTGGCGATGAACATGGCCCGCGCATGCTCGTGACGGGATTCGATCAGCGGGAGGTGCAGCATACGGCATCGGAAGGGGTAGGGAGGGACAGAAGCAGCGGGGCATCCAAGCAGTCGACGCGCCACTACGCGTGTGAACTTCCGTTGCACACACTCCAGTCTCGCGATAGCTCCCACAGCATGCGGCGACCAAACAATACTGGCGTGCTCGAGCGTTGGCCTGACCCAAGCACAGAATAGGGCCTTGAGACATTGCGGGTCTCTGATCTCCGACGACAGCCTTAGCACCGTGCCCAGAGTACGATTTGCTTTCCTAGCCACCGCGTCAAGATGCTGCCGGAACGACAAGGAGTCGTCCAAGATGACTCCAAGGTCCCGGATTTCGTTTACGCGAGTCAGCGTGCTGCCCAACAGCGTGTAATCAGCCAGATATTTCCTAGGCGATCGGCTGAACGATACTATGTGGCACTTCGAGGGGGAGAGGACGAGACCATTTGACAAGCACCACCGGCAGAACTCGTCAATGGTTCTCTGGAGGAAGTGGGAATCGGGTGAGGAGGAGATAGCATGAAAGAACTTGATGTCGTCGGCATAGAAGAGGTGGCCGTCGACAGGGAGGATAGACGAACAGTCGTTGATGACATGTGAGAAGAGTAGCGGGCTGAGAACGCTGCCCTGGGGTACGCCAGAAAGGAGTGGGAAAGAGGAGGACAGGGCAGTTCCTACACGGACGCGCGATGAACGCCCCGTCAGGAAGGAGGACAGCCAAGCCAGGAGCGGGTTCCCCACACCGAGGCGCTCGAGTTTGGCGATCAGGAGGGAGTGAGGGATGGAGTCGAACGCTGCGCTAAAGTCAGTGTACACAACATCGACTTGACCACCGTTAGCGATAGAGGGAGATAGATGGTGAAGAAGGGTCATTAGGTTGGTCGTGGTCGATCGCTTCGGCACGAAACCGTGTTGACTAGGAGATAGAATAGGTCCAAGAGCTGATAGGAGGAAGGAGTGGATGGTAGCCTCGAAGGTTTTGGCGACAGCACTGATGATCGATATACCGCGATAATTGACGGCCAGATGACGATTACCCTTTTTGTGAATGGAGCATCTGAGAGCGATGCTGAGCAGTTTCTTGGATCGGTAGAGAGGCTAGCGAAGTGTTCGGCAAGTATGTTGCTTATCTCCAGCGTGGTAAGGCCCGTTTTGTCGCCGAGTGTGATGGAGGTGAGGGCGGTAGTGGTGTTACGTCGCGATTTAGCGAATTTCCAGAAGGATCGCGGGTTCTTCTTGAGGTTAACCTCGGCTCTACGCAGGTGTCGATGACGGCGCGCGCTATTGTAACGCCTGTAAGCCAATGAAGCATATTTGAACGTCTGTCGCCATGTCGTGGTGTTGTTAGCTCGGTACTTCTGACTGACACGTTTAAGGTCCTTTTTGAGGGCCAGCAGATGTCTGTCCGCCCATGGAGGCGAAAGAGGCTTCCGCTGCCAGGGGCAACAGAGAGGCAGAAAGGAGGTGATTGCGGAGCTGAACATCGTGGCCGCGATATCTACCGAGCTGGCGCTTTCAAGGAAGTCCCAGTCTATTGATTGCAGCATATGTTCCAATCGGGTAAAGTCGCACTTGGAGTAAGCAAGACGCTTCGGTGTGGGCTGCAATTTTTGGCGTGGCTGCATCGAGGCCGGTATATTCACATAAAGCTCAAGAGCAGGGTGATACGGGTCTTCCCTCAGAAGTGAGACTTTATCGCTGCTCGCTGCTTACCCTCTAATTGTATTCCTTTAACTCTAATTGTATTCCTAAAATTTGCGGGCCGCTTGCCCTTATTGTTTCGATTTCAGCCTAAACAACTTTGTTAGAATTGATTCTAACTTCTTGATTCGAAACAGGGAATTTGTCGGTATGGTAGCTTTATTGGTAATTGCCTGGGGTGGCGGAGCTAAAGAAAAGACCACAAATTAGTCCCTGTTGCTGTCGAAAAAGAACCTAATTTGTCGCGCGCCTCCCTTTTATCATGTTCGCGAGAACACTCAGTCCTCAGCTTTCAGCACTCAGCGTCGCGTAACGCACACTGGCCCCTAGCTCACGCACTGTTTACAACAAACTTAATTAGTTCATTATTTGGGGTTGGTGCTCAGAATCCATCACAACTTCCACTTCGCTCATTTTGGGCAATTTCCGGATTGTCACTTTACTCAGCACTTCTTCTGTGCCGCTGGCGTAATCCTCGAGCGATGTTTCGCTCATCGGCTTCACCTGCACTTTACTTCACTGATCTTGGCCTACCCGTGGCTTTACTCTTCGATCGACCCTGTCTACAGCTTGTAGGATATACTATACCCGCCGAATCGTTATTAGACACCACTTGCCAACAGTGAACGAGTCCTTCAAGCTTGGTTGCTATTCCACGACTGACTTTTATTTTCCGTTCTTTTTAATCCTGTGTTGCAAGCCGCCCGGGATGAACTCTCTTACTTACCCGTGGGGTATATTGCGGACCTTTTCGGATAGAGCGGGGGAACTTGCTCGGTTCGTGGTGTTTCTAAGACTACTCTTTATTCATTTCACATTATCGTTTGACCGACGCGACTTGGCGCAGCAAGCCGCGTCAGCACTTCTCGTGTGGTCGGTGGTCGCACGGGACTCAGATTCCCTCTGAGTCCGCAGCGAGCGCATTCCTTCGTTCATGTCAACAACACTTGAGAACCCCCCAAGTGTTGTTCCCACGCTCGCGCTCTCAACTGCGCGATATGCTGATCGCAGCATATCGCGCGTTCGCGACCAACAGCGCTCGGCTCTACAATGTTGCGCTTGAGCCAAGCGCTGCAAGGGAATCATTCTTGCGATTCCACCACAATCCCTTACTCATACTCTCACCCATACAGTACTAATACCCTTACACTTGGATGAAAGCTGGAACTAGACTAACTAAATCTGATTGTCCAACTTGCGATTCCGGAGTGTCCGGCGCTGCAACGTGCATCTTTACTCGTGTTTGGTGTAACTTCGGTCATGTGCCGCAGGATCGTATTACCGCGTTCCGTGGGAGCTGCCGCTGCGTTGATGTAGCTGGTATGTGTCCGCTCCGGTTTCGTTTATGGGTGTATGATGTGCTGACTGGCACATAACTTCCGTAGCAACGTCCGGCAACGTACACTTGGCTGGCACGTAACTATATATCTGGCTCCTACGCCTTGTTTGTGTCACTATTCTCTATTGCTGTTTTTAGTCCACTGTTTTCTTGTCGAGAGAAGGCACAAAAACTTCTTACGATGTATTTGTAGAATTCATAGATATGGAGAAGAATTTGCTGTTTCAGTAAATTTTGGTTCAGTATCAGGAAGCACTTCTTGATTTTGTAAAATTTGATTTAAGAATCCTACAAAAAACAAGTATAATACTGTTTGCTTGACGTGAGTCATGAGAGCTAAACATCTAGAGCATTTACCTAGTAGTACATAACACGTAACGATTCTTCTCTAAACAAGAGTGCCTTTCTGAATCATTAAAAACAAAACTAGAAACGTTCAAACAAAGAAATGTGGATTGTTCACAAAATTATCAAAATAACAACCATTTGTCGACCCTTGAATGATCAATAACGAAAGAATGTTAATACTATAGATTGGCTAGATAGTTAGCCTGTTTGAATCAATTTGTTTAGAATCGCGAAAGTAGATCATACATTCAAGACGCTTGCAACACTCTTTTAAGTTATGTGCGTTAAACGAGAGAGCTTTACTTTGAAACTTGAACATTCTTAATGAATATTATCAACCAGCAACGGACAATTGTAAAGAAATGTTATTTGCATCAACAATAAGAACTACAGAACAAAAGATTGGATTTGACCACACAACAAAAGATAGAATAATGTAGTGAAAACTGCAATGTAACGTCAACTTAAAAGTAAAGGCAACGTGAACGTCAACAACGAGTACGAGATAAAATTCAGAAGAATCGTTCAGAAATCGTATCGACCCAGCATCACCAGACATGAAAAGCATGACGCAACAACACACCCCATCAGAGAACGCTTCTTCGCACCCATGAAACATCTAGCGGAATGTCAACTTCAAACGAGAAGATGCCGTGCACGATTAATCTAAATTCAAGGTATGTATATTGTTGCTCAAACATACGGCTCGTCCGTCCTTATATATGTAAAAAAAATATGCTGCTTTCGCAGCAGAGGCCTTTTCAAATGTACATTTGTTTGTAATTTTTCAAGAAATTTACGCGTGTATTTTTACTTTTGATTTCACAGAATTAATCAAAAAGAAACGGAGCCCAAATTCTTCGTCGCCTTCACGAAACCCCTCAATGATGGCAGAGTGTTTTCGACTAGCTTCGTCAATGGGAATCTGCTGTACGATGGAATTGTATATTCTATGAATAGTATTAGGAAATATGTTGACATATAGTTCTTAGGATAATAGTGCAGGGAATTGAATGAAGAGCATTGGTAAGATTATATCCTTAAACCATTTCTCAGCTTGATCACTTCAATGATCCACCAAAACCTTTGTGACTAGAAAACCATGCTGTCCTGCCATAACTTGCCACAAAATATTACAAAACACTACAATTGAATTTGGAAACACCAGAACACAACGTTCTATAGCAATATCACCATCAGGAGTTCTCCGACAACGTTCTACAGAAACATCACAATCCGGAGCTATTTATCATCAGATAACTTCGGATCTGACGCTTGGACAGCTCTGACACACAGATTGAGAGCACAAAAGAGCATCAAAGTACAATGGATCTTTGCAACGAAAAGAAAAGAACGCACCATTACAACCGATCATCCAGCGAACTGAACTCCAATCACTCACCGAGCAACCGTACGATAAAGCCGAAGCTAATACAACATCACAGCGAAACCAAATAAGAGCAGAAACAAAGGAAACATTAATGACCTGCACATGTTCCTGTAACCGTCACTTAACGAGTGCAGATTAAGATTTAAACTGTGCAGTGCGCATCAGGTTTCGGATAGCGCTAATAGTAAAATCGATCAGGCAATCTCATAAATGAAAATCACTGATCGAAAGAATTCTGATCGAAATGGCAGCTACCGTGGAGAAATGGATGATCAGCATTACCGTCATAGTCTACAACAATTTAGCAAGGATACTACAACGATGAATAATTATCTCGTTGTTGCTGTTTAGGCAGCAAAAAAATATTTCGCTGCGTGTAATAATTATAGAACTTCAAATACCTTGCAATAGAGCATTTGCGCAACGCTATACAGCAAATATAATTGAACGAGATCGTCAACAACAGAAAGAGATACATCAACTTCAATGTGGAATATCTAGAGTCGTGCCGGCGCTTCCGTGGTTTTCATGGCAATGGTTGGTGGTGGTAACATTGATGGTGATTAACGCTGGCGATGCGGTTTAGTATGGATATAGGGCAACCAAAAGCTAAGAAAAGTATGTAGGGAATAAGCATGCAATATACAAGTTTTAGTTAGGCAGAAACAATAGGAGTTAGGATATCTTCCTGAACGAAATAGAATGGTTTAAGTGGAGCTTCATAATGAAAAAATGCAACGCCAGTTATCAAATGATTAGGTAAAATATGCGATTAGATTAGATAACTAAAATGAAGATGAATGAATAGGGCATGAGACAAGAACGTTAGAATTTAGGAGAAAGAAATACTTGGAAGTAGAAGGGGCTGATTTAATAGGAGATGACGAATCAATTAGATGCTGATTGTGGAATCGTAGTAGAAAGTGAATGAGTTATGTTTTGTGTTTTGAATATGTTAGCATCTAAACAAACCTTTGATTAATGCTTTACTACATGGTGTTCTCCAGTGTTTCAATTTTATTTGCGTTCATGTTCAGTGTTAACATCGATATTATTATAACGGGGTTTCGATACGTTTAGGTACTGTCAGCGTATGTAGTACTCTCGTCGTTCTGTTGAAATTTTATGATGATACAATGATACATGTTCATTTAGGGTTATTTTGAGCGGGAATGGATTGCATATTTCGATTATTATTGTAATTATTTGTAATTTTGATCATTTGAAACCTACTATGTACCATGGAGATGGAATTGTTAAATAATTATTTTTGAAAATATCATATCATGGTGTCAAATGATTGGTCCTACTCCTCCGAAACTGTTGAATGGATTTTGATAAAAAGTAAGTATAGATTTGAAGGAGCGGTTGGATACATTTGAATAGAATCGGGGTAAGTATGCCATGGTGATAGCTCAGCACCAGGCAAATTTCTATTAATTGACAACTCGCATTTCTAGTTTATTGGTTCAACTTGATCGTCGAAGGACCGCATTTAGGATGGCCAGCTTTAATCATAGTTTTTCGAATGGTTGAGATAGCTTAGCCATGGTTACGATATTGGTCACGGTAGTTTACTTTGCGCATCTACTTATCATAATACTTGACGGTTCAGTGCAAGGGTAATTGATGCTTAAGAGGATCTTAATACCTAAAGTGTTTCTGACTGATGCGAGAGAAAAATCATTCATCAAGAAACATGTTCCACAAATATTGAATGGTCAATTTTGTTTCATGGTTTTAAACAAATGTTTTCTTTAACTACCTATGCAAATGTAAGACGTTCAGAATGTCTTCGTATGCGGCTGTCACGCACTGCCGAAACGTATGATGAGATAATCTATTTCCATCCCTCTAACTATGAAAGCATTTAGTGACTATGGTAACTGTTGTGTGGTTATTGCGGTAGTGATACAATCGTTGTGTATTTAATCTTATCTTAATCATGTAACTCTTCAGTGTCACTGATATCGATGAACATCGACTGAATTGAAAATACCTCAGGTATATCATTTACTTCAAAATCATTAATTGGACCAAAAGAATATATTGGAACGAATCTCTACCGAGTCTCGCATACTCAGACTGGTAGCTTTAAGTGTCGTCCTATCGAGTTTTGTACGCAAGACTGAATTGCAGTATGCTCGTTGAATGTTTCGCAACTTATTATTTAAGAAACGTGGCGGAAGTAAAAAATAGGCTCCATTCATGATGAGTAACTGTGCGACTTTAAAACTCTATTTTTATTGATTCAATGTAAGAAAATAATTCGAACAAAAGCTGTCGTCTGCCGTCTCGTGCGCGACGGTCGTCGAGCTGTTTCATTTCCCTCGCTAGAGTCAGTATTCGTTTTCTCTTTTCATCATTGCTGTAATTTGCCATTTTTTTGTACGTTTATTTGAATTGGATTTATGCTATTTAACTCATATGACATATATATATGACTCGATTGCGATCCCGAATATCGCACAGCAATGCTCCAAGTAATTTCTTTACTGATGATCACCTGTTCGTAAAAGCTACAACAATAGCTGGTAGCTGTGACAAAAATAACAATGATGAACACTAATTATAAATGTAAATGATACTATCATGGTGATCGAAAATTGCTTATCTACACAGCGTTTAATGATGCGCTCAAAACATCGGCAACTTCATGCACGATCATCATGTAGATAAAATGCAGAATACAGAATAAGACTTTTCACTAAATTGTCGATTGTAAGCTTGCAATTTGTCTTATTTTTGAATTAATTATTCCTTTAATTCTACAATAAATGCCGTCATTGGTTTAGTGAATTACCTGTTTGCAAAGATTCATCACGAATTCATCAAAATTCTAACGGAATACAGTGCTTTTTAATCGTTGGTTTTTGTAGGAAGCTGGCCCATGAATATACGTAATATATAAGTTTTAAGCGCATAACACAGCCGTTAGTGAGTACATTTTATTTTACTGTCAAAATGAGCGAGTAAACGACCCTTCGCAATCCTCTTATGACATTTCATGACTTCTTCCCAATCGACCATAATTCGAGCAAATCAGGGGAAAAAAATCGAGCAAAATTCGAGCCGAGCACGTGCTTTGGAAAAAGGTCGCAAGTGGGTCGCAATTCCCGTTCTCACCAAAGGGGCTGGAGGTTTTTGTTACCAACTTGCGACCTTTTTCTGAAGCTGCTCGAAGAAAGGAAGCAGCTTCCTGGTGGCTCGTGGCTGCGGTTGAGAGCAAAAAAAAAGAGAATGGTCGGCCGCCGGGCCGGTTCTCTCTCTTCCCGCTTCTCTTTTTTCTCTCTGTGTTCCTTTCCCCTTTTTCCCTCGCTCTGTGCTACAGCTGTTATTCTGTAGAGGGAACGACTTCGTCTTCGGTCATGGCTGTGGGGCCGTGGGTCGGTGTCTGTGTGATGGTGGTAGTCGTGATCGGTGTTTCGCGGCTGGAATTATTCGAGAGAACGATTAATGCATGGCGATTATTTATTGAGAGAACCATACTTACCTGCCGATGTGGTTGTATTTCGTCGATGCGATCGGAACCAAACTTTGTGGCGGAGCACTTTAAACGCACAATAACACGGTGTACAATTTTACCAACTTGAAATCGATAAGTATGCATATCAATAAGAATATGCGAAACGGAGAGTGCTCTGCACACATGATGAATAGTTTTGCTCTTTGTGCTCTTTTCCCAAATGTTTGTTCGATCATCAACTCGCGCTCCACGGTGATCCCTACCGCATAGAGATGCGGTTTTTCATGCTTCCCATCTCGTTGGGATGGACCGTTTAGCGCGAGCTGTAAGGATGATAAGGTTAAACGATACTGCGTGCTGGTCAGGTACGATTGCTATTCGCAACGGTAGCGTAATTGGCGGTGGGAAAAGCAGAGGAAATACGTCGGCATTTTGGAACCGCGCAGGTGCGCTGCAGCCGCAATCGGGATCAAATTGAGGCGCATAAAGATGTCCTTTTTCCTGCAAAGAGACGCAATGTCTGCTTGCTCAACCAGTCACAGTTTACATTGAAAACAAATGAATGCCATGTCAAGGATCGTACATGGCATCAATCAAAACCACGATCTTCACCAGCAAAGCTTGACCGCACAAGGCACACTGTACGGCTTGGCCACTGAAAGACTACATGGAACGATTGTAACACATAATCAACTGGAACGTGGGTGGCTGCCAGAACTAGAAGTACCTTTAGGGATGCAGGAAAACGTTGTTACGCTCAAACTGTTAGCGGCAACTCAAGGGCGATTTATTGGCAAGGGAGCGGCCCGAGAAAAAATATCTGTTCTTCCTTTCCATATCATCGTCAGTGTCCGTTTCGGGGTGATTCTTGATGATTATAGTAAAAATTCCTGTCTCGGTTTCCTAAAATTGCGCATCAAGTGTCTTGCACAAATCTATCCCGCTTTATACGGTCTGAATCTGTTTGTGAAATAGGATCGTTTAGCAAAAGATTCATCGCCGAGCTGCGCTTAATCCTTCATAGGCGGCACGTTTACTTTAGCAGAGCTATTTAGAATAATGTTTCCAACAACAGTGTGCTTTGCACTAACGGTATCTACTTCTGGTAACAGTCTTTGAACTCGTGAAAAGCATTTCTCAACTAAGAATGGTCCGTGCCAAATTGCATAATAGCGGCGCCAAGTCACAGAATTGTTTTAAATGTCGCTAGTGCTAAAGGCAACCAAGGGATGTAAGGAAACACTTGCAATTTTGTTAAGAATATCCAGATGCAGCCACGTTTTTAGGTTGCTCACGCTGTTGTCTGTGATGTGAAAGGTAATCTTACTTATTGGCGTCCATTCAATCCTGGCTTCAACAATCCTCGATTTCTGAAACAGGACATGCGCTGTATCAACGAGGGCCGCACAAGTTTGGCTCAGTGGTGACAATATTCTTATCAGGTGATACAACCGACGAGCGGTCTTGGCCTTGGCCTTCTGAAATATCATCTAATAGTTTATATCAACCCCAAAACGGTACGCACAAAGTGCAGTTGCCGACTGTTTTACGTACGATCGTCTGCAAGCAGGCAGGATATAAAACACAAATACCACTATTAAAAAGCGAGAAGTATTTCATGAGCCGTTTCTAACCGCTAAGGTACATCTATCGATGTTTCGTTAGACTACTAATATTGCATTACGTTGTCTCTATTGTTGCTCTTGCGTATTCCTCTTTGATTCTGTAAAGCAACCTTTGTTTCAGCCCGGCTGGTCTCAAAGGCATAGCCAAGAGTAAAGAGTGCGTTGATTAGGGAAAATTGAATGTACCGTTTTGATTCGAGAAATGTGCTAAAAGAATTGCCGAAATTATTACCGGGTTTGCACCATCGTTGTTCTGTAGTGCACTCGATAGAATCGTTCTTTCCCAATTACTTTTGCTTGGAAACAAAACCCCTTAACGAAGCATTTTAATCTGCGACTGAATGTTCAGCTAATTTAGAAAAAGAGTTACACTTTTGTCGAATCGGAGTGCTTTATTATCCTTTGTTTCATCGTTCGTACAAGAAGTATAGATCTTTACTATCAGCTTGCGGAACGAGGGTAAAAGAGTTACAAACCACTTCACGGCCAACATGTGATTGAGGAAGGAATTGTTCTACAATTCTTCTCATACACAGGACAGGTTTAAATAAGATTAAGAAATACTAAACAATCAATATCCGGCTCAACAATTCTTGCCTAAATGTATGAAAAAGGAACTTTGGAAAACGATTTTGAGTCGACTTCTGCAGCTTGATGCGGCATTTTTACAGGCCAAACCAACGATTATCTGGTACCAAATCACACCTAAATCATTAACAATTTAAATAGCTACAATTTTACATTCAAATTCCTTTTTTTATTAGAGAAAAACATATAAAAACTAAAATAGTTTGAAACGGTCTCCGAAGCCGCGGTCCCATGCGAGAAAAGGCAAGCGATATCCCTCTCTCGCTCGATCATACACGCCATACGAGAGCATACAGCTGTTCGCCGCGAGTGGCGCACACACTCGCTCGCAGGCACACAGGGAATCAACGGCGGCATGCGACTCACACACCCTGAGAATTTCGCTAAACAGCGAAGCTCCATACTGAGAGAGGAATCGTTCTTTGCGGGAGCGAACGGCCTCACACAGAGAGAAAGGCCGCCAGCAGCAAGCTCCATACTGAGAATCTCGTGTTTGACGTTTTTCTTCCTTCTCACTATAGCGGCAAGCTCATTAGCCGTCTTCTCACTATGGAGCCTGGTCAGACGGGTTCTGGCTCTGGCTAGCAGCATCGACCGCCGCAATGTTCGGTAGTTACCTTCAACGTGCACTTAACATACAAATGCTGGTTGGGCAACCAATTCCGACCCACCGCTGATGCCGATTTTTGTGCTGCTATATAGGGGTTCCTTTCTGATTGCTTTATGCGTAAGCAAGGAAAAGCAATAAATGACCAATGCCATTATCATGTGCAATTATCACTTGAACCCTTTCATTCCTTGTGATCTCGAGATGACTGATACCCCGATGTTTTGTGACGATGGTTGCGATAACTTTGGTATATGATAACATTTTAAGATAAAAAGAGAGACTTATTCGTCCCTTCCTCAGCTCTCGACAAGGCATGGGCCTCGTGCGCCCTTCCTTGCGGGTATACGCGAAGATCATTCTTCGTTTTTCTCGCAGTTTCGATCACTTTTTTCTGTATCCATTATATTCTTCGCTACTTCAATGCATTACACCTCGTAGAAAGATGGGTCTGGCCAAATCTCTTTGCATTTAACTGTATTTAAATGGGCGTATATGATGTGTTCTAAGCACCTTTTCTACCTGCAAGTCACACATAATTACTTTCCCTATTTTCCATAAGTATTACGCAAAAGTGTTGAACTATATAGCCGGGGATACATGAAGCGTAAACTCTAGCATAAATTCAGAGTGTAATGCCAAAAAGATTATAGGTCCTCGAAGCTTTAAAGCAAGCGTAAACTCGGCACCAACATGAAGCTTAGCGTTATGAAGAGTTGAATGTTCTACAATCGCTAATATACAGCAACAACATCTTAAAATATATAAAAAGATGTTCAGAAATCAACTTATCTCGTCGATTTATGTTTTATGTGGTTAAAAACACATGTGATTTAATGTAATTGCATGATGTAAAGTTTATGCGATTATGTCTGCAACACGAAGCGTAAACTTTTTGGCATTACATTTGGAGTTTGCGCTAGAATTTACGCTTCGTCTATCCCTGGCTTATGTATAGGCAAAAAATAAACTGAAAACGTTCGAATCCTTTAAAAAACATGCAAATTATTTTGATTGATAAAACGTAAACAGTATTTGAAAGCGGATCAGTATGACGCATGAGTACTTGTGATTTATGCGCGATAACCTCTCTTACATTTATGTACATCCGCGACAAGAGCAGATAAATATACATTATCAACCCGATCTAATTTATCATCACGATATTGTACGAATTGGACGTTTTTCTGTATGTTATCATTTACCCATTTTTAATTAAAGCTTTCAGCACCGGTATCATCTCGAAGGGATTTTATATGCCAAACCGCCTGTAATGAAGCAGTTGTGTTTTTTTGTGTTTTTGGACAATTATCATTATTACTATTATTAGAGATATTTTCAGTCCATCATGTACCTTTCGTTTCTTTGTGATATTTAGCTAAGGCAGCGGGCTTGATGTCTCATTATCGTGATAATCGAACAAATTCAGCTTTGTTTGATTTCCTATCGATGGGCATCACTGTTATCTAGTGAACAACTTCCATAAAATCACAATCACCTAAAAATGAAACGAAACCAAAAACGTGGAACATTCTTTCGTACACACTTCATGTGTACTGTTATTTCTTAAATTTAAATAATTAAGAATACTGCTCGTCAGAAGAAATCCATGAACTTGTAATTAATCACGCTAAGTGTTTGCTGATCATAACTTAAACATAAAATCCGAGAATTTCCCATCGAAATAGGCTCGTTCTAGGGTTCTAAAAGAACGGAAATTCCGGATCGAACATGATCGTTCCCGTTTTGGTTCTTAAAAACAACAATTTTCACTCAGACCGCGATTGGTCACTATGGCAATGGTATGAAGTAGTGTAGAATGTGGAATCGCAGCATCGAAAAATAGAATCTTATTTCACAAGGCGACAATTCTGACGACGAACATCAAAACGCAACATCATAACACAACATGAAAAACCTCCTTCCTTCTCGAATTCAATTTATGAACTTGCATCATTATTTGGCAAGAAACTGAAAATAGGATCATTCTGGAGTTTTATTTAAACCAAATTGTGTTATCGAGCATTCCATTCGTTTTAGTCGCATTGTCCTGCATTTCTATATAAAACACGAATTAGCAAGTTGCCTGGTCAAAGTCCTTTGTCGTTGTTTGTTCAAAACAACGAAAATCGCTCTCCACAAGATTCCAAGGTCAATCCGCACCACGGGTACATTTGCGATCGCCGAATCCAGCGAAAAGGCTTTCTGTCGTGTGCTTTGGGGAATCCTCGTCTCGATGCTCGGCGTCAGCATCGGTCAAATTTAAGAAATAAAACGTAAGCGTTTTTAAAGCGGAAGCAAATTGTGCTGCAAATATGTTATAGTTTTGTAATAGAAGTTGAATTCGCAAAGAAAATGCATGATTGAGGTTTTATAGCCGCGGCATTAAAATAAGCGCCAATTTTGGCGGTACGCGTTTCGTTGGGTTTCTCTCTCTCTCTCTCTCTCCGTCGCTTGAAAATCATTTCGCTGACGACAATTTCTTGCTCTGCAGACGCCGGAAAAGGACAGCAACACTGTCAAACGCGTTGAACCGTGCCTTTCGCTCGGCGAGCTCGGTTTTCGTGAAGCGATCGTCCAGGAGGCTGGTTGTGCTGTGCGTCGATTGCCGAGGACAAGCGTTGTTTTTTCCGCAAACATAATTTAGTGCAGCGAGGTGCAGTGATTTTTTTAATCGTTAAAGATTTCGCGAATCACTGCACCTCAGCTTTCCTCGATTATATCTCCGTGAAATGATAGATATTTATCAAGCGGAGTGCGCAGTGTTTTCATAAGCTCCAGCCACGAGGTGGTTCTGTGAACGCGTGTGTGTGACATTCCATTTCGGTGTGATGAAAAAGTGTTGGAGAAGAGGACGGGCAAAATGGACGAGAAAGAGTTCGGTGGCCTTGGGCTTTGTTCTGGAGAATATTGTGTGTGCCTAATTAGTTCGCAAATAACGGCGCAGCTATAAAATGGTGGTGTAGAAGAAAAAGTTAGTGAAGTGTGCGTGTTTGTTATCCGGTAAAACCACCGGTTAATAGTTCGCGGAATGTTTCTTTGTGGTGTGGAATTTTGTGCCGTTGGTTTGTGAAATCGAGAAAATATGCATGGTTTAGTGAAAAATATTGCTGGAGACATAGTTCGATCGAGCATGCAGGTCAGTTTCTTGGAATTTGCCGGCGTCGCCGGAATGCAGAAAAAATTAGGCATTTTAACAACGTGCCAATTATGTTTTGATTTTTTATCCACCCTATTCCACAAACAGCCGGCAAAGTGCTGCCAGAGAATCACATCCGGGGGTTCTCTCTCTTTCGAAGGGACCAATTTTCGGCCATAAATGGTAAAAATTGTTCGCCAGTTCGTCATGATGACGGGGTATGTTGTACATTTGTGACGGTTCGTAAAGTACGCTTTAATAAATATTGTTCTTTTATTTCAGCGTTGGCCGATGAGACATGAAATATTTACAACCTGATCTACATCTGCTGAAGGTACTGTGATGGATGAAATATTTCACTTTTGGTTTTTATAGCATGCTATTTTTGGTTCAACAGAAATCAACGAAACGAATGCCTGAATATTGCGGACGAAGTACTTACAGCGAACTTTCCGTGATGTTTATTAATCCACAACCGTAAGCCCTAAAGTAAGAAAAGCAACACATTTCCTTGCAGACAGGCCGAGGCGCCTGATCCTTTACGGTGGTCTAATCTATGTGTACTATTTGGTGGTCGTATGGAAGACCTTGACGAAGTCAAGTAAAGAGACCGGCTGAACGAGGTTTGAACCTAGTGCCTTTCTCCGGTTCTTGTTTGGCTCATACCGCAGCTTTCTTAACTCGTGAGCACCTGCTCAGCACCATTTCACATTCTATTCCTTTTTACGAGTTCACCCTGGCAACGATGCGCTCTAGTTCCTTTGTGTATTTGATTCGCTTATCCTATGACGGTCGATGTTCGATGTTAGCTCGAAGTGTTTTTCCACCTGGTCACAGAAAGTATTTATATTGTCTTTCTGTTTCATAGCTGAAAGCTTTGCTATTAAGTTTTCAGCCGTCGTTTTAGATGCACAATGCTCTTTTACCGCATTTAGTATTTGATCTAAATTTTGGTTTTCGAGCACCGATTGTCTGGCCTTTGCGGTCAATCGAGTTTTAACGAAACGTACCACCGTTTCATCTGCAGCAATTTTTTGTGCCGGGGTGGCATCAGCAAATGTAGTTTGTACGGTGTTTTGAAACAGTAAGACCGCGTCTACGAAGGAGTCCAAATTTCCATCGTAACTTCCATCGTAACTTTGGACTAGTGTGGTGCCCAGTTTCAAATCAACTCTAGGCGCAGCCATTATTTTTCTTAGTTTTGATTTTAGTTTGATAACGAAAATTGAACAGTAAACAAGTGTAGGTAAGCTAATTTTGTTAATCAAAGCCCATTCGAGCTTAGTGTTAATAATTGTATGTATCGACCCATACAATTCTCTTGCGCATTTAGTAAAAAAAATCAATTCACTTAATCTTATTTCCTTTTCCAGTACAATTAGATGCTCATTGATGTCTTCATACAGTTTGCGAGATATTTCCAATTTTGAAATTAAAGTAACTCTCCTGTATTTCCTATTAGGAGCATTGTTGAGATTTGTCAGAATTCCATTTAGGAGTTTAATCAAATTTTCAATCAAAGATACTCGCTCTGCGGCGCGCATCTGTTAAGGTTCTACTAAAAACAAACACTGCCTAACACTGCTTAAAATTAATGAAACTGGTGTTTACTCACGACAATCAAATTGTAGCGGTTGCATCGGTTGACTGATGGCGGAGGCGCTCTCCTCAACGCACATCACTGCATTCCACGGCTGCTGGTGCTGCTGCTGTTGAAGCCGGTGGGCGGAGGCGCTCTCTACTCACGCCCTTGCTGGTCTATCTGAACAGCTGCAGGCGTACATCATCTAATATCGTGTCATGATGGCTTGGATCAACGAAATGTTAGTTCAGATTACAGCTCCTGAGATGTCGAAAGATATTGCAGGAGCAGAAGTACTGAGCGGAAAGATGGAGTAACACAGAAGTAAAACGGCGACGACGACGCATCTAAAGCTCTGCTGTTTAATTGTTACTGGTACATTACTATCATTGGGCCAGTCACTTTAGCACTGTATGCATATGTTTAATGAGCGATGCAGACACTCAGTCCGTTACTGGACTGTCCTTGATGTTGCTTTGTTTCACCATATTAGTACTTAAATTGTTCTCACGCGCACACTTTAGTTGTTATGGTAGCTAGCTGCTGCTATTCAGTCTTCATTTTTCATTTTTCACTTGTCACCTCGGTCAAGTTCGCCATTGACCGGGCTGCGCATTTCACCGCGCGTCTTCTTTCTTGCTTAACGAGCAGCTTGTATAATGTAATCATTAATTGGATAATTGCTATGGAGGTGACAATCCACAATTTCAGTTCGTGCGCTTCGTGGTATTCACTGTTATGCTCTAGGTGATTAATAACATTCACCTGTGGGTCCCCAGTGTTCTGTGTGGTCTTTGACTGTGGTTTTCCCATTGTCACCGTCCCGAAAAATTTTTACAGATACGCTTGTTTTTCACTTTTACACTAGGATAGGCTTCCAGTGTCACGGTCGCCATGTAGACAAAAGATGATTGTCATCATGTAGGTTGATACGGACACGCTCACTTGCTGGTTGAAAATCGAATGCTCTTTATTGGAAGTTTTTCGAAGTTACAGGCTACCTACGGGAGATTCCTGGAGTCACTTTATTTACTCGAGCACCAATCAGCGCTCGGCACATAACGAAGTTACAACAAGCCGAACGACGGAGAAGGCCGAAAAGAGCAATTAGTGCAATATGAAATTTGCATGGAAAAATGCATAGGTGGCATCGTTCACACGCTTTGGTTGGTGACGACATATGACACCAAGCTGTTGGGCTGATGGTCGTTTATGCTTGGTGAGCAATAAACGAATGCATAGGTGCCATCGTTCACACGCAAGTTTATTTTATTGGAAATGCAATGACATGTGGTATGCACATGTCACCAAACATCACTTGTAATACCTGTGGGTATTTCCGGATGGCTGTCGCTACCGCCGCATTTGGAATACCGTCAGGTCCGGGAGCCTTCACAGCTTTCAGCGAGCTTGCAATGTATACCAGCTCCTCAGTTGTCACTGGACGGATAGTTGCCGCTGCACTTTCTAGGGCAGTCGTGGGCCATTCCCTTAGGGGATGCTGAGGGAACAGGCCATCGACGGTCCTGCACACTATTGTGGGATCGGTCTCTTGTGCCAGTCGACCACCACGCGCCAGGCTCATGGCGATTCGAAAACCTTCCCCCCCAAGGGTCGTCGTCCACTAGCGATGCCAACTCTTTGATCTTTTCCTTCTTGCTGCGTCTGATTGCTGCTCTAAGTGCCTTTCGCGCTAGCCGGTACTCAGATAATCTCTCAGCCCTGCGTTCGGCGTTCTTTGTGCTGTGTAGCTTTCGGCGCGCCTTAGTGCAGATTTTGCGGAGTTCTGCTATCTCATCCGTCCACCAATACACTTTCCGGGACATTCGTCCGCCCGGTCTGGACGGTGCCATGGTCTTCGTTGCCGGCTGTCGTTAGGGCATCAGTTATTGCGGTCGCGTCCGGGTTTACTTCGCCGAATCTTAATTGGTGGCTCTGCTTCCCCAGTCTTCCGCCCAGGCATTGAAATCCCCGGCCACTACCACCCTTGGTCTGCTCCTGATCGCCGCGAGGAGCGTATCTAACAAGCCACGGTGGTGGTGCGTAGCAGCTGGCAAACGTCACGCCAGCTATGTCTGCTACCACGAGGCCTACGTGATCCTTGCTGCGGATGCTTTGGAAAGGGTAGTTTCCGCAGGCATAGATGGCAGCCTTCTTAGACGGGTCCTCGATCCATCGCCCTTGGCTGGATCGGTTGTTCCGATACCAAGCCTGGTACTGCTCGGTGATCAAGGCCACATCTATACCACTTTCCCGAACCCTTTGGGCAACGCGTATCGCACGAAGCACCACTACCACCACGCTTGTTTGGTAAGGATCGTTCACGAAGATGATGCGCACGGGCGCGAACCGACGCGCACGAAGCACTGATGTCGCCACGGGGGGCGGACATCGATCGTCCACGAATACACGTGTCGCACGAAGCACCATTACCCAGTCACTTCACGGGCGTGACCTTGATGCTTTCTCCGCACAACAGCGTGTGGTGCTTGGCCTGGCAGTGCTGGCAGCGCTTCGCCGACTTGCAGTTGCTTGCGGAATGAAGGCTGGAGAAGCAATTGACGCATTTACCTCTCGCATTTACCTGGATTGCTGGTCGGCTCGCCGCGTTATCCTACCCAAGCTGTCGTCGTCCAGTTTGGATAGTATAACGCTGGCCACCAAACCGTCCTCTATTGCGGTGGGGGTCTCGTTCCGCATTCCCGCTACTTGCCGCGCGGACGTTAGCACCGTCTCCGTCACGTCAATCAGCCGCATCAGCCCGTTGGCTGATGGGCCCGTCAATTTGGGTGCCTCCAGGATGCTCCGAAAATGGTCATGAAAAGCCACGCGCTTCTTGAAGAAGCGCTCCTGGCGCTCCCACGCCTCATTGAAAGGCATGCCTGAGCGTTCGAAGGATTCGGCGCTCTGCTTCGCCGGCAGGTAAGTGCTAAAGCACTCCTGGAGATACGCATACCGCGTGGCGTCCTCGGGCCAGCCACTGAGGCGCTTTTCGAAGCGCGCCGCGAATGCCGTCCAATCTGCCGGATTGCCCGTAAATTTCGGCAAATCTATCCTTGGCAGGTGCTCCTGCCGTTGCAGTTGCACCGCCTGGCTTACGTCGAGGGTGGGCGTTGGGGGCGCTTCGGCCTTGCGGCAACGCGCCAGCAAAACGCGCGCGTTGGTGTAGGTGTCACCGAAGAGCTGGCGCTGCTTCGCCGAGCCAGATTTGGCTTCCAATCTCGTCAGCACGGCGCACCCTTCCCGGTATATGCCCTCGAGCATATCGACCTTCACCGGCAGCGTTTCATCGTTCAGGTTGCCGTCTTTCGCTTCGAGCCCTATGGCCTCCATGGCCTCTACCAGCGGCAGCCAGTTGCCGCGCCCCTTCGTTTGCGGCCGACGGTCGGCCAAGCTCGCTGCGAGCGGCATCGATGGCAGTACGCGCGTCACTTTTCACGGCGTCCTTCATCGGAGCCGGTGATTCTCTCGGCGAATGTCCGGTTGGCATTTCGCACAATTACGCGCAAATCACGTCAGTCGCGTGCACAATGTTTTACTGCCACAGAACGTCTCGAGATTGCTGTGCGCGGACGCGAGACGCGGACCGGTACGTATTCTCGGTACTCCCCCGTCGATGAGCGCTGAGCCACCCACGTCAGGTGCTCGGCGCTCACTTGGCCCTACCCGCTCAGCACACGCTTGTGCTGAATCAGAGGTCTAGGGCTTCCTTACACCGGTTTGTGTTCAGCTGAAGAACACTCAGTGGTGTGCCTTGTCGGACCCTGTGCATTTCGCTGCTCCCGTGCGGTGATCGCCTCCGCACGTCAGGCAGTTGTCTGCATTGCCGCAGCCCTTCTTGAGATGCCCTTCCCTGCCGCACTTCATGCAGTAATTGGTGCGCTCCGGCCCCCCGCAGTGCTTGGCCAGATGGCCACGTTCCAGGCACTTGAAGCAACGTTGGTGCTCCAGCGGAATAGGCCTCGCCATCTGTACCAGGCATCTGGTCACGCCGAAGTACAATTTCTTCCCGACTAGCGTGACTGCCGCCCTTTCCGGCAATCGAATCCTAGCTCGCAGGCTTCGATCGCTCCCATCGCGGCTCGCGCAGGTCATCGATGCTGTCATCGGCACCGGCTCCTCGGAGCGTAGCTCCCCTTGAAGGGCTGCCACTATCTCCTCCTTGGTGCACTCGGGATCGATGTTGTTGATCCCGATGGCAGCCATCTTTTCGACAACATGCGCCTTCGTCCCGTTCTGGAGACAGTCGTTGATCGATCTGCACACCTCGACACAGCTCTTTGCCCGGGGAAGCTGCATTAGTATCGAGTCCTTCCGACTCGTTCGTTTCAGCTTCGTTCCCATGATATCCTCCCGCTTCTCCTTCCGTATCGCCTTGTACACCTCCGAGAACTCCTTTCCATGGAGGTCCACCCGAAATACGTTTGGGCGGGTTTGGCGATTCGCAGGCTGACTTGTTATCTCCTGCTGCTTCCGCTGCTCCCTTGGAAGACAGCTCCAGGACCGGCATGGTCTCCTGTGACTGCGATTGAGAGAGAGACGCCTGGTGCTGGCTCTGCTGGCTCTTCAGCGAGCGCATGACTTCTCTCATTTCCTTCATGTATTGCGCCATGAGTTCCATTTTCGCCTCCATGAGTTCCAATTTCTTCTCCGCGTTTGCCCCGACTTCGGCGATGCATCCTCGCAGTTCCGCAATTTCGTCTCGCACGGGTCGGCCCAATAACGGAGATGGGATGCCCATCACGGTGCAGTCGCACTCGCTGTCACTGTGGCTGCTACTTTCAGCATCTGCCTCCTGTCGGCAGGGGCTGCTATTCTTCCTTTTGGTCTGCGACCGCGTGTTTGGCATCGTTGTTGTCGTTGTTGCTGTTGCTCGGCTTGGATTTGCCCTCGACTCGATCTCAATCTGACTTCGACTCGATCACCTAAACTTCGCTTCAGTTGTCACTAACACTGCCACTAGTCACTGACACGTTGCGCCGATAAAAAATGCACCGTCACTGCACTTGTTCACTCGTGTTGCCCCTTTCACTCTCTGTGAGAGCCGTCGCTCTCTTTCGCTCCCAGGGATGGCGCCCGGCACCGAAGGAAATTTGGAATAAAAAATTTCCCCGCGTCTCGGGTTAAAACCAACGCGTCTCGGAAAACCAGCCGCCTCGCAAGGGGGCCAGTAATCAGGACGAAACCCTCGGCACGCACGGAACTCCACAAAAACCCGTCACGCCAGAACGGTTCGATGTTGACGACATTTTACATTGTCGCGGTGATCGTGGCCCTGCCGCGAGGAAACGCGTGCGCTCTCGTTGAACGCGGTCGACGGAAAGGGGAGAGTCGTCGGAAGCTCTCTTTGACGTTCGAGGCGCGTCTTGACGTAACGCGCCAGCTTATGCGAGGGCTACACGCGAAATTGTGCGGCAGTCGATGTCGATTTCGATGTTTGCACATGCATCCCACGCTGACGAAGCATACGCAATCGCAGGGCGCACTATCGCTGTATAAATTAGTAGCTTGTTTTTTACGTTTAATTTAGATTTCCTGTCTAGCGTCCTAAGCATCTTTTCGCTTTTGAAGATTCTATCTTCTATGTGGTTTCGAACAGTTAATTTAGAGTCTAATGTTACTCCTAAATACTTAATTGCATTGTGCCAGGGAATTTCTATGGTTCCGGTTACGGGAGAGTTCGGTAATCGGCGGCTGCTGGTGCGTCGCGTGAAAAATACTGCTTCCGATTTATTTAGATTAATTTTGATTTTCCAATCCTTACAGAATTTGTTATAGCTATTTAGATTATGATTGAGATTTCTAATGATAGTTTTGGAATTTTTCTCGGAATAACTAATTGCGAAATCGTCCGCGTAAAGGTACTGCTCACACTTCTTTAGTTTAGGTATGTCCGAAATATAGATATTAAAAAGTAGTGGAGACAGCACACTACCTTGCGGTACACCCGCAGCAGGGGTGTACTTTTCAAATTTAGATTGGCCAACAGTAACTTGACTTGATCTATTTTCGAGGAAAGATTTTACCAATTTAATCAGATATGGGGGGTGTTTAAACTATTGTATTTTGAATAATCACGCCCTGTGCCATATTGTGTCGTACGCTTTCTCACTATCAGGCTGTTGTTCGGCCGACTCGCTCTATCCCGTGGCTGTCCGCGAAGGACGACAGCCAGGCCGGACACGAATAACGGGAGGACTCGGTCGGCAGCCAACTCTTAGTTGCCCCTCTCTCTCGGGGGCCTATCGAGCGTGCCGGATTTCCGCGCTCTGTAACCAATTTCGGATAGGCAGCTCGGTCCTAGTTCCTCCTCTCGTTCGGGAGGCTATAGACTTCGCCAAGGACTAGAATTCAGAGAGCGTCTGTTTCAGAATCCCGCTTTATTGATCGCTCCGGCCCCCTTTTATACTCGGGGTCGGACGATATCCTGTCTCCCCCCGGGACACACTTCCCATAACGCAAACTATAATTCGGTCATCCTGTTATCACATCGCTACCACTCGCCTGGAGGTAGGCCGCCGCGTAACAGCCCTCATATACCCCTTCACTAGCTTGTAATAAAAACGCGTTTATCTCGAATGCTGGGGAGCATTTTTAACGAACCATTGCCGAGGCGGACAGGCGAACACTTTCGACGTTTGAGAGGAGCACAGAACCCTAATTTCTTTCGTTGTTTGGTTGGTGTCTGGGTGTGGCGAGCCCAAAAGGGGTGTCGCCAGCCAGAGCAACCGTAGTGAAAAGAGTCAGGTTGTGTTCGGTCTCCAAGTCAGAATCAGAATCCTTCTTTATTTGAAGAACGAATGTTTTTATATGATTTTGGGTTAGTGCTTAAATCTATGGTACAATTAGAGTGAGTGAGATAGCTGGAGGGCATTTGTTTTACCGTATGGTTATGCATGGTCAGCGCACTTGTTCCTGTTGCGCTGGCTTCGATGCGCGCTTACCCAGGTCCCAGCATTGCTGCGCTGGGCCATCGGTAATTTGAGCCATGCGCTTGGCTCTTGCGCTGCGCGGCTGTGAAGCCGTGGTTTATGGGTCACGCCGAGAGCTGGCGTGGCTAGGTTCAAGTGGCTGACCATGTTTTGGTTTTCGGTCGTTCCTCTTTATTGGGTGCTAGCTGACGTAGGTAGGAAATGTAGGTCAGCTAAGCAACAATGTATGATGAACAATGAAGAATGAACGACCGGGGAGTGAATATTTGTGGGCGATGAATGTTCGCCACAAGCTGTTGTGTTTCGCCTCTTGTTATGGCCAACTGGACCAGAGTGCTCCTCATCGTCTCAGCTTTAAAACCAGCTATCACCACGGGGGATGGAGTTCCCACGTGGTAAACTGAAATCGGGACGGCGAACCAGTTGATTCCAAGAGCAACCGGCAAACAATTCAACTGTTCGACATTGAACTCATCAGCCAGAACGACAAATCTGGCATTCTTTACATCCTCAGCGAACTTTTCTGCCACATCGGCAGCATTCCAACCCCTTTCAATAAACTCACTTCCTTACATACATTGAAGTGTTGTCAACTACTTCTTTGGCCGACCCGATGTTAGCGGCGATCTTCATCGCCACATCACCGGGGATGTTGATACTAGCCGTAATGGCACTGGCCACTGTCTTCACATTGTAGTTAACCCTGTCTATCATGAAACCAGCCATTAAGGTGTCATCCAAGGCGCCAATCCGGCGTGAGAAGAAAACCGAATCTCGGAAGTTCGGAATACGGGAGGGACTCCACAATGTGAAGTCCCCACTGGCTATGTGTTCCTTTGGTTGGACCCCGGTACTTCCACGGACCACAATGCTGTTAACGAAAACCTGATCCTGGTTTACACCATTGAATCCAACAACACTGGGGTCGTAAACCACCCGGTTTCGGAACCAATTTATGGCGTTCTGACCAATCTCAGGATCAACCATATCAGCCGGACGATCTGCCATATTCTTACCGGTGATAGAGTGATCTCCGAAATGGGAGAACCCTTCTCTGTTGTGGTTGTTCTGGTGGATCAACAGAGCCCTCCTCTGAAGACGGGCCCTCTTCTTGGCCGATTTCGTCATTGAAGGCCTCCCTATTATCCCCAACTCGGGGTATAGTTTAGCCTTCGCCTGTGACGGCCCGACCTCTTTATTTTGGGGAGGTTGTGCCCCCTCCCCCTCTTCGAATGTCACGTCATCGACACAAGTGAAGAGTTGATTAAGGCAGTGGGGTTTCAAAACCCAAGTTAGGGTTTGGACCCCTACTGACCTAACCAACTCCCCCCTCACGTCTCGGACGTGACGACGGAAGCCGAGTAGACTTCGGACAAATCCGAGACCACTCGACTGAGAATGCCGTGTGCCCCAACTCAGATGACAGTCCAGGTTTGCTCTAAATAGGTCTTATGCTGTGTTCACCTTGTGAACGAAAAAATAGGACCTATTCCCTATACCTTTCTGGACCCCCAACGGGCTGAGGATGACCTCACCCCTCTCTATGTTGAAGGACAGGATGGCCGACCCACAGTCACACCCAACGCGATCGGGGATACCCCCGACTAGTAGGTCTATGAGTCTACCTCCCTTACTCCTACCCCATGAAGGGGAGGTGAGGTGACGTGCTTGACACAAATTTCTGAAGAGAGGACACCCGTCTATGTGTACCTCTGTCTCCAGACCCACAATCGTATTAAAATCCGGTAGAGTAGACCCTTTAAGTATACAAATCTCACTGGATTCAAGTCCGACGGCCGCCCATGTCCTAACTGGCTTCAAAGCCAAGCCAACCGATTGTTGGCCCGGCCTATAGCCGGTCATAACACTGGGAACACCCGTCGGTCCCATCTCCACTTCGACTTCCGTTTCCATTTCCGTGTGGCGGTTTACCTTACAATTCGGTTGGCAACCGTGAACCAATCCGAAAGTTTTAAGATTTAGCTTGCTACCTCCAGGGCAATCTTGGACCCTGGCCATTGGACGATTTAGCTCTCGACCCGTGGGGCAATCGTGGACCCCTCCGAGTAGGTTCTGGTTTAGCTTGCTTCCAACAGGGCAACCATTAACCCCGTTCTTGGTGTTAGGCACATTGTCCATCGACATTACCACTGGCTAAAAGATTCTTTGATGATTTCACCAAGCTCAGAGGCGTTGAAAAGGTTATCATTTCTTGGTGTGTTGGTGTTAGCATACGGTTTCGCGTACGAAGGAGAGTTGGTGTTTTGTGTGAAGGTAGGGATTGACGGGAAGTTACTATCAGAGAAGTTAGCCAGTTTGGAGGTGGAATGATTATTAACTTGGATATTTGCTTTTTTAGTTTCGGCTATTTTTTTCGTGGGGCACCCTGAATAATTTGCTGGGTGATTTCCCCCATAGTTAGCGCACTTCAGCTTGTACGTGTGCGCGGGTACGATTTTTTCAGGGGTTCTCGCGCCATCGGGCACGAAGCTGAAGAGCACACTTGATGCACTTCGCGATGCGGTTACAGTTGGGCGCACCGTGTCCAAAAAGTAGACAGTTCTTGCACTGCATCGGCCCGCTCTTTTGTGTGTAGTGGTTCCTATAAACCCGTTCGTGGTGTACGCCCGGTATCTTCCTTAGTAGCTGGATCGAAATATTTCCCCTGGGAAAGTGTAGCAGATACAATGCCTGCTCTTGATATTTTTTGTTTCTGATCGATAATTTTTTTATGTCACACGGTTCCACATTTTCAGCTCTTTAAAGTGCTGCTATTTCTTCCAGCGGCATATCTGCAAGGCCGCTGAGTACATGTTACATGTTCTTTCCTCTTCCAGGCTGTACGTATAGTATTGGACCTTCGCGTCCTTGAAATGCTTTAATATCTTTTTATGGCCCTCAAGGTCCATTGCATTGACCACAATGCCACTTTTGCTGAAATGAGTGGTGTATCGCACCACACCTGGTTTGATCACCTTTTGGTGGACTTCGGCCACCAAGTTAGAATATACCGTTATCGCCGGCGGCTTGCCTTTCGGCGGCGTTGTGATCAGCTTTGCACTTGTTTTTGGAGTTGCACATGTGTGCGTCTCATTACCTTCTACGTCGTTACGTAGGATGTCGTAGATAATTCCCGTCACCGCTGGCGACGATGAGTCGCTACACAACACTGGTTGGGGCAGATAGCTTCTTCCTTTTACCACACATGGTGGAGGACACTTTTGATTTCTCTATCGATACTCTTTTATTGTCACTAGTCTTTTGCCACCGGAGGTCACGAAAAAAACAACTGAACCGATCGAGTGGCAGATGCAGACTGAGGATCGCTACCATCTTCCCGCATATGCTGCGGATATCTCTTTCATTTGCGCAAACGCTGGCTCGGAACTAGTCGCCTATTACTCGAAAGCTTGGGACATCTTTGGCGATGTCCAAAAGAACCCTGTTGGAAATGTTTTTTGCAACGGGAAAAAAATCAGTCAGACACAATTTGTTGGTAACTGGGATGGTCAATCAGTACCACAAATTTAGTGTCTTTTTGGTGGTTTTACAAAGAATGTTTCAATTATTTCTTTCTCTCTTTCTGTTAGAATTGATTCTAACTTCTTGATTCGAAACAGGGAATTTGTCGGTATGGTAGCTTTATTGGTAATTGCCTGGGGTGGCGGAGCTAAAGAAAAGACCACAAATTAGTCCCTGTTGCTATCGAAAAAGAACCTAATTTGTCGCGCGCCTCCCTTTTATCATGCACTCAGCGTCGCGTAACGCACACTGGCCCCTAACTCACGCACTGCTTACAACACTTTCTCTTCCTGCATTTTCCGTATATTCTGCATGGCTGCAAATGAACTACGAAATTTCTCTCTTTCTTAAATTTATCTCGCAGCTCCACTTCTAATACTTCGTGTCATATCTGATCCTCTTTGGTTCGCATCTTTACGCCAACTAATAATTCAAAGGGAGTCGTCGCGATTGCCCTTTGCCAACTGCTATTCAAACACTTTTGAATACGGGACGCATGTTACGGGACGGACGATTCATGATGATCCGTAACCTTTTTCAATCGCTTCTTCACCATTCGTCGACTTCGTTGGAAACATCCAAAAGAACTTCGTAAATGCACCAATAACGGTGAAGATTATACGCCTTCCTAGTTGACGGCTTCTAGCGTAGGTGGTCTATATGAAATGTGTCTAATGGCACATCCCCTTTCGCAATAGGATGCAGTTCCCCTTCCGCCTTTCCTTTCTTTTTCTCCCACACTATGCAAGCGATGCAATTTGCATTACACTGTTTGATTTTCTCGTCTAATCTCGGTATAAAATAATCCCTATCGATCATCTCTTTCATTTTCTTTCTTCCAAAATGACCTCTTTCATGCGCCAAATTCAAATTTTTTGACCGCTTCCACTACCGCCAATGCTTCCAGTACGAACGAATGATAGTTCTTCTCTGCTGCCGTTGTTAGCCGACTGAAGTAATACGTCGGGTGGAAATGCTGATCATCCTCCGCACGCTGCATCAGGATACCGGCTAGCGCGTCCTTACTCGCGTCCGTGTCCTTACTCGCAATCCTTTGCGCGACACTCAATAATCGATTCAACGACTTTATTCCGTTTTCTTCATCCTTCGATGGAATAATTATATCATCCACAAAGGTTAAAATTATGCCTTCGTTGATTAATTCCTGTAATGTGGAATTGATGAATCTTCCGAATGCACTCCCACTTGTGTATAGTCCGAACGGTGCTCGACAAAAATCATATTGCCCTTCTTGGGTTACGAACGAGGTTAACTTTCGGCTCTCTTCCGCAATAACGACATGGAAGTATGAATTTTTCAAATCCAACGTTGGATATACTCGTGCGTCTACTAACTGGTCGATTTGATCTTCCATGATAGGCATCGGGCACGAATCACGTACTACTTTCTTGTTCAGCTCCCGATAGTCGATGCATACTCTACGCGAGCCATCTGTTCATGCGCTTGCCGTGGCATAAAAAACGGGAGTCACGATTGTCTTTGAAATTGAAATACTCGTCGTCGAGCGTCTTTATTCGTACCGGTTGAATCGCGAACTGAGCTTGAAAAACAGAAACATAGAAAGAGAGCCGGAGCGTAAAACAAAAAAAAAGAGAAGAGAGAAAACTGAACTCGGCTCGCTGCGCTGCGCAGAGCTCTCGCGCGAGAAACCCAGCAAACGCGCACACACACACTGTCATCGACAGTATGTACTGAACATACCGGCCACCTTGAACTAGTATGGCTTGTTCAATTAATTACATCCTTGGTTTACATGGAACAGGGAAGTAGTGCGATCTTGCTGACAGGACGCACAACGTTATCTGCATTCGCTGTCTTGAGGGTTATTACTCGCACGACTCCATCCTTCCCGGGGTGTGTGGCAATGATTCTCGCCAATGGCCAAGTTGCTGGTGGCGCATTATCTTCCTTCAGGAGGACCACACGCCCGACGTCGATGGATACTGGTGGGTTGCAGCCCTTGGTGGCTCGGGTTTGTAACTGCTGCAGATATTCCTCTCGCCATCTGGTCCAAAAACGCTGTGTACGTTGCTGAGTGCGTTCCCAATGCGATAAACGATTTTCCGGAATTTCCTGCAATGGTACTTCAGGAATAGCTTGGAGATTTCCTCCGATTAGAAAATGACCCGGAGTGAGTACTTCGAGGTCTGTTGTCTCTGACGGCATATGAACGAGTGGACGCGAATTCAAACACATTTCGATTTGTGCTAGTAGTGTAATCATGTCCTCACGAGAGATGTTGGAATTTCCGATTTCCCCCAGGAAATGATGCTTCGCAGACTTCACGGCAGCCTCCCATAATCCGCCAAATTGCGGAGCCCGTGGAGGGATAAAGTGCCATTGTATTTCGTTGTCCGTACACCAGTTGATGATTTTGTCTCTTTCACTGGACGCCTTTTGAAGCATGCGATAGACCTTGTGCAGCTGGTTCGCTGCTCCTTTAAAGCAAGTTGCATTGTCACTGTAAATGGCATTTGGTCTCCCTCGACGAGCGACAAATCGATGTAGGGTTGCCAAGAATGCATTTGTTGAAAGGTCTGAAACGAGCTCGATATGTACCGCTCGTGTAACGAAGCATATGAAAATGGCAACATATGCCTTGGACGCTGATCGATTTCGTATCTCCGATTTTATGAAAACTGGACCAAAGTAATCCACGTCACAAGTTAGAAATGGCCGGCTTGGAATTACTCGTGAACCTGGTAAATCTGCCATACTCTGTTGAATCAGCGAAGGTCGATGGTGAAAACAAATATGACATTGATGATAAACTGTTCGAACCAGGTTTCTTCCTGACAAAATCCAGAATTTCAGATGAATGGTGGACAACATCAGTTGTGGTCCTGCATGGAGTAGTTTTCGATGGTAGTATTCCGCTATCATTCTTGTCAGTGGATGCTTAGAACAGAGCACAGTCGGATGTCTGGCATCTTCGGAAATCTTGGCGTAATTCAATCGTCCTCCAACTCGAATTAGTCCCTTTTGATCGAGCTGTGGATTCAGCCATTTCAATCGGCTTGATCTGGATACGTGTTGTCCTCGGAGTATTTCGGTGTGTTCCTCATAAAATGATTCCCTTTGAGCCATTCGACACAGTGAATGCTCAGCGGCATGTAGTTCCTCTGTAGTAATGGGATCAACTGTTCCCTTCGCGATCAGAAGGGCGTTGTTGTGTTGTTTCAGTCGAGAGCGTAACCCCTTTAAGTATCTTGCCCAATAAGCCATCAATCGACGAAGTTTGGAGTATGATGAGTACCGCATGAATAAGTCTGTTACGAACTCTGATTGAACTACCTTCATGCATCGTAGTGTGGATTTCTTGAGTTCCTGTAGAGCTTCTGGCGAATGAGTGTCATGCATAGGTTGGTCGGGCCAGAGTTCTTTGGTTGACCTGAGCCATGTAGGTCCCGACCACCATCTTTCGTTGTCAAGAAATTCGGTTGCGCTAAGACCTCTGGATATGTCGTCTGCAGGATTTTCCTTTCCTGGGACATAATTCCAGGCATCGGCTGAGTGGATCTGTTGTATCTGTGACACTCGATTGGCCACGAATATGTTCCAGCGAGCAGGTGTAGATCGAATCCAATGCAGCGTCGTCGTAGAGTCGGACCAGAAAAACACCTTGTATGGTACTTCAATTGAAGCCTTGATCTGTTGATACAGGGTTGATGCCAACAATGCTGCACACAATTCGAGTCGAGCGATAGTATGACGCGTCGCGATCGGAGCCACCTTGGATTTGGATGTTAACAACTGAACAACACTTTGATGTGATGACTCTGTCCTCACGTAACAACAGGCTCCATATGCCTTCTCGGAGGCATCTGCGAATAAATGAAGTTCGTACTGAATTGGAGAAGTGAGCGTTATGAACCTGGGAATCCGAAGTTGGTTTAATGTTCCAATTGTTTCGTAGAACTCTCGCCATTGACTCTGCATTTGGGTATCTAGTGGTTCATCCCAGTTGAAGGGGTTTCCTTGAATTGATTTTGCTGTCCACAAGTATTGCATGAATATTTTCGCTCTAGTTATGACGGGCCCCGCTAGGCCAAGCGGATCAAAGATTTTTGCAATTTGCGAAAGAACAATCCGTTTAGTATAATTCTTTACCTTGTCTGGTGGCTGAACCTTGAAGCTAAGCACGTCAGATTGAGGTTCCCATGTCAACCCGAGTGTTGAGACTGTTTGGTTGTCTTGGAAGTTGTGCCAAGGATCGATTGCACGATCTTCCAGCGGTATTGAATTCATCACCTCGATTGAATTTGAGGCCCACTTTTTCATTGACATACCAGCCGATGCAAGAATTTCGGAGATCTCCTTTCTCAAATGTATGGCTGCTGACTCGTCCGTCGATCCTGACAATAAATCATCGACATAAAAATCTTTGGAGATCACATCGGTGGCCTTTGGTGACATGTGGCTCATATCTTGGGCTACCTTTTGTAACGTTCTTGTTGCCAAATATGGGGCGGAAGATGTGCCATACGTGACTGTTTGTAACTGGTATGTCGATATTGCTTCTTCTGGGGTTTTTCGCCATAATATTCTTTGAAGTGGTAGATCCACTGGTTGGACCCCGATCTGTCGGTACATCTTTTCAATGTCGCCTACGAGAGCAATTGCATGAAATCGAAACTGCATTAGTAAAGTCAGTAAGTCCCTTTGCACGACCGGGCCCACCAATAGAATGTCGTTCAATGAATAACCGGACGCGGTTTTACACGATGCGTCAAAAACAACTCTTGTTTTAGTCGTCGTGCTGGATGCCTTAAACATTGCATGGTGTGGTAGGAAGCAATGAACCATGTTGTTATCGGAATTTTCTATCTTTTTCATGTGTCCCAATCGTTCGTATTCATTCATGAACTCGTGATATGCATGTTTGAGATCGTTGTCAGAATTCAACCGTCTCTCTAAAGCTTGAAATCGCCGTAGCGCGATGCTTCTTGATTCACCTAATTCCTTTGTAGGATCGTGGGTTTGTGGCAAACGCACTGCATATCTTCCTGTGTTGTCTCTAATCGTTGTCGATGCATAAAATTCTTCGCATTGGTTATCGGGTTGTTGCGGCATTTCCGGAACCGCATCGAGTTGCCAAAACCTTTGCAGCGCATTTTCTAACCCCACCAGTGTCAGGTGGCACGCAAGCGATTTGGTTGGCAGTTCTTCTCGTACTGGTCCACCAATGATCCATCCAAACACTGTTTCCACCAGTGTTGGATTTCCGGAATCTAGTTCAATCCTTTTGCCCGTGAATAGACTCTGGTAGATTTCAGCCCCTAAGATCATGTCGATTGGAGCCGGTATATTAAATTTGGAGTCAGCCAATTGTACGGCAGGCAATTTTATATCGTTGATGTTGATCATGCTCGTTGGTAAATCACTTGTTGGTTTTGTCATGATCAGGAAGTTCTGGGAGCTGTTAAATGAATTTAGTTTCGATTGAATAGTTGCGCGGATTTCGAATTTAACCTGATGACAGCTCTCTGCGATGCCTACAATGTTCGTATCCGTTTTTGTCCAGCGAAGCTGAAGCCTTTCCGCCATCTTTCTAGATATGAAAGTGCACATCGATGCTGAATCTAAGAGTGCACGAGCATGATGTCGATTTCCGTAACGATCGATTACCCAAACGGTCGCCGTTTCTAGCACTACCGTGTTAGCACATACTCGAGCCGATAAACTTGCACTTGCTCCTTCTTGTGTTGGTTCGTGTAACAATGTATGGTGTTTTTGAGCACACACCCGACACACATGTTTGGAATTACACGACTTGACCTGATGCCCAACACACAAGCAATTCCAACACAGTTTCTTTTGTGTGGCTACTTCTCTTCTTTGTTGTACTGCCATCGATATTAAATTTTCGCATCTGAACGTTCGGTGAGTCTCGCTGCATATCGCACATTGTTCTCGCACACTGGTCTTGCTGCTCGTGAAGGTAGCCTTTGTATTGATTCTCGGTGATTGCCTTGCGCCGTCTTCCTTTGCGCGATATGACCCCTTTCCTGGTAAACGCGTGATTGAAATCGCATCGTTGGTAATTTGTTCCATGAAGTCTGCTAATGTTTCGAGGCTACCGCATGACCTGCCTCTAATCCACCGTGCCCATCGCATGCGATAGTCCGTGGGTAGTTTCTGTATCAATTCGCTAATGAGCATGGAATTTGTTGTGTGTTCCACCATGCCCGCCGACCGAACGTGTTCACAAAGTGACTGCGTCATTTCCCCGAATTCGATTAAGCCTTCCAAATCATCGGCTCGGGGGGCTGGGGTTTTCCGAACTCGATCAATCATGATCTCAAGAAGCAGTTCCGGCCTTCCAAATCGTCTCTTTAACGCATTGATCACGCTAGGCACAGATTTCGGGAGGAGCAAACGGCCTCTTACTGCTTCTTTCGCAGCACCCTTAAGACACCGCTGGAGGCGAATCATGTTTTCTCCATCTTGGTACCCGCACACCTTGGTGGAAAACTGAAAATTACTAATAAACGTGGGCCATTCTGCAGGGTCGCCGTTGAATTCCGGCAAATCTTTTGGCAGCGCTTGTCGTGCCGCCTTTTGCTCTTTAGTGAGCGTCCACGGTGTTTTCACGGTTCGGGGCTCTTCTTCGTTTGCCGGCTTTTGGTTGCCAAGCCCGGCTCGCATGCGCCGAATCTCGCGTGTGACGTCACCTTCCTCCGGAGTGATCGATGCATTGCTCTGCGTGAGCCAACTGTTCACCCTTTTCGCCGCGATGTTTCGTAACGATGCACTTTCATCCTCCTCACCACACTGTGTTTCCATAATACGAAACTTTTCTTGAATGTACTCCTCTTCGAGTTTAATCTTTTCTAATTGTATTGCTCGCTCTTCTTCTAGCCTTTGTAGCTGTAATGCTGCTCGCTTCCCGCGAACAGATGATGATGTTGTCGTAGAACTTGGTCTACGTTGATCGGTATCCATCTGACGCACTACCGATGTCACCTTGCCTTCTGCATCTGGTTCCGCACTGCTGGGGGCATGGCTGTACTTGACTTCAGACATTTTGCCACTGTTACTGCACTGCACTTTTCACTTCCGCACCGTTTTGGAATTGTATCCGGTTCGAAGGACCAATGTTCATGCGCTTGCCGTGGAATAAAAACGCTCGACGACGAGTATTTCAATTTCAAAGACAATCGTGACTCCCGTTTTTTATGCCACGGCAAGCGCATGAACACCATCTTTCTTCGGTATTACGACCACAGCACTCGCATACGGACTCTTAGAGATTTGGATAATGCCGTCTCGCATGCATTCATCGATTTGCTTTCTGCCGATTACTCGTTCCATTGGTGCTAGTCGTCTCGGAACCGCGCGCACAGGCTCTTCATCACTTACACGTATCACTAACTCTTCGTTTGCAGCCGCGATTCCTTCTGGGTTGTATGAAAGAATAACATCGCTTCCTTCTTGTGATAAGCTGGCGACACATCTATCTCGTCCATCTTGACATCAATTTTACCAATCCATCCTTCTTCTGCATCTCTTTTATTATCGTTGATGGATTCCGTGCTGAAGCGTACTCCTTCCTTCGTGAAACGTCCCTACCTGGGTTTCGGCTGGAATCGTTCATGTGCGAACCGGGAAAGTCCGCCAGCTGCGATGGCTGAGTGGTGGCTGGCGTTTTTACTTACTCTAACAGGCTGTCACCAGGAGAAGATTTTGCCCTGATTATAGAACCGTCCCCGATGGTGGGGAGGCTAATCAGTCGCCCGGGAAAATGCCAATTGGTGTCCGGAAGAGCGGTGCCACGAATCGTGCACTCTTCGGATCAAAAGGCTGAGCGGTGGCCAAAGGGAAAAGTGAACTAAAAACGAGGAAGAGCGAAAAGCTGAGCGAAGAAAGGCTGAAACGCTAGCGGACTAAAAAAAAAAACGAACTCCTGTTTGTTCCACTTCCAAAATACAACTCCAAATCGTTTATTCTAAATTAGTACTACTTATAACTTCCGTCCGCGATCGGGAGGTAATGTAACGACACATCCAGAACAAACCCTTTCCCACGCCTTGGCTATGTACCTACAAGGTACAACGCATTCCGAATTCTTTCCCACACTTTCGTCATTTACCGATCGGCCTAGACTGATGCAATTTTAGCGACACCCCAGAAGACCCTGGTGCACCCCTCCCCCACCCATGAAGTGCACATTGACTGAATCGTCATTGGTTTCTGCCGTCGTTGATTTCTGACGCGGGCCCCCCCCAAACGATCCGCTCGATCCCGCGGGTCGCATATTCGGTGTCCGGTTGCTCCTCCGCGTAATGCTGGCGGCGGGTCGCTGCGTGGTAGATCGAGGTGTGAGCAATGGTGTTCCCCGGCATTTATTGCATATGTGCGGCCGCTTAGCCAACTCCATGCCGTCGCGTGTCCTTCTTCTTTCTTCCTTGTGGCAAAAGGGAGTTTACACCGTCCTCTTTCGGTCCGCCATCGGACACCTTTCCGTCATCGTCGGTGTGTCGTTGGGCCCCAAGCAAGCTTCGCACTTGGCCTGGTATTTTGCCGCGGAGTTAGTCATCTCCTCGTCGGTCGTTTGCGGGCAGAGAGGGGGGGGGGGGGGGGTGTAATGTGCATCTTCCTGGTGTAAATAGAAAAGACCAAAAAAAAAACAACGAAAACAAACACAATCGACATCGGCCGCCCAATGTAGCGCGCGAATTTGGGTTAGCGAGGTGGAAGAAGGTGGGTCGTGTCGCTACATTCGTGACGCTTATTCCAACTTCTTGGATGGCTTCGATCCCCAAAGTTGCTCCGTATCTCATGCAATCATCTGTTACCAGCTAAAAAACTGTACCCGGTAGTTTTCGTTCATTGATTGTTACTTGATGGGCGATCTTTCCTAGCGGCTTGGTTGCTTTCGCGCCGAATCCCGTGAACACCTCACCCGTGGCCCTCATTTCCGGCTTTCCGATCGCGTTATATACACTTTCCTTCTGATTTTCGATGTGCCCCGGCACGCCACACTTATAACACCTTTTGTCTACGGGCCTGTTCCGCTGCAATACCTCCTCTGCTCGCGTGTGGTTGGTTTTTGCGCTTCCTCTTTTCCGTCTGTGTTGGTCGTTGTGCTATGAAACTGTCCACTCTTTGCGGCTTTCATCTTTTCATATTGCCTTGCTCGAACTTTGAGATCCACGATCGTTCTGGCTCCGAACAAACACACTTTGTTGGCGGGGCTGTCTTCCACGCCTCGCGCCACGTACTCGCAGATGAACTCTTCGTCCACTTGAGCCACCTTTGCTATATTTACCAGATGTATTAAATGTATCCCATCATTGATTCACTTTTCTTCATTTTCCGGGCTCTGAAGCGGCTATGTATCTCGGCACTAGTCGGTTTTTTACTGAATTCGTCCTCCAATGCCGTTTTCCCCTTTTTGCCAACTAGTGAGCTCACTCGTTCCGCTCACGAACAGTTTGGCAATTCCCTGCAAAAGCCGCCGCCCGTACACAAATTTCTGGGCGTCGCACCACCCGAGGTTGGCACACGTCGCCTCGAAATCGCGGATCCACTCATGAACATCTGGACCGCCATCTTCTCCATCGAATGATTCCATACAATCACTGATGTCGGCAAACGTAAATCGCGCTTCTGACCCGCGCCATGGAATTTCTCTCTCCATCATGCGTTCGTTGCGGCGCGTCAAACTGGCAACTTCTTCAAATGCTGTGTGCTACTCATCCACACTATCGCAATCGTCGTCCGCAGCGCGCTCTTCAATCAGCCGGTTAATCAATTCGCTTTTCTTGCCTCCTCTTGGCAGATTCCTCTCCTCGCACAGCGCCTGCAGCTCGCGCAGCTTCATTTTTTTTAGCTCGGTTCTCGTTGTCATACCGTCCAGCGTCTCCAGTGGTTCCCACTAACCACCCGCTCGATCTTTGCCGCTCACCGCTCTCTGCTTACGGGCTCTTCCCGGAAGCCAACTGACGCTACGCTGCACCTTGCTCGCAGACCACGCTGTACTTCCAATGTTTCTCGGAACCCCGAGCTGACACCGACCGTTACACTTGCGCCGAATTTTCACCACACAGTTCCGCGAACGATGGCACGCTGTCCTCTTAGCGACGCCAACCGTAGACGGCAGTAGACCCCGTGGCAATTTGGTATCTGTTCTACTAGCGCCTGCCACAGTGGGGAACACTGTGACGTTTCCTTGAGAGTGACCTTCAGCTTCACATTTTAAGTATCCGTTTTTAGAATTGAAGTTGACAACACCTCGACATAATTTGATTATGTTATTATAATTCAGCGCGGCTCATGACTAGGGTTCTATCTTTCATAAATGCACGCGCCGGCGAATCGCAGCTAATCGCGCGAACAGCCACTCGGACGGTTAGCCCCTTCGACCAATAATCCGTTGGTGATCAAGTTTTCCAGTTCTTCCGGCAATAAAGTTAGCATATGAGGGGTTTAAGTTAAAAATGGGAAATTTAAATGTGGTAGACTGCAGCAATAAATTATTCGTCGTCTATTTTTTCCTTCGTCTTTTTCACCCCGAAATGACCTTGTTCATGAGCGGACCTGATGATCTCTATTTCCATCGACTCCGGGACACACAGTCGTTAAAATTCCGGCTTTGTTTAACGGAATCCTAACAGCGCTTCTAACAGAAAATCTAACAGCTCCGACCATTTGCTACTCGTTTTGAGAGAAATCGTAAAACTGTTACAGTTATTATCGTGAAAAATCATGTGGTCAATCGTGGATTACTTTTACGATTATCATAACAACTCAGAAGATGATTCTGAAAAAGAAGATAACCCGGTAACTCGTCGGCAGATCCGTAACAATTGGAGTTTGGATTTGTTGATGTGTGATCTGTTGATTGTGCGTACTTGTTTATTTAGTTATTTCATGTTTTATAACTCTGTAGGTTTTATGAATCATAGGTTTATTGTAAAGATGAAGTCGGAATCGTATCAACTCGCGTCTATATTGCTGCTTAATAAGGCAAGTTTGGTTATGCCCCTCACTACGTTGTCCCTACTAGCAGTTTTTAGCGTAACCACTCGTGTGATGCCATCTTTCTCTCATCTTTTACTATTACGATCTGTCCTACTTAGATATCTGTCCGCCCTTTAACTCCTTTGGTCGATCGCGCTTGCAGTTGTTGTAGATTCTCCGGATACCAACGTGACCAAATCCGTTGAAAATGTTGTTGCGTTTGTTGCCACTGATGCAGTCGATTTTCCGAACCATCTGTCACGTTAGCTGATGGTATGGCCTGAAGATTAGATCCTACCAAGAAATGTCCTGGAGTAAGTGCTTCTAGATCTGTAGATAAAAATTGTAACGGTGTTAAAGGTCTTGAATTCATCATCATTTCTACCTGACACAGAAGGGTCATGAGATTATCCTTTGATATGGAGTGATTGCCGAGCTCTTTCAATTTTTCGCTGACCTTACCGCTGCTTCCCATAGTCATGGACCACAATAATCCACGCCACATGTTGCAAAAGGACGCAGTGGTGTAACTCGCGATGTTGGTAATTCTGCCATTTATTGCTCCATCAATTGTGGTTTTTTGCGAAAACATGTGATGGTGCGACTTAAGCCTGAACCACACTGGTTGCGGTACGTGCGGTACGTGCGGTACGTGCGGCACTTGCGGCAGATGCACGTTCAGACTGGTCACCACCGCATCAAGCAAACCTAGCAATGGTGCAATGCGCGTTTATCATCCATCTCGAATACTTTACATGAACAAATTGCGGTTAATTGTAAGATTTACATTGCTTTTTTCCGAGTGAGGGTGACGGGTATTCCTTAAATGTGATAAAGTAGTCACACAAATGAATACAGCTGAATAAAATATAGTAATCATTTGGTTTTGTAGAGAATAGAATTTGTACGGCAGGCTTTGACTCGCTACCATAAACGTATAATAAAAAAAATGTATGGACGCTGTGTCTTGCAATTAACGGTTTTCTCAGTCATTGTCGTGTCTCGCTGTGTGCAAAGTGCTGATTTACTAGTTTGATCCTTGTGAACTTGCGTTTCGTGTTTGCAATAGTTTTTTGTGTGTCTAAAATGAACTATAACTTTGACGACGAAGATCTATTGTTGCTAGCACTTGCTTTGTCAACGAAAAAACGCATCTGGGTACATCCTATTAATCAACGACGTAGGCGACACGGAGAGTACCACCGACTTTGTAGGGAGCTGGAGAGTTATGAAGACCGCTTTTTCAAATATTTTCGGATGTCTCGGAATAGCTTTGAAGACCTGCTTGATCTGTTAAAAAGCAGTATAACACGGCAGACGACTAATTTAAGAATCCCAATTGGACCTCGTGAAAGACTTGCTGTATGTTTGAGGTAAGTAGCTGTTGAAAAGAATAGTAAAAACTAAAATGAATGTCCACCATATTGCTAATCCAGAGCTTGCAGAACACTTTTATTCATAATTCAATCATATAATTCATATTTCAATCATAATTCAATCATATTATTCTTATTTCAATCATAATTCAATCATATAATATATCATATCATTAATTCTCTTTTTCTCGTGCCTCTTCTTCTTCGGCGTTTCCTATGCGTTCGACGATCTCCATTATAATTTTTGTCTGGTTTGCTTTTTTTAATTTTCGGACGCAACTCGCAAATCCTGCAAACATGAGATCCAGCCCATCCTGCTGTTTTTTTGAGTCCAAATATTTTAAAACTTTATCCACTGGCTCATTAACTACAGGCTTTCGACGAACCTTTCGACGAACGGCAGCTGCTGTGTTGTCGGTTATGCTATCTCTTTCTGTTGTGATTGCGGTGTCTGTTGTGATGCCTGTTGCGGTGTCTATTGTGGTGGCTGCTGTAGTGGCTGCTGTGGGGTCAGCTGTTGTGTTTGTTGTAATCTCGGTGGTGTCATCCAATTCCATTGTTTCATTTGAAGCATCGTTCGCCTCACTAGTTACGTTGCAGGACGTTGGACGAGATTTGCTACAACTGTCGACGAAACCAAGAAAATCAATTCGATTGATTTTAGTCGCAGCCTGGCCCGTTTTTCCAATTGTTTGTCGTTTCATCCGGTTGTATTTGTCTCTGAGATTCCGCCAATAGTTTTGCCACCGCCAACACGCCAGACTTGGATCAATTCAGCAGAAGGTTATAATCGGCTTTGGGGGTTTCCTAATTGCGTCGGAAGTATAGACGGGAAGCACGTAAAAATCAAATGCCCGCGAAATTCTGGATCTGAATTTCACTGTTATAAAGGCTTTTTTTCAATTGTATTGCTTGCGGTGGTCGATCCCAATTACAAATTCCTAATAGTTGACATCGGCGCGTACGGAAGGGAAAGTGATAGTACAATTTTCCGTGAGTCGCACTTTTACGCACAATATATAGCCACTAACCAATTACCACCTCCAAAGATATGCTGCCCGGAACGAATGTAGGCATTCCTCATGTCCTCGTCGGAGATGAAGGATTTGCGCTTCAACCATATCTCATGAGACCATACCCCAGGGCATCAATAGTAACCGACTCGCGGAAAAAACTGTTCAATGCTCAGCTCAGCCGTGCGCGCCGTGTTGTGGAAAATGTATTTGGGATATTGGCGATGAAGTGGAGGGTCTTTTTAAGACCTATGGAATGTAAACCGACTACAGCAGACAACGCTATTAAAGCAGCTTGTTGTCTGCACAACTATGTCATAGAAAAACACAAGCCCGCCCAACCTCCGATTGACTCCGGCAATGAAAACGACGAGGAAACATCAACTGGGCTTGTTGCAATGTCACATACAAACAATAGATCAACTGAAGAAGCTTTTCAGATCAGGGAAACACTTGCAAATTATTTTTTCACAACGCGATACCAAATCTCACTGTAAACTGTATAACTATAACAATAAATCATTCGCATCACCAGTACTTACTCGGAATGCCCAATTCTTTCCCTATTGCTTCCCATGCTTCGGCTTTTTTCGTGTTATCCTTGTAAAACAAACTACGAGTGTCATACAGGAAAGGGTAATTTCGCACCAATTCGGCTAACTTTTCTTCGCTAAAACATTCCATTTCAAAACCGAGCTCGTAGACTGCACTTGGAAATTCAACAGACGACTGCACGAAACCACACTTTGAGCGATTCTGGAATCGAAGTGACCAGAGACTTGTGGAGAAAGAGTTCTCGAACTCTCGAACGCGTTGGAACACCGCGGTGCTTCAGTTTTTGTTCTCTCGTCGCGTTCAATGGAATTCATAATTGATTGTTTTGCTTCATGCGCTTTCTATTGGCACTGCCTAATTACCATTACAAGACCGCCGGTATTGTTATGATTCCAGGAAAAGCAACATTCGCCCCACCACGCACACACACAACACCCTTTTAAGAATGCTTTTCTATAAGCATGCGATAATTTCTCTGCCAAAATCGATTGTTTAAGAAACATAATGGAACTGTAACATTCTATTATATTATCGGAATTATAGTATGGGAGCAAGTGTGATCTTCAATCCAGTATGTCGTTTTTTTATCGCTCAGTTCAATATAATCTTAATATAAATCAATCTATATCATATATAAAATAATCACTTTTATTTTTCAGCCTAAGAATGCTTGATAATTCTTCAATTTATGTACAATTTCATTCAAATCATGATACCAGAAAAGTAACCGAAACAGTTACACTATTATTCAAATACTACACCACATCTTTGTTTTGAAAGTTACTCCACACACCTTTTGGATGCGGCACTTGCGGCAGTTGCGGCGGAGTTGTGATTTTGTACAGATTCGCCGCAGCTACCGCAAGTGCCGCTCGTGCCGCTCGTGCCGCTCGTGCCGCTCGTGCCGCTCGTGCCGCTCGTGCCGCACGTGCCGCAACACAAGCACATCTGAACAACCGCGTTGGATACCGTGTTTGACAAGCCGAAAGGCGTCCGCAAGTGCCGCAAGTGCCGCACGTACCGCACGTACCGCAACCAGTGTGGTTCAGGCTTTATGGTATGTTGGACGAGCCAAGTTTCGTCCTCCTATAACCCAATACTTGTGACGGATGGTAGACAACATGAGCTCTGGTCCTGCATGTAACAATCTTATGTGATACTAATCAAATAGTAGACGTGTGAATTGATGCTTTGAGTTCAAGATTATTGGGTGTTTTGCGTTGTATGATATGTTAGCATTATTCAATTGTCCTCCAAGACGTAATATTCCTTCACTATCTAACATTGGATTGAGCCATTTAAGTTTGCTTGCTCTTCCTACGTCTTTACCAGAAGTTATCTCTTTGCGTTCCGTACTGAATTGCTCATCTTAAGCCAAGATGCATAGTAAACTTTTTGGCCTTGGGAATGGGATTGTATCCATTGCAGCGTGGTGGTAGAATCAGACCTAAAATATGTTGGATACTCCTTTCTCAGGGCTGCTGACACCTTCTTGTAGAGCAAGGCTTCTAGATAAGCAGCGCACAGTTCTAACCGAGCAATACGAGCGATGTAGGACATTATAATGCGTTTTGTAAGTACATCTGCTGGTATTGGAAGCTTGATCTTAAATCCAAACGTATCCTCTTGTGGTTTCCAAATCAATCCTAGAACGGCAACTGATTGTTTCTCTTGCAGTTCATGCCAGGGTTCGATTGATCGATCCTCCGCATCGATGTCTTCTAGTACACTGCGCGAAATAAAAACAGCAACAGCCAGTGTGCTTTTGCCAACATGTGCTAAAAACAGTTGCGGATTAAACTAGCATGAGTTTATTTGGTTTGGTTTAGCCGTTTTTGATAAAATCCAAGAAAACTAAGAAAAGGGTGCGAAATCAAAATAGTACCATTTATTATTTTCAACAAAATCCATCTTTATTTCTCAAAACTCGTCTTTTTTTTTACATTTAATAATGTGTGTTTGAGCCATTCTTCCGAATGACTTCAATAAGGCGCGATTTCATGGATGAAATCAGTGTTTTGATCGTTTCTTTGTCAATCTGCTCCCAGCCCTCTCGAATTCGACGTTTTAGCAAAATTACGCTGTCATGTTGCTTTCCGTTTTCATAAACACGGCGCGCCAGTATCGACCACAGGTTCTCTATTGGGTTTAGATCAGGCGAACATGCTGGCCAATCCAGATCATTGAATTGTTTGTCAAAAAACCACGCTTTAGTGCGATGGGGCTTATGAATGGCAGCATTGTATTCTTGAAAAACCAAGTCTAGTCTCATTAACTCCTCACCATGTGTTGCAAATGTGCAACTCTTTATTCGATAGCTTTACAAATCTCCAAAGTAAACCACAGTGGTGTTCCCGCGCTTATCTGTTCGTGACTGATCCGTCACCACCGCCGGCAGATGATCCGTCGGCCGTTGCCCGAATCGTGGACTTTGGCCCCCGAGTGAACGCTCGATCCAGGTGTGTGTAGTTCATCCCACACATCCCGGACCAGGTGTCACCTTCATCCGCCGGCAGAGCCCTCTAATCGCTATCGCTGGCGTCACTTATTTCGTGACATTCTCCCCCTTGTGGAGTGCCCCCTTGGGGACTTCACCACCGTTACCAGCGATCGCCTAACGCCTAACTGTCAGTCCTGTCACCTAGTCTGTATTGTTATTCTCCGCGCATGCGGTCTGCGCCTCCGGTCGGTGAGCTACAATTTCAAACCTTTTTCTCGCTAGGCTTCACGTCCAGCACGGCAATCTTTGTTGCTGGACGCTCCTAAATCTGGCCGTTTAGCACACTGTACAGTCGCGCGTCGAACTTGGCCATCTCGGGCCTGTACCACGTCCACCACCAACCCTCTCGGCCAGTGGTTACGCGGTAAGTTTTCGTCCACGATAACCACCACGTCCCCTACGGCTATCGGTCGCGCTCTGTTCACCCGCTTGCTTCTCCTCGTGAGCGTCGGCAGGTATTCCCGGACCCACTTTCTCTAGAATACATCTGCCAGGCGCAGAGACGTCAGCCACGATGCCTTCAGTGCCGCTGCATCGCTGTCGAACGGGAGATGTGGCTTATCCCCGTTGAAACTGCCGAGAAGAAAGTGGTTGGGGGTCAGCGGGGGCTCTGAGTCGAAGTCGATCGGGACGTCGGTTATCGGTCGCGAATTGACCGTGAACTCCACCTCAGCCAGGGCCGACTGCAAAACTTCGTCGGTTGGCTGTCGTGGAAGCTGCATCTCGGATAGCGCCTTCTTCACCGACCCGATCAGGCGCTCCCAGGATCCGCCGAAGTGTGGTGCGCCAGGCGGGTTGAACACCCACCGAAGGTTGTCTGCTGTCTCTTCCATCAAACGGCTGCTATCCACCTCCTTCAGTGCATCTTTCAACTCGCGGGATGCTCCGACGAAGTTCGTGCCGCAGTCGCTGATCAGCTCAGCTCGATCGGCTTGCCTCGTCGCGTGATGAACCGCCGTATCGCCAGGATGCAGGAGGACGTGTTCAGGCTGTGGACGAGTTCAACATGGATGGCTCTCGTGGTGAGACACATGAACAGCGCCCCCCACCTCTTCTCCACTCGTTTCCCAACTACAACGGTCATTGGTCCGAAATAGTCAATTCCGGTGAAGGAGAAAGGTGGTCGAAATGCACCTAGCCGTTCCTCGGGAATGTTTCCCATCAAGGAGGGTTCAGGTCGTGCATCCCGGTTTTTGCATCTCTGACACTGTTTGCGTACGCGGTTGAATTGAACTCGTAGTCGGGGAATGTGATAGTGCGACCGCAACGCATTGATCGCCGTCTGGTGCCCATGGTGGTGATAGCGTCTGTGGGTGTAGCTGATGATGAGGTCGGTTACGTGGTGTTTCCTGGGTAGGATTATCGGTTTTTTCGTCGCATCGTCGACCCATGGGCAGTTCGCGAGTCTCCCACAGACACGCAACACGCCGTTTTCGTCCAGCTCAGGTGTTAGGTTGTACAGCGGGCTTTTTTTTGCTTAGCAGTGGTTTGTGTGAGTGTTTCGAGACGGGTGCCTTAAGCGCTCTGATTTCTTCCGGGAATGCTTGTTGTTGTGCTGCTCCGATGATGATCAGTTCGGCGCGGCTTAGCTCATCCTCTGTGAGTGGGCTGATGCATCGGGGAATCTACTTGACTTTGCGACGCGTATTCCCTACGAAGCGTAACACATAGCCTACTGTGCGAATTATGCGCCGCCACTTGGAGAACCTTTCAAATTCCAGGAAGCGATACTGAATTTGATGATGTAGTAAATTCAGACGGAGCTCCTCTGGTGTGTCACCGTCCTCTGGTTCGCGGTTCGGCCACTGATTTGTTGGTGTCCATAAGAAATCAGGTCCCCGGAACCATCGGCTTTCTGGATCGAGTTTAGGCGTGGTGGTCCATTTGGTGCCGTCGTCGGCGATGTTTATTTTCGTGGAGATCCAGTTCCATTCGGCTTCCTTGGTCAGCTCCAGCAATTCACCCACGCGAACGGCAACGAACTGATTATATCGGCGATGATCCGATTTTAGCCAGCTGATAAGTCGGTCCAAAGAGATCGTTCATCAATCGGGATCTCATGTGACCGGATGATGTTAGCGGCGAAACGCGCTCCGATCACGGCTGCCTGCAGTTCGAGCCGCGGTATTGAGACAAATGTCAATGGTGCGACACGGGTCTTAGAACCTATGAGAGCGCACTTGATGGTGTCCCCGGTTACGAAGCCACAGCTGCCATGCCACATTCACTGGCATCGCAGAACACGTGGAGCTGAACTATCGTTGTTTCCTTGTATAGTGTGCTGTGGTAACACCTGGGTACGTTGACCTGTTGTAATTGGGGCAGTAGCTGTATCCAAGCATTCCATTTCTGAGTCTATTCGTTGTTTAGCTCAGCATCCCAGTCGAGTTTGGCTCGCCAAATCTCCTGCAGCACTATCTTTAGGTACATAATATAGTGCCCAATGAGACCCAGCGGATCGTATACGGCCATGAGTGTGCGCAAAACATCGCGCTTAGTGGGACGTTTTCGGCCCGATAGCAGTTCTTCGTCATGTTTTAACGTTCTTCGATAGGTGAACACATCCGCTTTCGTGTCCCACCACATTCCTAGGACTTTCGTGGTGCTACGGGATGTGCCTCGATCGTGGACCGGTGTCGCATGTTTAGGCGGCATTGGGTTCACTTCCCCCTCCTGTAGGTGGCTTAGAACTCTTTCTGAGTTCGAGAGCCAATTCGTTATTTCAAATCCACCCTGTGCATGGATGTATTTCACCTCATCACATAGTTTAATAGCTTCTTCTTCCGTGTCAACACTCGCCAGCATGTCGTCGACATAGTGTAGTTCCTTGATGCAGTTCACTGGCTTCGGGTATAGCTCTATAAATCGATCGGCGTTTGTGTTTTTGACATACTGTGCGGCACTAGGTGAGCATGCGGCACCGAAAGTCATGACGGTGAGTGCATAGACGTCTGACGCCGTATTCGTGTTTTCGCCACACCAGTAGAACATTTGAGACCGCTGATCCTCTGCTTTCATTTTCACTTGGAAAAACATTTCCCTGATATCGCCTACTATTGCTATACCGTGTTCTCTGAACCGATGCAGGACTGTAGGCAGAGACGACAGTTGATCAGGACCGGTCAGCAGGCACTTGTTTAGGCTCACTCCGTTAACTTCTGCTGCAGCGTCGAAGACCATGCGTACCTTCCCGGGTTTGTTTGGGTTAACCACTGGAAAGATGGGCAGGTACCAATCACGAGGTCCCTTGGCGTAATCCTTGGTGAGTCGGCGGATGTACCCTTTGGCCTCATACCCATACCCTTGCTCGGATGGATGCGGCCAGGGTCGGATCCTTTGTCATTCTTCTTCGTAGGCAAGCGTCCCGCCGGAGTGCCATAACACGATTGCAGGGTAGACGGACGTCGTCGAATCGCCACAGAAGCCCCGTTTCGAAGTGCTTTCCCACTAACCGTGTTTCCCTTGTTAGTAGGGTGAGGGCGCGCTCCTCGTCTCTGGAGAGGGTGGCGCCGGTTTCCGGCGATACTCCCAGCGACTCTATCGCCATATACCGGTCGATGGTTTCCGTTATCACGTCGTCGTTTGCCTTTTCGCATTCGCATACGTGGAGTGCGTGATGTGCTGTGATGAAGCGATGCTTGTGTTCCGTCGGCGAGTAGGGTCCGTGGAGTATCCAGCCGAGCCTTGTTTTGAAAGCGGCCGGTTCCCCCACACGCCCTTCGGCGCAGTCGAGAGGGTGTCCCAGGTGGCAATTGTCTATCCCAATCAATAGCTTTGGTCGAACATCCTTGTAGGAGGCGATCGTGCGGCCTTGTAAGTGTTTGTATCGTTTGGCCATCTCGACTGATGATACGGACTGCGGGGGTAGCTCCAGCTGCGACAAGGTATACACTTTCCGGAGCACGTATCGTTGGGCCGTTGGCCCGATGCCCGACACGCATAGGGTTATCTCCACAGAATCCGGTTCCTCACGGCTACGATCGTCCGTCCACTTTAGGCACATTGGGCGGGGTTTACCCACAGCACCGAGCTCCGCAGCCAGTGATTTGTCGATGAAGGTGGCGGACGAACCGTCGTCCAGGAACGCGTATGTTTCGATGCTCTTGCCGTTTGCTGTAATGATTACTGGAACGTAGCGGAGTAGAACCTGCTGGCCGTCAGTCTGGTGAACGTTGCAATCGACGGTGATCGGTTCCAGCTTCCCGTCTTCGCCTGGTTGGTCGTCCAGCTGGTGCACGTTGCACGTGTTCGTAGTTGGCCTCTGCTTCTTGGCGTCGTGCAGGTAGCGGTGATGCGAGTATGTGCACCCATCTATTCCGCACCGTATCTGGGAGCACTGTCGTCCTGCATGTCGCATCAAGCATATCTTGCAGAGCTGGTGGTTTTTGTCGGCGGTCCACCACTCGTTGACACTCATATCTCGAAAACGTTTGCACACTGGTGGTACTCAACCTCCCTCTTTGCATATAACGCATTCGCTGCCTGTCGGTGTTGGCTCTTGTTGTGTGTATGCGTACACAAAGTGTTTGGCTGTGCGTTGGCGCGTGGGTGGTTTCTGCCGGCCGTCGTCGTTGGTTTCTTCCGTGGTTGGTAGCGTTACCGCGCTCACTGCGGAGACAACTAACTCCAGCCAAACACCGAAGTCGGTCAGTGTAACCCGCGGCAAGGATTGCTTGTCGAACGCCCACTTCAGTTTAATGGTAGGCGGAAGCTTGTCTACCAGTTCCTGCAGTAGGGCCACGTTACACATGTAGTCATCGAGGCCGGCAGCGCTACTCGTCGCACACATATTTTGGACCGCCACCCCGAAATCGATGAGGGTCTCAAACCGTTGCTCGGTGGGGCGCGGCAGGCGGCGAATCTTGGAGATCATGTTGTGTACGATCACCTCTGGCCGTCCAAACAATGTCCGCAGTGTTGCTATGGCTCCTCCTAAATTAGAGGGGTGGAGTAGACGATACCTCACCGCCTCTAGCGCCTTCCCCTTCAGCGCCTTTTGGAGTCTTAACAGGTTCTCCTCCGCGCTGTACCCGCATATCGCGGTGGAGTTCTCGAAGCTTGCGATGAAGATCGGCCATTCCTCAGCCAATCCGGAAAACGGCGGCAGATCTTTGGGAACCCCTTGCCTCGCAGATATTTGGCTCTGGTTCAGCAGGGTTTGGGGCCACCCATGTTGGTATGTCGCGTTCGCCGTGGCGTGGGTTTCGAGAAAAGGCTGGAATGTTCCGGCCGGAGCGGAGAATGTCGGGTATGCCTGCGTTACAGGCGGCGGCTGCATATACGTTGCCGCAGGCGTCTGCGGCAGCATGATGGTTATCGCATGGTGCGTCGTGGTGGTGGCATGGCGATTACCACCATTTCCCTGGTAATGAGTGGTGGACTGCGTGGGGTTCGGGACGCCATGCTCCTCTGGTCCGCGTTGGTCGCCATGCTGTGCCCGGTCGTTGGCTCGTTCCATCGCCAGAAGCCGTTCATTGACCTCAGCGATCCTCATGGACATGTCAGCCAGCATGGTTTCTACGACACTCCGCTCGCCGTGCGTTCGCCCGTTCTAATCGCTATCGCTGGCGTCACTTATTTCGTGACAGGAAGTTCTCCTCGATATGAAAAACCTCCCCAAACCATCAACAATCCTCCACCGACATTTCGACTCATCTTAACATCGGGTTTCTTGCGCAAATCGTGCCAGTAGTATTGCCACCCATCTGGTCCATCGAGATTGAACTTTTTCTCGTCCGAAAAAATCACGTTTTACCATTCTTTGTCACACAACTGGGTGGTGCAATTTTTATTTCGCGCAGTGTATTGGGGTTGATAGAATGTGTGGTGTGTTCGTTAGAATTATACATATTGTTGATGGTATGCGGTTGGGGTCAGATGGATAGTATGTGGGAGTTTCAGGGAGACACACGGAAAAAGTACCTCTTGTCATCAAGTCGAAGAGGATCTTTCCGGCTCAGTTATTGGTTTCGCAGTTTCATACTTTGTGTCTAGCGTTTAGATAATGAATTTTTGCTTAATCTTAACAAGCTTTTGTATATTGCGAGAAAAACAAGGTTGGCTTTTGTTTCTTCCTGGGTGGTATATTAATACGAATGTGAGTGGACCATTTGATGTTTGCACTATAACACCTATTGCTTCTATGGTTTTCAATCCATGCCAGCTAAGTAATTGTATGGTTAAGTTCCTTTTGACAATAATGGCCACACCACCTTTAGCGCCGCTTGTCCTGTCGTGTCGATGTACACTGTATCCTGGGATGCGAAACTTCATCCCAGTGTAAGATATACTATACCCGCCGAATCGTTATTAGACACCACTTGCCAATAGTGAACGAGTGTTTCAAGCTTGGTTGCTATTCCACGACTGACTTTTATTTTCCGTTCTTTTTAATCCCTTACTCATACCCTCACCCATACAGTATTAATACCCTTACACCAGGTTTCAGGAAGGTTTCAGATATTGAGCAAATATCTACGTTCTCATTTGACAAAAAATTTGTCTGTTCAAATTTGTGCCGTGAAATGCCGTTGGCATTCCACTGTGCGAATTTCACATCTTCTTGCGAGTGGTTCATTTGAAAGATTACTTTAATTTGGTCCTCTTTCGTTCTGCATTTCTTCATGGACGCAAACGTGTCCTTTACGATATTTATAATTTATAACATGCCACATCCTCCCCCTCTTTATCCGACCCCCTTACGCCGCATTACATTATATCTTCTTATACCTTCTTATACTGTCGATTGCTATCGCGTCCATCGCGTTGATGGACCGCCATCGCTGCGACTCCATTACAGCATCTGCGATCGCCATCTTTTCATTCTCAAGACCCTGGTTAGCGACAACCAGGTGGTGGATACTCTGGGGCAGGCGTGCAGTCCAGAGATCCACGAGAAGCTCGTTGCTTAGGGAGCCAGATGCCACTCGCTTCATTTCACGGAAGAGTTGCGAGGGCTTCTTATCGCCGAGACTCATCTCCGCTAACACGCGTTGAACTCGTCGCTGCTGGCTTTCCGCGTAGTGGTCCATGAGCACCTCTTTCGCGAATTCGTATTTTCCCGATTGAGGCAGATCTTCAAACCGGGAGCGCAGATCCAGGAGCGCCTTCTGGGGGATCTGCGCCATCACGAAGTTGAACCGCCTCTGGTCGTGCGTCGGTAATATGCCCGAGGCGGCGAACCAATATTCTAGCGATAAAAAATACCCCTCCAACGCGTTGGTATCCATTGTCGGTGGAGGAAGTTTTGGCCCGATTATTGCTTCGATCGATCTCTCTGGTTCGATGGCCGCCTGTGCGGTTACGGGGGCCAGCATTGGCGTGGAGGTTGTGGCCGGGGGGGGGGGGGGGGACACAGTGGCCTGTGGGGTTTCTTGCGGCGCTGCCGGCGCTGGTACCATGGTGCGGTTATCAGGACCTGGTGAGTGGAACATGGTTTTTCTCACCTTTTTCTGTGTCGTCTCTACTTGTGCTATGGTGTCAGTGCGGGGATGGTGGTGGCGTCGGTTCTTCTGCGTAGCGCGATGGTCGACCGTGGCGTCGGTTTCTTCTTTCGCAGCGTGACGGCGGGTGGTGTGGTTTCGCGGTATTGCTTCGGTTACCGCGGCGTCGCTCTCCGACAATCGAACGTTCTTTTTTCAGTACGCGTGCACTACCCTTTTTTTGTTCGTCGGTTGCGTTTCTTTTTCACGTCGGGGTTACCACTTGTAAAATCCTTGTAACGTGGTTAGACAGGTAATCTGCCAGTCTCGATTTATTTACAGGTCTTGCTGGTTGAACTGATAACAGAGGAGAAGGGACCCGAGTGCCTCCACTGGCGGCTTATAACCCTCGCCGCTCGCGAGGGCCGGTACGGTTCCTACGCACACCAGCGTACGTGAGCCCCAGCGCGTCAGGGTTGCATCCTTTTTCTGCCTCGACAGCAGCAGTGAGATTATTTCAGCCGCTACAATCGTATGTCGCAGTGCTCAGCTTCCTTAACTGATCTCCAGGGGTCTCCAGCGATGTTAGCCGTTCTAGCAGTCTTTTGTGTTTCAAATCCACCAAGAGATCGTAGTGCGCCAGAAAATCGGCTCCTATGATCGCTGTATTGACGTCAGCGATGATGAACGTCCAGGTGAATGCTCGGCGGAGGCGCAAGCTTACTCTCAAGGTAACCTCGCCGAACACGTATTTCTGCGTGCCGTTAGCCGCCACGAGCATTACCTCGGACGGCTTTATATTCTTAAGACGACGGTCGCGCGGCACGAGCGATAGTTCAGCGCCGCTGTCGATGAGGAAGGATGTTCCGGAATCGTGATCTCTAATGCACAGTCGAGGTGCGGCGTCGGAGCGAGTGTGTGCGGCAACTCGAGCTCGCTGCCTCGACTGGCTTTCCTAACGTGATGATGTTGGTGTACTCCCGGTGTGACCACCGATGCCGGGTCCCCTTTTTAGAACGATCTCACTTTTCTATTTCCCTTTATTTTTTCTACCAATTGAAGCTACAGCGAGACTATGTTTAAAAACACGAGGTTGGACCTCGGTGATCGCAAGTACTTTCGTTTGCCAAAAAGAAGGACCTATCGGCGCGCGACCCTTTTATCCCCCTTTATCTGCTCGAAAGTAGTCAAAGTTAGTCGAAACTAGTCGCCTACTACACGAAAGTAGCCGACTAGTTATCTCATTCCTATAGCCTCGTTCCTGTTCTTTTGTTTCTGCACTCTCGCTTTCGTGCGCTGGCGCCACCTGTCGGCCTGTTCGTAACACCCGGCCTTCTTGCAGGGGGCGCGACAGCGAGTGGCGTTATCGCCAAAGTTATTGTGGTACCAGCAGAGTTCTGGGTTATGCGGTACCGGAGTGCCGTTGCGTTGACTCCCACGTCCTTGGGAGCGTCTAAGAGATCGATTTCTTTGGCGGCTCCGGCCTCGTTGGTTATTGGCCGTCTTCAACTCGGTCAGGTCTCGCTTGAAAACTCGCATTTCCTCCATTAGCTGGCGCAGCATCTCCACCGTGCTCTTCTCCGTCGTGCTAGCCTCGACGAAAGCACCTGACATCGGCGGCGGCGAGGGTGTTGTTGCGACCGATGAGATGGGACGCAGGCGTGTTGCTTCAAACACTGCATCTGCCACTGCCAGCTTCTCCGTCATACACCCACGATTGGCAACTACGGTATGCTGGAGGCCAACTGGAAGTCGCGCGGCCCACAGGTCCAACAGCAGTTCCTCACTCACGGAATCTTGCGCTTCACGGCGCATCGCGTGGTACAACTGTGACGGCTTTTGGTCACCTAGCACCATCTCAGCAAGCACCCGTTGCATTCGGCGCTGCTGACTCTCACTAAAATGTGCAATTAGGATCGCCTTCGCCCACGCGTAACGATCGGTCGACGGCACTTTGGTGAAACGGTCTTTCAACTCCACTAGCGTCTTCTGTGGCACTTGTGCCATCAAGAAATTAAAGCGCTTCAGGTCCATTTGTGGAGTGATGCCGCTCGCCGCGAACCAAAACTCGAGACTCATAAGAATCCGTCGAGATTCTGCACGTCCATTGCCGGCGGAGAGATTCGTGGTGCACCCACCGCGTCGACAGGACCGTACGACTGGATCATGCTGTCGGAGAGAGGCAGCGGTGCGTGTAGTAAGATGTTATTCTGCAGTGTGGCTGGTGGAGTGTTCTGGACTGTGGTTGCAGTCGACTCTGGTGCCGATGCCGTGGCACTTTTTGGTGGTGTGTTCATCATGTTCATCATGTTCGTCTTTTATAGCGCTGTGCGATGTTTTCACTCACTAAATCTTGCTTCTCGTGGTTTTTACAAAAATGGCGTCTCACTAACACGAGGTTCGTTGAAGCGCGTGATTTCTCACTATGCAACCGTGTGAGAGAGCGCTTCTCACCACGGTGCTTCGCTCGCTCAGTCGCGCCAGATCGGTTCGATGTGGTTGATCGTTACAAGATTTTACACGATTTCTTAAGACCGGCGCTCGTCCCGTCCGATCGTGTTACCAGTTCGTAAAAAAAGAGTAAGAGCCAGCGCACGTGATCTGACAGCTCCGCTGAAGCGTGCTTCGATTCTGACGCTGCTTGGACTCTAGATACCTAAAACCATATTTACACGACATAGTTCAAAACTCGAATTCAAAACGCTCGTTAATCTAAATTGACGAGGCCGCCACATGTAATTCCCTACACCAGCCTTGATTACTGTTTTGTGCACAAACGCAATCGAAATGCATTGCACCGTTATTGGCGGTGTTTTAACATATGCCTTTTGCATTTTCGTTTGGGAATGTCCTAGCTGGGACCTTGGTACTTTGTCATCGGCGTCGTTTGCTGAAGAGTTGACTAGTAGTGCGTATTTGTTGGGCGACGCAATGGTATTCACGATACTGCTTGAAACAGGTTGGTTTATTACCTGCTTCTTGGTGGCTTTTTTCCTCTTAGGTGCTATTCTGCGTCGAGTCCCTTTTTTCTTTTTAGTGCCATTTCAGCCAGGCACCGGGCTAGTTCCTTGTTTCACTCACACGTATTATACTGTAGAAGTCGCGCATTCTCCACTGCCTCACTCGTAGGCTATCGTTCTCTCCTCGCGCACGCCTTCTCTCATATCCTACGTAACACTTCCCCAATTATTAGCCAACCAGTTAGAACATTCATTCGAAAATGATAAAAACTTTATGCTTGAAAATGCTTTGGAAAAGCAGCGATCTAAGGGCTGTAATTTGTGGCTGCTATGTGGGGGGATCGATAGCATTTGAATCCCATTTTCGCGGCAAAATAGCACTGCTTCTAGATTTAAATGCGAACTGTGGTTGTTCAAAATTAATAGCACTGGATCATTCTGTGATGCTTTGATAAACTTTTCGACTAAACTGCTTAATCCATTCCTTTAATATTCTTTTGGATAAACTGCTTAATCCATTCGAAAAACAATGCCCTGTTCATATAGCCACTGTCGGATACCACCATAATTGAATTTTTAGGAACACCGTCTTGAACTAGCATAGCTTGTTCAACTAACTAACATCCTTGCTATACATGGGACTGGAAGCAGTGCGATTTTGGTGACAGGAAGCAAAACGTTATCTGCTCTCGCCGTCTTGAAAGTTACGACTCGAACGACTCCATCCTTCCCGGAATGCGTAGCAATGATTTTCGCCAATATCCAAATTGCTGGTGTGGCATTATCTTCCCTAAGGAGGATGGAAGGAACTCTGGCTTGACGTCTTTCCGGTCTCTAGGCCTTCACGATCGAGATAGTGTCTTCGGTGATATCGTCGAGGAACGCGGCGAGGGTTTGTAGACTGCTAGAAGCTCCGCCACGGACCAGTCGCTCCCATTGCATGCGGTATTCCGCTGGTAGCTTCTCGATCAGCTCTGCGATCAGCATGGGATTCCGCAGGTGGTCCTCCATCCCTGTCGCCTGGACGTGAGCGCACAGTGTCTGAGCGAGCTACGCGATTACGCTACGAGCAGAATACGCGATTAAGCAGTCGAGGTTGCCCGAGCAAGGCGTTGGTGCTTTCCTTACCCGCTCCATCAGCACATCCAGCAGCAGCTCCGGCCTCCCAAAGCGTCTGCATTTATTATACTCGGCACTGACGGGGGGAGGAATAGGCGTGCTTCCAATGCCTCTCTAGCTGCTCCTTTAAGGCAACGCTAGAGTCGTATCAGATTGTCCCCCGGCTGGGTATCCACATGCTGTTGTGGTAAAGTGGAAGCTGCTTATGAATGTTGGCCACTCGGAAGGATCTCCGCTAAACACCGGCAGATCTCTCGGATGTGACTGCCAAGTCGCTTTTTCTTCCTTGGTCAGCGCCCATGTTGGTAATTGGTCGCCATATCCTGCGGGTAACTCATGCATACCCTACAAACCAGCCGAGACACTTTTTGCTTAAACGAAAGGCCCTATAACTCAATCGAGATTGAGTGACTCGCATGGGTTATGGGGCCTTTTTGACGCCCCTTCGGACTCCTTACAGGGCCTTTCTCGTATGGGTTACAGGGCCTTGCCCACATCTAGGCGCATTCATCGTTTTGAGCAACATTCATGCATGGAATCAAAAAAAAAGGAAGCTTCATTTTACCACTCTCTGCTCGCCCCCCCCCCTCGTGATGTATGTTTGCCTGAGTTGCGTGTATGTGGATGAAGGAGTGTGAATGATGGGGATTTGATGTGAAGGAGATGATATGATTTGGGAAGGGAAAGACGAACCCGCTACGCACTGAACTAAATGATTTATTGAAAATCACTTGATCACAAACGCTAGATCAATACGGCTAACCGTGACCGTGCGTTTTGACAAAAAATGCAGGTATTTTCTAATGTTCATAACATCACCGATGCGCCTTCGACGTGTTTGTAATGATGATCACTGATTTTAATTGAAAGCAAACTATATGCAGATCAAAAAGTTGTCACGAAAGGCAAATTAAAGCATATATGACACCGCGATTTGATTCGCCTTTTTTCGCATAGTTTTCGTGTTTTACAGGCACAATAATGCTTCTAATTTTCGTACGACTATGGCAGACCTTGCCGCAAATTGATTTGTTTTAAATTTTCCCTCAACTTTGGCCGTTTTTCCTGTTGCACTACTGCTAAGAAACAGACGCAGAATTTGCATTATTCTGTATATCAAGCCTCATGCTTCCGTAAACAAGTTTGCACGATGTACGCGAACAAATCATATACGTTTTGCTTGATTATTCAATTCAATATTTGACTACATTTCTGCCAGGAAACGAAGAGGACATGCAGTGGTAAAACGCAGCGCGATCTCCACCCACGACACGATCCATTTGCGATCCCTTCCTTGTGGTTCTGGTTGCAACGAATACCTCCATTTTCGGTGCTTATCACCTCCGCGTAGATCACATCCTTATGCTGGCGAACACGCCCTCTTCACTGCCAACCCCACCCCCTTCAATGTTGGAACATTCTGCGCAGTTTGTGTTGGCTTCGTACTGGCCACCGGATGCTGTTGCCAATTGTTCTGCTATTGTAATGCTGTTCCTTTCTGATTAGGCAATTGCGCTAGCAAAAGTATCCATTTGTTTTAGTCGGCTCCACTTTAACCCTTTCGTTTCTTGTGATCTCGAGAGGCTTGGCAGCGATCGCCCTCGCAAGGGACACGCGCGTCCTTCCTTGCTGGCGTGGGAGGAGATCGCGCTGCATTTTTATCATAGCTTAGCTCGGCCGATGATACCCTTTTCTTCCACGGTTTTCGTATCTGGATGTGTGTGCTTCATCGTAACACCTGCGGCACCTTTGTAGAGAAGGTGGGATGATCATTCTGCTTCGTTACAACCGTGGAAAACGGTACGGAAAAGCGATCATGATTCCCGTTTATTTTATGTTGAGAAAGACAGTACTGTCCTTCGACGTTTCGGGGCATTAATGTAGGTAAATGCACTCGCATAATCAAGCAAAAAGTGCATCATTTGTGCATGCACATCTTCCACACTTGTTTGACAAAGGGACGAGGATAAAAACGTGGGAAAATGTATGTTCTACCGGCTGTTCCCGTTGAATAGGAACAGCTGCGGTGCAACAGGAAAAACGGCCAAAGTTGAGAGAAAATTGGATCAAATTAATTTTTGAGACGTTGTACCATTATCGTACGACAATTAGATGCATTTATTTATTCGAAAAGAGCGAGAATTATGCGAAAAAAAATGCATCAAATCGCGGTGCCGAGTCCGGATTCGATCAAAGTCCGGCGCGCTCTCAGGCGGCGACGATGAACGCGGCTCAAAGTATTTCCGTCTCATCAGCCATCTCATTCGCGCTTCAACGCGAGATGCGCTCACAGCCGCTCGATTGAGTGCCCGTATATCGCTGTTTCATCGGAAGTCGCGCTCACTCCTACACACGGCATACGAAAAGGTGTCTCGGCTGGTTTGTAGGGTATCGACTCTCATTAGCCGGATCTCTCTTGCCATGTCGCCTTATACATTACCCCACTGCTAGCCGCATTGCCATGCTAGCAAAAACGGGCGGGGAAATGCACTCGTCGCCCGGACCTGGTTTGCGGCGATATCGTTCCTTGCTCTGACGTCTGCGAAAGTAGCGATGATGAGACTTGATGAGCTGGGGAAGATGCTGGCCGGCCCCGCGATGGTTTGCTAGACCGCGTCTAAGTAGTCGCTGGAACCGGTCGATGGAAATGGATCCACCGGTCGATGGACGAACACGTGTGTCGCCTTGGTCAGGTCCTTATGCTGGAATACTCGCTGCGTCCCATGCCGTGCGATGTTGGTACCTAGCACATGCTGCATAGCATTGCGAAGGCTGACTAGAAGCTCTAGTGGCGCTTTCTATTTCATCTGTACGTATTTCATCACTACTCTCATACATCTCTAGCTCAAAACGCCAGAGATCTTCTATAAACAGGCACACCCTTTGCGTAGACAGCAGTACCTGAGTGAGCGCCAGTCCGCTCGTTTTGGAGCCAGCATTTTTTCCAGTGTAGTTTAATAGATCGAATGAGTAGTTCTGTTGAAGCTGCTCCAGCAGCCACAGATACCACTTCCGGCTATCAACAATAAATGCAATTAGGAAGTCGCGCCATCTTTGTTGCTTATTCACGTTTTTGGACGTTGACATACTGTTGCGGTAGCGCTCCGCTCCGTGCGATGTTGGTACCTCGCACATGCTGCATAGCATTGCGAAGGCTGACTAGAAGCTCTAGTGGCGCTTTCTATTTCATCTGTACGTATTTCATCACTACTCTCATACATCTCTAGCTCAAAACGCCAGAGATCTTCTATAAACAGGCACACCCTTTGCGTAGACAGCAGTACCTGAGTGAGCGCCAGTCCGCTCGTTTTGGAGCCAGCATTTTTTCCAGTGTAGTTTAATAGATCGAATGAGTAGTTCTGTTGAAGCTGCTCCAGCAACCACAGATACCACTTCCGGCTATCAACAATAAATGCAATTAGGAAGTCGCGCCATCTTTGTTGCTTATTCACGTTTTTGGACGTTGACATACTGTTGCGGTAGCGCTCCGCTCCGTTCGATGTTGGTACCTCGCACATGCTGCATAGCATTGCGAAGGCTGACTAGAAGCTCTAGTGGCGCTTTCTATTTCATCTGTACGTATTTCATCACTACTCTCATACATCTCTAGCTCAAAACGCCAGAGATCTCCTACGAACAGGCACACCCTTTGCGTAGACAGCAGTACCTGAGTGAGCGCCAGTCCGCTCGTTTTGGAGCCAGCATTTTTTCCAGTGTAGTTTAATAGATCGAATGAGTAGTTCTGTTGAAGCTGCTCCAGCAACCACAGATACCACTTCCGGCTATCAACAATAAATGCAATTAGGAAGTCGCGCCATCTTTGTTGCTTATTCACGTTTTTGGACGTTGACATACTGTTGCGGTAGCGCTCCGCTCCGTGCGATGTTGGTACCTCGCACATGCTGCATAGCATTGCGAAGGCTGACTAGAAGCTCTGGCTCCGATGCTGCCAAGTGGGCAGGAGGCTCGCTGACGAAATTGGATGGGATGCGCAGAGTGGTACCTTAAACCAACTCTGCAGGGGCAGCTTGAAGATCGTCTTTGATGGCCGTACGCATTTCAAGCAGTATTAGTGGAAGCTTTTCTGCCCAATGGGGTGGTATCGTGGCAGAGGATTGCGGCTTTTAAAGTACGGTGCCATCTCTCGATGAGTTCATTTGCCGGGGGTGGTAAGAAGTGGTCCTTAGATGATTGACCCCCAGGAGCTTCATTAGCTCTGCAAACAGGTGAGACTCGAACTGGCGTCCTCTGTCGGTTGTAATACGGTGAGGCACGCCGAATCGCGCAATCCAATGAGTGACGAGGGCCTGCGCTACAACCGGTGCTGTGGTATCCGGGTGCGGGATTGCTTCTGGCCATCTCGTGACTCTGTCGATGATCGTCAAGAGGTTTCGTTGGTCGTTGTTGGCCGGTAGAGGACCTACGAGGTCAATGTTGAGGTCAGCGAACCATCCTTTGGTAGTAGGGTAGTGCTCTAGAGGTGACTTGAAGTGTCGACCTATCTTTGCCCGTTGACACCTCATGCAGCTGTGTGCGTACCGGATACTGTCTCGTCGAATGCATGGCCAGACGAATCGTTCTGCCATCAGTTTGTCCGTTGCAAGCGTCCCCGGGTGCTGCAAGTCATGTGTGGCCTTCCGGAAGCGTTCCCGAAAGACCGTGGTGATTTAAGGTCGAATTCTTCCATGCTGCTCGTCGCAGTAGACTTGTGCGCTGGTTCCCGGTAGGATGCACTTCTTCAGGCGCAGGCTCGTGGTGTTTTCGTTGTGAAGGATGTTCTGATGCTCGGGGTCCGTAAGCTGATCCTCTGCAAGCGGCTGGTAGTCGATATCCGTCGACCGCTCCACGGCGTTGATACGTGAAAGCAGGTGTGCTACCATGTCGTCCTGACCGGCTACGTGGCGTATATCGGTCGTGTACTGCCCAATGAAATCAAGCTGGCGTACTTGGCGTGGAGAAGCTTTTGCAGGGTTCTGCTGGAAGGCAAAGGTTATGGGCTTGTGATCCGTATACACGTGGTGCGATCGCCCTTCTAACCAATGCCTTGTAAGATCCTTGTAACGTGGTTAGACAGGTAATCTGCCAGTCTCGATTTATTTACAGGTCTTGCTGGTTGAACTGATAACAGAGGAGAAGGGACCCGAGTGCCTCCACTGGCGGCTTATAACCCTCGCCGCTCGCGAGGGCCGGTTCGGTTCCTACGCACACCAGCGTACGTGAGCCCAAGCGCGTCAGGGTTGCATCCTTTTTCTGCCTCGACAGCAGCAGTGAGATTATTTCAGCCGCTACAGCCTAAAGTGCTTGATCGCCAGGAAGATAGCAGTAAGCTCCCGATCATAGGTGCTATACTTTTGCTGCGCTTTGTCGAACTTATTTGAATAGAATCCGAGTGACTCCAACTTGCCGTCAATCACCTGGTGCAGGGCTGCACCGGCGGCAAGGACAGATGCATTATTGACTTTCGTACCGTTGTACGCACGTATGCTGCTTTATTTTCACAATTACTGAGCAACATTACACAACCAACTGAGTTACGCTACGTAAAGACGCTTGTCATTCGTGCTCCGAGTCAATCGTTTTGTTTCTTGTGTTTTTTGTCAGTGGAGTCTTGGTAAATCGTCCGTACGACTTGTCCAGGTTTAGAGGTGTCCACGTATCGTGATAAATTCAGTGTTCTGTCTGCCGATTCACGCACAAATCGGGTTTTAAAATCCGGCCGTTTCAGTCTTGGCGTCCCGTGTTCCATACTGTCCCAAGTTGGCGCACATTTTTGTTTACGTTATCGCATCACCACTACTTGTTGCGTAGTCTCCCAGTGCCACATCACTCGCTGTACTGCCAATACCACCAAGTTTGAGTTCCTGCCAGCGCATCCGGCCACTCTCACCGGCACAGTCACCAGCGACAGCGATAGTATTTGCTGTAACCACCAGTACTACCAGCAATACGATCGTGATGTCGGATAAAACCACCACTTCGACGGATTCCTGCTCGGCGTGCCGTGGACCACTCGACGAGGACGACTGTGCCTATTGCTGTGATGGTTTTTGCAACGATTCGTATCATGGGAAATGCCTGGGCTTATCGCTGACTAGCCGTAAGGAGCTGTTTCGCAACCCCCAGCTATTGTGGGTTTGCCCCAGCTGCTCGGTCATGATGGGGGACGGTGCGAGGAAGATTAAGAATGATATCTTGAGTGGATTGGAGCCGTTGATTGATCGGATGAAGAGCGAAATTCTTGGAGAGTTTGATCGTCGCTTCGCTCGCCTCCGTGAGCTATCTCGCTCATCGGTCACCATTCAAGGTCATCCTCCTGGCGCAGCACGTGAAGGTGAGACGTCCGTCACGTATGCCGAGGCCGCTAGCGAGCCCTCGTTACCGGTTCAACGCCAACAGGCCACATCGAATCCACGGAACGCACCGCTGGTGATCGGTACTGCGCCTAGAGGTTTTGTCAACACCGTCCCGGTTCGCCAGCCTAGATTTTGGCTCTTCTTCTCGAACTTGAAAACGGAGACCACCGATGAGCAAATCGCGCACATGGTGCACCAACATGGTGTCTTGGTGTTACCGATGTAATCGACAGGAGACTGCTAGCGCGGGACAGGGACATCACGTCGGTGCCGTTTCTGTCATTCAAGGTTGGCGTGCCGTCGATGTTGTAGGAGAGAGCAATGGACCCAGCGACTTGGCCGCTTGGTGTCAGCTTCCGGGAGTTTGAGAACAGACCTCGTCAGGCTAAATCAATTAGACTTACCTCTCTTGCGACTGAGCTCGTGATGTCCCCGAATGCTTTGTCTGGGCTGCCGACACCATCTCCGCCTCACTGTTCAGCGCGACGCGATGATCTCTCGTTCGACTCGCCAAACCAACTGCGGAAGAGACCACGAGCTGATAACGGTTCAGCAAAGGAGGACTGACTAGATGGTAGATCCCACGACGATAACGTTATCTCCGTATACTATCAAAATGTCCGTGGTATTCGTACGAAGCTCGACGACTTACGGTTGGCCATATCAGAGAAGGACTTTGACGTCATCGTTTTGACCGAAACCTGGCTTGATGCGGTCATACCGACTGGCCTCTTCATTTCCAATGCTTACAATGTGTTTCGCTACGACCGCAACTCACTCAATAGCGCCCGTGTGCGTGGTGGTGGTGTTCTTATTGCTATCGCATCGTCGTTTACTGCTCGCCAACTGCGCACACGCATCAATTCTCTTGAACAGGTGTCATGGGCTCACGGACCAGTTCGAGATCGTCGAGAAATACGCTAAAACGCTTGTCGCGTTGCCGTAACACTGGCGATTCTTTTTCTCCTCCTGTTCCGCTGAGCCTCCAAAATTCCCTCGAACTCTTGTAGCGATGCCTTAACATTCTCTCTCTAACCTATCTCTGGCCCTGCTCTCTTAAGCCTCCCGAGCTCTCTCTCGATTACCGACTCGGTCGTCGGCGGTGGACTGTACGTCCTTTTCTAACATGCATCGACCCATAGCGATAACTCCGCGTTGGGTACCGGATGGGCCAACATGGCTGCGTTAGCCAGTTGCTCTTTGCACTGGTTGAAGGCTTTGCATGACGCCTTGTTCCAGGCCACTGGTGAACGGTCATTCCGCTTGTTCCCCGGTATCAGCTCCAGTAATGGTGCTTGTGCCACTATTGCCCGCGGGGTGAAACGACGGTAGAAGTTCAGCATTGCAAGGAACCCCTTGAGTTCCCTAACCGTCGCTGGTGCCTCGTAGTTTCGCACAGCTTCCACTCGCTCCGGTAGGGGGCTGATACCACGCTCATTGACCAAATGCCAGAGAAACTGGATTTCGCGCCTTCCTTCGACGCAATGATGATGTCGTCGATATACACGAAGACGAAATCCAGGCCGCGCATGACTTCATCAATCAGACTTTGGAATGTCTGGGCGGCATTCCTAAGCCCAAACGTCATGAACATGAATTCGAACAGTCCGAAGGGCGTGATGACGGGAATGTCGTCCGGATTGATGGCTACCTGGTGGAAGGCCTTGCGTAGGTCCACCTTGGCGAAGACCTTCTTTCCCGCGAGGAAGGATGTAAAATCCTGCAGGAAGGGCACTGGGTACCGATCTGGTACTGACTGCGCGTTTAGTGCCCTGTAATCTCCACAGGGCCTCCAGGTCCGCCTTCGGAACCATTCGGAGCTAATTCGGAGCGGGCTAGCCCAGTTGGACCTTGACGGTCAGCAGATCCCCAAACGTTGGAGAAGCTCGAACTCTGCCTTGGCTGCGGCTAGCTTCGCGGGCGGCAGGCGTCGTGGCCTAGCGCTTACCGGTTGTCCGGTGGTGGTGATGAAATGCGTAGTTGTGACTTTGTACGCGAACTCGGGTGGCGCGGTTGCCGTAAGTGCCGGAAACTGGGCTAGCACTTCCGCACAATGGTCCTCGCGTGAAAACGCCCTGATGCAGCTAAACTCAGCTTCCTTTACAGTTTCGAGTGTGACAGGAAGTCGGCTTCTAGAATTGCGGTGGCTACGTCAGCAACGATGAATTTCCAGACGAACGACCGGCAAAGCCCTAGGTTGACTTCCAACACGGCCTCTCCATAGGCTGGAATCCGGGTACCGTTGGCGGCAATGAGGATGGCGTCTGTTGGAGTAATGTTGTTCACATACACGCCCCTCTTCCTCGGATATAGGGAAACTTCTGCGCCGCTGTCTATGAGGTATTCTGTGCCTGATGTACGATCCGTGATGCACAGTCGGGGTGCGGCATTGGAACGAGAGTGTTCTGTAGTCTCTAGAGTTCCAGGCCCCGACTGGCTAACCTAGCGCTCGGCGTTCGGCGTTGGGGCTGCTCGGGAGCACGGTGGTTGGCACCGTGCTGCAGTATTACCATGTTTAGTGTGGTACCAACACATACAGCTGCCTTTGGGTTCGGCGGCGGTTTGTGTCGGCTCGCTCTCCCGCGGAGGGGTACGGCTCACCTGACGAGGCTGGCTCCTTGATCGGGTTCGCGACCGGCCATGCTGTTGATTCCGGACAGTTCGCTTCAGCTCCCGCATGTCGGCCTGAAGCGCTTTGATGTCATTAGAGAACTGCCGGAGGAGCGTTGCAGTGGAACCTCCGTCACTACTGGCGTCGATGGCGATGGGTGCAGCCCTGGCTGATACTGTGCCGGCGAGGGGATTGAGGTGTACTTCGTTCACTGACGCGCCAGGTCGCCAACGTTGGGCCTCGACGACTGCGTCGGCTACTGCCAGTTTCTCCGAAAAATTGCCGCGGTTGGCGATTACGATGGGCTGGACTGCGGCTGGAAGGCGTGCAGCCCACAGCTCCAGCAGAAGGGTATCGTTCATAGATCCCTGAGCGACGTGCTTCATTTTTCCGAACAACTGGGATGGTTAGTTAAAGAGCCGACCCGGCAGAGTATCTTTTAAAAAAGGTCTTTATTTCACTCTAGCCAGGAACAGACTGAAGTTATAAAGGATTGTCAACGATCAGCCGAGTTGAAACGCTGCTCGTCGGCCGTCATCCGAGATCTGCATTCGTGCTGCATTCTCTGGAAACCGCTGATGTGGGAACGCCGAGACCGCCCGCGTCGTTGGAATGTGCTGACGCGCATCTCTGGTGACTTCTCGCGCTGCATTATCTCGTTCTTGATGCGCTGCATTATCTCGTTCTTGATGACTGTGTTAACTCTTCCCCTCTTGGTGACTTTGTCCTCAAAGTTCTCGAAGTGGTGTTGGCGTGCCCAAGTATGCCTCGAGTTCCCTTCTTCGGTCGTCAGTAAGTACTGGTGCCGTTGCTTGCATTGGAATTTCAGTGGCGGTATCCATTGTGATTGCAATGCTTCTACGGTGCCAGATTACGAGTGCAAAGATGATCACGATAATCATGGGCGTAACTGCAATTCCAAAGATCGTTAGATGCGGCCACTGGATCCCATTGTTTTGCAAATTAATCATATCTAACTCTTTTCTAGTCTCCAAATGTGCTTGGTGTAGATAATCCAAACTAACGTTAAGCAGTCCCCTATTTTGTTTTATGGCGATCCCATCTAACTGTAGGGTAATTGGCTTTACGGGGAGATGTTGTACTTCATTGGATATTATGGATTTGTTCACCAATAGCTGACAGTTTTCATAAGTGAAAAGAAATGATCCTGTCAGATTTCTATCTGTTATTCCGCAAGTGGAGGACAATTCGAAATTGCTCGCGGTGTTCATGAGGATATGATTATTGTCGATGTTCACAATTTCTTCAGCTATAGGGTTGCTGATGTAATCGCAATCTGCGGTTAGACCTTTGAGGAGATTTGGGGCACATGTAGAATTATCTCTCTTTACAGCGTCTTTCTTGTAGATAGTGATATCTAATGTCTTCACAATATAACATTCGGCGTCGTTTACTAAAAACATTCTTTCAGGCAGGTGCAGAATTGTATGGTTGCGCTGAACAATCGGGAACACTAGCGTTTTTGTAAAGTTGCAAGGGTCTACTTTTGGCATCTTGAATAGCAGGGCGAGTTCACGCGCGTTTGATGATATGGTGACAGTAGCGAAGGATAGAGCTTCAGCGATTGAGTTGGTTTTAATATGTTCCTGATCTAGATCATGCAACAATATTGCCAGCTCTTCTTGACTTAATATATTCTTGTTAAAAATGCCTAATTTGCTTAGTTCTACCGTATCGACTATACTCTCTAGATATTTAGCAAAATGATTAATATGCAGGTATACATTCACTGCACTTAATTCTATCGAATGCTTATTGGAGATATTTAAGGCTTCCGTGGTTTTATGCAAAGCCTCTTGAATTTTTTCATTAAGGTCAAAATTAAACTTTACCTGAATGTTGTTATTATTCACAAGTTCGTTTAGGGAACTGTTGATTAATCTTAGATCATTAGCGTCTGGATTTCCTGCTATGAATTTCCAAACTGTCCCTACTGTATCCCAACGTTTCGATCTTCTGTTCTGCAGGTAATTTATGGATCGATGGATTTCCTCTATTCGCTCACTTATGATAGCCGTGAACTGGTTGTTTGGTAATTCTGCGAAATCTTCTTCTATCTCTTGCATGGATTGTCTCCATCGTGAAATGTTGAAATGATGGATGTAATATTTAGTGCCGATCTGGATTCTTCCTATACCTTTGCTTACTGCTAAGATTGGCTGGTCAAGGTTATCTATCTTGATGGTTTGTGCGGCCACAACTGGCAGCAAAACAAGGAGCCTGTAACATAGAAAAATTAATTGTAATTAATTATTTGCCATTTGCATTTTCTCTTAAATTTGTTTTATGAATTTTTCTGTTACCGTAGTCAATGACATACGTGTCATGATCCTCTTTGATTTTTATTATGTTATACCTGCTTTTCCTTTTGCTGGTGGATTTGGTTTTTTCATACGGGTAGGTGTCTACATCATATTTTAAGTACTTCTGGGGTTCTACTTTATCATTTTTTTCTTTATATAATTCAAGTATTTTCTTATTGTTTTTCTCCTTGCTTTCTGATATCTCTGCAAAGGTCGCATTGAACTGAGCACATTGTCGTTTGATGGAATGGCGTGCGCAACTTGTGCCGATATTGGAATTGGCAATTCTTCAGACGCAGGCATCACTCCACCACCTTGTTGAAGTATGATATCACTTGGCAGTGAATCGAATATACTTCCGAATAGAGCGCGTAGCTCTATGGCTGCCTGAATACCCGCGTTTGCCATGTTTCGACGTGAATGTTATATTATGCAACTCGGTTTCTAAATTAATTTCATCGATTTCACTGCTTACTTGTTGTTGAGTAGTGTTAGTATCATTTAGCACTGAGATTCTGTAATCATGTGGATGAGTACGTTTCTCTGTGAGTATTTTCGTCTCTACGCACCAGTCCTTAAACGATTGATCATAGTTTAAGGAATCATAGTTTAACGACTCCGTATCGAATGGAACCGTGTAACTCTGTAGATGCTTTGGTAACGCTGAATTATAAAAGTGTTTCGAATAATTTGGAATTAAAGTCATTGATTAAAGCAAATGCAATAAGTTTTTGTCGTAACGACGACGTTTCGATATCTATTTGCTACGTTAATATATTGGTTTTCTTACCGGTCACTGTTGTACCTTGCGTTTACTTACAGAATATTCGTGGACATTACGGTGAGAACCATAATTTGCTGGAGGGGCGTTGTCCTGGTATCTCCGGTTGCCTGGGGACCCTGGGTGAAGATTTCGCTGTCGCTCCCGGTGTGGTGGCGGTGTTCCTTTTTTCAGCTTCTCCTCTGACGGTTGCTAATACTTAGGGGCTCGTCCACACGGCTGCAGTTAAGCGGTCACGAACAGTCTTTCACTGTATTTTCACTAGACGGCGTGAATCACTCTAACGTGTCACTTGCACTTACTAGATCACACACAGTAACTCTTCATTCGGTTAGGGGTCCCTATTCGGGCGCCAGTTAAAGAGCCGACCCGGCAGAGTATCTTTTAAAAAAGGTCTTTATTTCACTCTAGCCAGGAACAGACTGAAGTTATAAACGATTGTCAACGATCAGCCGAGTTGAAACGCTGCTCGTCGGCCGTCATCCGAGATCTGCATTCGTGCTGCATTCTCTGGAAACCGCTGATGTGGGAACGCCGAGACCGCCCGCGTCGTTGGAATGTGCTGACGCGCATCTCTGGTGACTTCTCGCGCTGCATTATCTCGTTCTTGATGCGCTGCATTATCTCGTTCTTGATGACTGTGTTAACTGGTTTCATGTCGCCTAGTTCCAGGCCTTTCATCATCCCCTGCATCCGGCTGCGCTGGCTCTCGTTGAAATGCGCCAGCAGCGTTGTCTTCGCGAATTCATACTGTCCGGTGGTAGGAATGTCGCGGAACTGATCCCTGACCTCGAGGAGGGTGCTCTGCGGGACTTGCGCCATGATATAATTGAAGCGCGTCGCATCGTGGGTTGCCGTGATGTTGTTGGCGGCAAACCAATATTCCATCGACATGAAGAACCTGTAGAGGTTGGCGGTGTCCATGGTCGGTGGGTGCAGGCATCGATGGAGCCCTGGCATCGATGGAGCCCTGGTTCCGCGATGGTAAGGGTTGGTCGTCGTGCGTGACTCCCAACCGCAGACCTTGTAGCTGAGCAGCTGGCGGCGCTGGTACAGCCGACGGTGTTGGCCTGTTTACGAGTTTTGACCTTGTCGGGTGGACTGTAGGTCATCATGTCGATGATGGTTGATTAAGGTCTCGCCCGCGTACACGTGTACGTACAGCCGCGCGCGATGCTGTGGAGGATATAATCGGAGGATTTAGCCGTGAAAATGTTCGTTCTGGCTGCACGCGCGACGATATTTCGGTGCGAAAAAAAACCCGTGGAAAACACGTGGTACGCGTAGCGGTTGCGCACGAAAAACTAGCGCTCTAGAATGTTCGAAGAGCGCGCACGCGGTAAGCGTTGTCACAAACACTTTTTTCTCTCCAGAGCACGTAAGCGCGTTGCTGGGATAGCGCGCGAAAAAACGGTTTTCACCGCGATGACGTCACACGGCTCTCTGGGGAGAGATGCGAGAGCGTGAGCGCGTTGCTCGAGTGACGCGCGAAAAACCGTTGGCGTGCGCCGATGAAGCCACTAACACACAGCCGTTTGGTGAGAATGTTCTCTCTCGCTTCAGAGCGGCGGGAGGTTACTTCGACTGCTCGCGAAAAACCGTTGGTCGCAGATGACGTCACGAGTCCGGCTTATCGTTCGCTCTCTCGCTCGCGTACGGTAATTCCCGGAACGTGAAAATTCCGGTGGCGTCGTTCGCCAAGCACGCGGATTGAACTGTTTACGAGGGGTTTTCTGGGAAACCGGACTTGGCGACCACTGCGTCCCAGAAAACAACGTTCCTGTTATGAAGGGGATTTACCTCGAGCGAGCGATTGCTCCACTTGTCTTCAGCCTGCGTAGGCCGGCACTGAGAGCTCTTGTACAACACCCGCAGCCCGATCACGTCGGGGTCACCAATTTGTGGGGACTTGTGCCCGCACGATTTAACTTTAACAAGAATCGGAACACGTGGTGTAGATTTGTTGGTTTTCGATTTGAGAGCGTTTATTTCAGCACTTCGTGTAAAAGTGACACGTCTGCTCGTGTCAGGAGTCACAAGAAAAGAGAGTGAGCCAGCGCGCGCTGTCAGCTAGGGTGACAGGCTATGTTCAGTTTAAAGCGCGCGGCTTGACTACTCGAATCTTCTATGTTTACATGCTCCCGAGTTGAGGTCGCTACATATCTATCTGCAGAGCTCGCACCACTCGCCTGTTACTAGCACCATCAGTTGGTCGGTCGGTACGCGCGGGCTTTCCTTCTGTGGGCGATATTGCGCACGTGCCTCCGTCTTAATCGCAAGCAAGTTCTCAAAATCGTAGCCTGCACACTTCCTTCATAAACGGATTCTTCAAACGCACTGCTGATGTTGCTAATTCCCTTCTTGTGATCCTTAAAGATCAAAATTTTAATCAATTTACCTGTTTCTAATCATAGTTATAACTCACCTCAAACAAACCGCCAGTCTCTCGCGGGGGCCAATGGGCTCCCTGAAATTTGTTGTCTGTCCCCTAATTTTATCCTTGAGAAGGCCCAGCAACGTCTCAAACTGCCCCCGGGTCATCCTGAAGTACGAATAAAATCGGTCTTCGTAGCAGTTTAGTTCCCGACACAGTCGGTGATATTCGCCAAATTGTTTCCTTTTGGCGTTGGTGGGATGAACCCAGATCCTTTTTGGGACCAAAAGAACTGTCGCAATTACACAGGCAGTAGTGTTGTCGATACGATTCATTATTTCTTTCTTTCTTTTAGCAAAACACCGCGAAACTGACGACTCAATTAAATTTTGCTATCGCGACTTTGATATTTTATTTTCGCCGAGATAGATTTTTGGTGATACCATCCACTTTTCTTTTGTTTTTAGTTTTCTCTTTCTTCTCCTTTCGCTGTTGTTTCGGCCTCCGGTCCCAAACCGAGTTGCTCAATCCGCCTTCACAGTCATCCAGATGGAGGCTACGCTCGTTCGCGAAGCGAGGGTACTCGAACACCACATGCTCAGCAGTCTCCGGCACGCCATGGCAGTTCGTGCAGTCCGGGGAGTCTATCAACCCCATCCTGCTCAGGTACGCCCGGAAGAATCCGTGCCCGGTCAGCACCTGAGTCAGGTGGAAGTCGACCTTGCCATGTTCCCGGTTGCACCAGCTGTGGACATCGGGGATAAGCGGGTGCGTCCAGCGGATGTAGCTGCTCGCACTTGGCTCCTCCTCTCGTCGATCCCACAGATCCTGCCACTCCGTGTATGTCACGATTCGCTCGTTTGCCCTGACCGAGCCAGCCTGGTCCGGAGGTTCATCGCGTCTGGCCCATCGAGGTTTATCGCGTCGGGGGGTTTCAACGCCACTGCCGCGCAGCATCGGAAGTCGGCGACACCGTTGCAGTTTGGTGTGAGGGCATCTCTGCCATCATTGATGGCCCGCTGTACCGCATCCATCGTCGAACGACCACGACGAAATCCAAACTGCCGGTCCGACAGCAATGGGCCTTTCGGACCATCCTCGAGGTACTCGTTGAGACGATCCAGGAGCAGACGCTCGAAAACCTTGGCGACTCCATTCAGCATGCATAGCGGCCGGTACGACGATGCCTTCCCTAGTGCCTTTCCCGGTTTCGCAACTAGAACAAGTCGCTGCTCTTTCCATTCCTCCGGGAAGATCCGCTGATCCATGCAGCTTTGCAGCAGTCTTTGGAACGTCGATCCGTGTTCCAGAAGTGCCGCTCGGACTGCCATGTTCGGTATGCCATCACAGCCTGGTGCTTTCTTCGGGCTCGTGCGGGCGGCGATGTGCTGTAGCTCCATCTGACTTATCGGGCGTAGCGTATTCTCTGCTGTCGGGTCCGGTTCAGGCCACTCCTTCGGAGGGTGACGTGGAAAGAGCTCGTCGACGTACCCTTCCAGGGCATCCGCGTCCACCTCCGGCGGCCTTCTGCCCCCTCGGAACCAGCCCAGGCGATCTTGAACGAATCCCCAAACGGATTCCCGTCTAGCGCCTGTGCCAGTGCCTCGAGACATCGCTTCTTGCTACGACGGATAGCATGAGTGAGCACCCGCTTGACTTCGCGTTTCTCGTGGCCCAGATAGGTGGGCTTTCTCCCGCTGTTCTGCAGTACCAGACCAAGATCCTCTAGCGCCGTTGATAGCATTCGACCTCTAAGGTTATCCTTTCTGCTGCTCCAAGTCTTTGACCACGCATTGAAGTCGCTTCCCACAACGACTCGGGGTGCGTCTCGCAGTGTAGCCCTAAGCAGGTCGAGCATCGTCTGGTATTGCCGCAGCGTCCACCTAGGAGGGGCGTAGCAGCTGGCGAACGTGATACCGGCCACGTCCGCAACAACCACTCCGGGAGCTCTGCATCTGATCCGCTGTACTGGATTGGCGCCCGATGCAACGATTGCACAGGTGCCATCGGTATCTCCTCCTTCCCAGCTACCATTTGATGGAATGCGGTGTGGGTGTGACACCAACAGCACCTCCGCTCTCGCCGTCCTTGCAGCCTGATTCAGGAGATCCTGGGCTGCGCTACATCCGTTGCAATTCATCTGCAGCACTATGAAGGGGGGGGGGGGCCGGGGTTTCACCGCACTCCTTGGCACCAATCCGGTGGCCTTTGCGGCAAATGATGCACTTGGTGGTAATCGTGCATTTAGTGCTTTCGTGTCCTTTTTGGCCGCAATTGAGGCACAACATCGTACGATCTGGCCCTTTGCACTCGTGTCTTGAATGTCCGCGCTCTAGACAGCGATAGCAGCGATTGAGGCTTGGAGGAATCGGCCGCATTTCCTTGACGGAGCATCGTTGGTGGTCTACTGCGATTTTATCCCTCTTCAACACCGGGACCAGACGTTTTGGTACCGTGAACCGCGTCGTTTGAAGCCCATTTGCCATCCGCTTCATGGTGGGGGGGGCGGATGTTGGCTTGCGTCCGTTCTTTGACCGCTTCCACCACATCTTCCGGTGTGGCCAGCATGTCGATGTCGTAGATCACCACCGTCGTCATCTCTGTCATGACGCTGGTGGTCTCGGCGGTTTCTCCGACAATCGCGCTTATTGCCGACTGCACCTCCAGTGGATTAGCCGTCGGCTTCAGCTCAACAAGCGCGTGCTTCTTCGCGTTCCACTTGATGCTTGAAACGACAGCATTCATACCCTCGTCCTTCCGGATAGCCGCAGCAATCTGCTCGCAGTTTTTACCGCCGGCCGGTACTACCCTTATGACGTTCTTGCGCGCTCGTCCACGCGTCGCTTTCGCCGCTTCATGTTGCTGCTGCTGTGTTCCCTGCTTGCGAGATCGTGTCCCCTCTCTTCTGGCGTGTTGCTTCTGCTGTGCAGCACCGCTTTCTGTTCCTTGGTGATCCGCCATGCTACGGTTTCTGCGCCGTTGGTTTCTGCGGGTAGAGCTTCCAAGTCGGTCCTCATCTGCCGGATCTTCCGCGTTACATTGCCCTCTTCAGCGGCGACAGACGCATTACTTTTTGTCAGCCAGCTGACAACCCTTCCTGTTATGCTGCCCTGGCTACATACGCTATCGTCACCCTCCGTGACTTGGTCATCCATCAGCTGGAACCTCTTCCTGACGAAGTCCTCCTTGATCTGCAACCGTTCCAGCCGAAATGCTTCCTCCTCTTCAAGCCTCTGCAAGTGTAGCGCTGCTCGCCTTCCGCGAGAGGACGAAGCTGTTGTTGCAGAACTCGGCCTGCGCCGTTCGCTGTCTGCTTTCACTCCACTCACTTTCTTTTCGTCCTCTGAAACTGGCACCTCATCCGATGTATCCCGTGCCAATATCCGAGAGGTAGTTTACCATCGGATCCAATTTTTCCCTTAGATAGGAACGGTTGTCAGCGCAAGTTTGGCTGATTTTCGGAATGAATACCAACCTTCCTTGCCCATGTCCCCACCTACTTTCGTCGGACCTGTTCATCGCAACTGATTGTGTTGAGCAACTTGCGTCAACATGCCTAACCATGGTCGAAATTGGTAGCTTCTCACTACTGGTCCCCTTCTTTTTAACCACGTAATTTCATACTTCCTTATCTTGAATCGTCTTGTGAGATATGTTTTCGTCGTTTAAGTTAGGCGCAGGTACCTCACAGTCCATATCCCGACTATCCACGGTGAGCGAGTCGTCAAAACAGATTTTATCCAGCAAAACAGACTCAATGGTCTGTCGCTTGTCACCGCTTTCGTTTGTCAACATTGTCCGCGTCACGCGTGCCATCCCGAAATGACTGTATGCCCGCTTCTAACTTTTCACACATAGTTGCCTCAACAATCATGAACCTTTCGTTCAACATATCTAACGTAATACAATCCCCATTGCAGTGGGATTTCTTTACCGGTTCTTTGGTGACGTTGCAACCATCGCACCTAAAAAATAAATTGGGGTTTTCTTTTTGCGTCCGACAAACCGAAACTTTGAGGGAAGTGCATCGTCGGTGGAAAACATCTGCACACTCTCCTTTGCAAAATACTAGCTCCTCACTCTCCACCACGACTTTTGAACATTTCGAGCAGATCATGGTAGTAAAACAAATCCGGGCTAAGGCTGTTCTCGTAAGGAACTCACCCGTGCCCTCGCACACCGAACGGCCAATAATGGCACTCGAATTAGCAGCAAATCATGCAATAAATACTCTTCAACCAAATCAACTACTTGACCATACCACTACACTCCTACAAAGCGGAACGTCAACAGCTTGAATTTCGAGTAAACAGAAACTACATGAATTTCATGCTACTATGTGAAACAGCACAAATACACTTATCAATTTTTGGAAGTGACGCTCCTACTCCCGCCAAATCTCGATCACATAAATCACGAAAACTTAACAGGCACATCCGCAATCACCCGACATCTACCCATCACCGCACCACAGTACACTTATGCACCACTGCACCAGCCACTGTGACGGCAATCAACACCCTTCGTCTGTGAAAACTACAAATTCACGGAGCGCAACACAACACAACTGCACTTGTCACCACTACTGTGCCAATTTTTTTTTTCGATCATACTCACTCATTTGACTCCTTCGCATGTCGAAATTTATCACTTCTCTATCACTATCACAGTCGCAATTAGTACGTCCGTGCGGCCCTCTTCGAATCTTTGATTGCCCTTTGACGCTTGCGTTGGGAAGAATCGCCGTGGATGTACGTTGCGGAAATATACCAGTCGCTCAAATATAACTCGAGGCATTCCGCGTCAATTCTTTCATCAACGAATACAAACGTTTCGCGGGGGTTTTTTTATTCAAGAATCACCAGCAGCTTTTGGCGCTTCATGTCGTGTCCCTGCACCTCACTGATCTTATGCTCGACGTTACCGCGGAATTCACCTTCCATGTCTGCGGAATATTCTAACAGTTCGGCGTTATTCATTTCGGTTATGTTGCTCTAACAGCCTAAGCCGCCGCCTTGCACGAGGTTACGGTTAATCAGTTTGCGAAACAGCCAAAACCGATAGATCACCACAACACGACCGAATCCCAGAGAGCGCCGAGGAGGAAAGGGCTCCTGATTAATTTGTCATTTGTATCGGTTTGCATTTTATTTTCCATTGCTTTGGGATTAAATCTGGTGAAATGAAGTTTTTATTAGCTCCGCTATTGATTAGTACCTTTGCAATTTTCTTGTTTTGTTTCGATGTATGGGAGACCATTAATATCATTTATCTCGGTGGGTTTACTTGTGTGGTTATCTGAAAATTTTACTTTAAAAAATCTTGTTCATGGGTGTCCTCGCACTCGTTATCTTCATCTGATGTGTATTCTTGTTCATTTTCTGAAGGTGTTGTTTCTTGGACCTCATGATTATAAAATTTAGATTGGCGGGACCGCATGGAAGCGTCCACTTCCATTGGAACGACTTTCTGTCTATCGGAAGTGTGTGGTTTGTTAAGGTTTCGGTTTACTTTGGGGTTTGATTTGGTTGATAATTTTGTTGTGTATTTTGATATGGTTTTCCAGTATTCTTGTTATATGAATATTTTGGATTGTGATTGTTACTGCCTGATCTAACACATTCTGTGTTAGTACGACGCTTCGTAGTTTCAGCATTTTGAAACTTGCACAAGAAAGCATAAGCACTTTCGAAATCTGTAGGCTTGAATGCTTGAGAGTGTCCAAAATATTGTTTGTTTTGACCATTTATGAAAGCTGCCAAAGCTTATTGCTCTAATTCCACATTGATTCCTTCCCATGTTCGAACAAATAGTTCGTTTTGTCTGCACAGGGTTTTCATGTTCTGAAGGATCTCTATCATTTTTCTGCAGTACAGGTGTATTTAGTCCTCCATTCGTGTGGACGGTCCACTGGACCACAATCGTGTTTGATACGTTGCTATGTCGGATTTGTCACCATGATTTGCTTTAAGGATTTCAGCATCCTCCTCTAGTTTAGTTGGATTGCCATTGGTACAAATAGTATCTCGAGCTTTTCCTTCTATTTTGTTACTAATCGCTCGTACATTGCCATTGTCTTTTGAGTGACTCTATGTCTGAAGAGAACATAAGGGTGTTTGTAGCTGTTGTTAGCCATGCATTTAGCTGTCTTTTGTTTCCATCATAAGTTGGAAGTTGTTTAATTGGATCAGGAATCCTAAAGATATCGGTTCCTGTTTATACGGGTGCTATGTTTTGCATCAGAAGGTTCGAATTTTCGATTTGTAGAACTTCAAGTTGGTGTTCCACGTTGAGAACCTTTTCATAGAACGCTTGGAAATTCATAGTTTGTTCGTCATGCGACATTTTCTTACCAGGGATTAGTTTCCTCGCTTTAAACTCAAGGTAGGGAGTGATTTCTGGAATGCTTTAACGTTTACTACGTTGATTATTTGTTGAGTCTACTCCAATGAAAAACTTTGTCACGGGTAGGACACGTATTTTTCACGCTACGGGTTGAGCAGCTTCTTTCGATTGTTCAGAGTTCGTACTGTTTGTAGAGTGAAGGTGAAGACTTCTCGAACTTGAAAGTTCACGGGAACCGTTTTTTTATCACAAGTCACACACGAATTGGTGGATGGTGAATACACACGTGGTGGTGGAAAATAAATTAGGTGGAATTTTATTTTATTCACTACTATCGGAACACTTCTTTCTCGCCTCTGGCGGCGCACTGTGACTTTCCTAGAGGTTTACACGCGGGTCTTCCAGCTGAAAAACGGCGTCACTGCACTTTTTTCGGTCGATGTACGGCGTCGTATGAGGGTGGTCCGGCAGCCTTTTTTATCTGAGATCCACCAGTAGATCGTAGTGCGCAAGGAAATCTGCTCATATGATGGCTGTCGTGACGTCTGCGATGATAAACATCCATACAAATGCTCGGCGTAGGCCCAAATCCACATTTATGGTCACCTGCTGGTTTGGGGATAGACGGGGAGAATCCGGGTCCTCTAGATGGTCATTGAGGCGGTCCAGGATAAGCCTTTCCAGGATTTTACCCGGACCATCAAGCAGTCCTAATGGCCGGAAGGATGATGACTCTCCGGGTGGCTTACCTGGCTTCGGCAGCAGCACCAGGCGTTGGATCTTCAACGGAGTGGGGAATATCCCATTGTCGAAACACTGCTGGTATACCTGCCGAAATATTTCTGGATACTCTTTGAGAGCTATTTTCAAAGCCGCGTTGCTTATACCATCTAAACCGTGCGCCTTTTTTATAGCGAGCTTTTTTGCTATTTCAATTTCATATTCGAACTTCTTCTGTTACTGAGCATCTTGTATCTTGTTCGCGTTCAGTGGCTGCTACCGCCGGCCACTGTAAGGGAGGATGATTCGGGAACAAATCATGGACCATGCGGTCTACTACTGGCTTATCCATTTCCGGGGGGACACGACTACCCCGCTAGCGACCCATCACTATCCGATATCCCGCCCCGTACACCTTGTTGTGTTGGCACTGCGCTACTGGCCAGCCTAACGGCGGGGCTGTTCCGTACCAACCTTCTTCGGATTCGGATGAATTGATGTAGGTCTAACTTCGAGGATGGTTCGGTTTGGACTGCTTTATTGATTCTACCATATGAGCCTGCGCATTGGAACGGACGCACATTTAGGGGTCAGGTGTAACTGCACGTGCAGTTAATCGACACCATGGGAACGCGATTTATTCCAGACTCGCACGGCTCGCGCATGGCCGTCACGCGCGCGGTTCAAATATCAGCGGAGGTCGAAGGATTGGTCGGCCACACCACACGAAACCCATTTTTACAAAAAAAAAATTGTTACCGTCAATTTGTCATTTTTTATGCAGAAAATGTCGCCTTATTTCATGCATAACCTTTCTTTGTCAGCTTCTCTTCTGCATTGATTCCTTTCAATTTTATTTCCGCCAGTAGTTCTTTTGCTCTTGAGACATTATATGTGGGTGCGCTGTCAATTTTTGTCTTTCCGCGGAGCTGGTTCTTTTTTACGTCTTTATTGGTCGGCTCGTTGAACGTAACTCCCTGCGCGCTCCGCTTTTCTTTTCGCGCGCTGCTCGCAACATTGCCTCTCTCACGCTATTATTTTCTCTTCGCGCATACGTTCTCTCAAATCCTACATATAATGCAATAAAAAGACACGCCAACCTGTTTGAACATGATTTTTTTCACGTTCTCTGAACTCCGTGCGTTAATACGTTTCAGAGAGCATACTCTCTTTTCTGTGTGGGAGACTTTCTGCTATTCTTCAAAGTCGCAGCAACATGCCGGCGCTTCTGGAGCTCTTCGTCGCACAATTCGGCGCCTCCAGGATTCAACTCTGCAATACGCAGCCATCGTCATCGACCGCTCCACTAATTACCTCTCGCTGTTAGTTAACGGGAAGACGATCAAAGGCTTTATTGACCGTTCTTAAAAACCGTGCTACATGGCGGAGGAAAACACCGACAGCGGACGCTACTCCAGTTTCACCATTTTACCCGAAGTCGCTAATCTTCATCTGGACATCGGGAGTCAATCAGCCGTCAGCGACCTTCGTTCGACCTTCGTGCTACCTGATTCGTAAAACGTGTGGGATATACGAAGCCCCACATATATCTGAATTTTCATACAAGAGTTCCATAAATCTTTTCATTACACCTACGTGTAATATATGTCTAGTATCACCTACTGTAATGTCCATTATCATATCGATATAATCAATGTCTCTTAATGGCGACTTTTCAAAGCCATAGTGATTTATGTAAATGTCTTCTCGAAATGGACTGTTGTTCCGTGACAAACCGATGCTATGCCGCTGCTGCACCTTTTTAACGTTTTTTAATAGTTCTCCAGGATCACAAGGCGAAACACAGCAGTGCAGACATGATGTGCGCAAAATTTGCCATCTTTTAAAAGCTCATCGGAATGGCCTGCATCGTCTCCAGATTTCAATCCACTGGATTTCTAAGTGGATAATTCGTGTTAAAAAGTTCACACGGTGTTCAGGGTGGCGATCGACTGCCTTGCTTTCCGGAAAGCTTTCTTGACCACCCGCTTATGATACCAAATGTACACACTGAGAGCCAGGTGTAGAGCTACTAGGGCGAGAATGCAGCTTAACTTAACGGAATGGTCCACGTAGTAACTCGAGTGTGATTCGAGCGTATTTACGATTGTCACATCGTGATCGCCACGGACTTCCGCTTCGGGTTTTGCACTCCCTTTTTGCATGTTGCGCCACGGTGCGTTAGCATGCGCAGAATTTCGATTCCTCACAAACGATTTTAACGAACTTTTTAATGATTTCTCACAAACGCGATAACGATAGTGTGATGTCTTCATAACTCATTGCAAATACATACTGCAAATACGCCTTTACGAGGTGTGAACACAAAGTATCGCGACTTTTGTGTTTTTTCAAAAAGTATGCATTTATTCATCAATTTCTATTTTGTCCCCTTCAAAGTAATCCCCACGAGATACTACACACTTTTGCCAACGCCTTTTCCAGTCTTCGAAGCACTTCGAATTAGTGGCTTTTTTGTTATGTTGTTCAGCTCCTTCTTCGATGCCGCCTTTATCTCGTCAATTGTTGCGTAACGTCGTCCTTTCATGGGCCTCTTCAATTTGGGGAACAAGAAAAAGTCACAGGGGGCCAGATCTGGGGAATACGGTGGCTGAGGAATCATTAATGTGTTGGTTTTGGCCAAAAACTCGCGCACAAGCAACGATGTGTGTGCGGGGGCGTTATCGTGGTGCAAAAGCCAATTTTTGTTCTTCCACAAAACCGGGCGTTTCTGGCGGATTGCTTCGCGCAAATTGCGCATAACTTGCAGGTAATATTCCTTATTTACCGTTCTACCCTGTGGCAAGAACTCATGATGCACCACGCCCTTGCAATCGAAGAAAACTGTCAGCAAAACTTTCACATTCGACCGAACTTGGCGCGCTTTTTTCGGTCTTGGTTCGTGCGGCAGCTTCCATTGAGATGATTGAGCTTTGGTTTCCACGTCATAACCATAAACCCACGATTCGGTGGGTGGGTGGGTGGGTGGGATAATTTGGTTTTTAACACAAAATTTGATGCACGTTCTTTGATCCATTTTTTTGCGTGGGTGAAAATCGAAGACGATCCAAAACACGTGCCAGCAAAGCAGCTGTCAAAAATTCAGTTAACATTCAAAATGGCCGAGGTTGTCAGCATTAGTGACAGACACTAGTACCTACAAAACGCCACCAAAAAATTGAAATTCGGATATACGTAACCCGCGAAAACACAAAAGTCGCGATACTTTGTGTTCACACCTCGTATACTTCGGTCCCAGCACGTCCGTGCTGCTCTATATTCATATCCAGTCTAACCGTTCAACCCGCAAACTCACACATCTTTAGCTTCACTCTACATATACATATACATATACACCACAGGGGGGTGAGTATGGATGCATTTGATATTGTTGCGGAGTTAAATGCGAATATGCTCCTTTGTTTGGTTGGGGATAGTAACCATTGTTCCCCGGGAAATGTCCCTCAATGTTTGGGTAATGCGGGTGGTAGTAACCCGGTCCCGATTTGTTACTCGGCCGGCTCGCTCACTCCTGTCCGCGAAGGACGACAGCCAGGCCGGACACGAATAACGGAAAGCAACCGTCGGCAGCCAACTCTTAGTTGCCCCTCTCGCTCGGGGGCCTATGGAGCGTGCCGGATTTCCGCGCTCTGGAACTATTTCGGATAATTAGCTCGGCTCTAGTCTCTCCTCTCTTTCGGGAGGCTATAAGCTCTGCCAAGGACTCGACTTAGTGGTTGTCTGCTTCAAAATCCCCCTTTATTCCTCGTTCCGGCCCCCTTTTATATACGGGCCGGACGAGGTCCTGTCCCCCCGAGACACACTTCCCATAACGCATTCGAAAACTATAATTCGATCATCCCGGCAATCGTTATCACTTTTTTATCACACGCCCGGAGGTAGGCCACCGCGTAACACACACCATATTCTCAGTGGCCGAACCTCCTGTGGTGGATGGCGAGAGAAGTCGGTCCCTAACAACGCTTGAATTTGACTTGGTAAATTTTCTATCACGTGGAATTTAGCTTTGAACGGAAATTGTTGATAATAAAGGGTACCGAGAATGGTGCCTACTGTCTTCGAGACTCCATTGATGCCGTGAATTTTGATGGAATTGTTGGTAGCTATCTTGATATGAGGCGGCACAAGTTTTTTGTCTATGATGGAGCAACTTGCTCCGGAATCAATTGAACATTTGAAGAAGCCAGTTTGGTGGCCAACTTTTCCACTTCACTTCCGAATTCGGCCACAGAACTGTTTTTCTGCCTCACTTGCTGCAGTTCTGTTTCCACTGCCCGCGGTGTTAACTTGATCGAGAACTTTTTCCGCAATTCAGACACAGCTGCTGCGATGGTTGTTGCACCATCGATGCTCCCCTGAGCGGTTCCCGTGAGGCGGGTTTTTAAGAATTTCAGCACAGCACTTTCTGGTACCTCTCGCGAATAGTCCTGTAGGAGCTCTATTGTTTCGACAAACGCCGATACTTTACTGGCTTCACCGTCAAACTTCTCCACTATCTTCAGTGCTAAACCAATTTCCAACGGTTTTGGCATGGCTTCGCTTTTATCACTAGACGGCTCGCTTTTTGAGTCTTTCTTTTCTGGGGCCATCGTTGGGCTTTTATCACTTGACTCTTTTATCACTCACATATCGCAAGGGATCACAATCAGAAAATTCCTGCGCTCCTGGTAGGATCGCCATGTAATGTTTGACACAAATAAAACACGTCTATCTTTGGCGAAGGTCACAAGCGGAGTCATTTATTCGTTTTTCGCTCAAGCGCGAGCGGCCCACCACCGTGAGCGGCTCTCTTGCTGCCTGCGCTGGCGTGAGCAACTTTCTCGCTGCGTGTGCTAGGCTGTGAATACAGTTTTCGTGGTGTGTTTGAAATAGACCTTTGAGTGCCTTTTCTGTTGTTTGCAGTTTATATAAACTTCCACTATTAGCTGTGGCTATAACTTCTTTGTTTTCTTCTTTACATTAAGTACGTTAGAGAGACATCCGCCTCTTACATAAAGTACGTTAGAGAGAAGAATGGATCTTGGTTTTCCCTCGCTGTCGGTGCATATTAGAGTTCCTGTTCAAATATCGTAAAAGTTTGGTGAATCATAGGTTTATTGAAATTTAAAGTTGGGAACGTTTTAACTCGCGTCTATCTGATCGTACTGCTTCTGTTCGACTCCCCTGGTGTTCTCTTTTTTCCCTCTCCGTGATTGAAGCTCTCTCTTATTGCTCATTTCCCTCTCTCCTAGATAGTGCTCTTAGATTCCTCACTCTCTTTCTCTCTGATATAATTAAAAACATAACTCGTCAACAGTGCCATTATCAGTTCCATTGATTTTGGTCTTTTGGCCGACCGCGAGTGTTACTGTGCCGGTGTTTGTTGCTGAGAATTGATTAAAAAAATCCTTATTACCGGTCATATGCCTTGTGGCACCACTGTCTACGTACCATGCGGATGCTTCTTCGTTATCTACTGTCCAGGCACGCTCTTCTTCGAACTCTTCTTTCTTATCGTTTTCTACTCGTTTGGCCTCATTTCGTTTTAGCAATCGGCAGTTTCTCTTTAGATGACCCGGTTTATTGCAGTTATGACACACGATTCTTGCCGATTTATTATTTCTGGGAAAAGCTTCACTCTTCATTGCATTCTCGCTATCGGTGTTTCCCGCCCTCTCGTTTCGCTTCTCCGCTTCGGCCAGCAATTTCGATTCAACAATTTCTCCACAATTCAAATGTTCCTAAATATTTGCGAGTTTTTGAATGGCATTTTATATGTTTTACCCCGTTATTTAACTATCATGACTAATAAAAGGAGTCTTATCAGCCACGATAGCCCCCACCGTTTGCCTAGTACGGCTTCGTAGCTAAACCAGGCATTTTATAAAGTAATCTTTCGTCTTTGCCACCTACAAGTGATTGGGTCTGGTTTGTGCCACTATTCTCTATTCCTATTTTTTATTCACTGTTTTCCTTTCAAGGGAAGGCACTCAAATTTCTTATGATTAGTTTGTAAAATTTATAGAGATGGAGAAGAATTTGCAAGTTCAGTAAATTTTGGTTCAGTATCAAAAAGCACTTCTCGATTGTGTAAAATTTGATTTAAGAATCCTACAAAAAATACATGAATAATACTGTTTGCTTGACATGAGACATGAGAGCTAAAAATCTAGAGCATTTACCTAGTAGTTCATAACGTAAAGATTCTTATCTAAACAAGAGTGAACCATGAAATAAGATAAGTAACTAAGAAATGTGGATTGTTCACAAAATGATCAGAATAGCAACCATTCGTCGACCTTTGAATGATCAATAACGAAAGAATGTTAATACAAAAGATCGGCTAGATAATTAGCCTGTTTCAATCAAATTGTTTAAAAATCGCAAAAATAGATCATACATTCTAGACGCTTACAACACTCTTTTAAGTTACGTACCTTAGATGAAAGCGATTTACTTTGAAATTTGAACAATCGTAATGAATATTATCGACCAGCAACGAACAAAGAAAAGAAATGTTAGTTGCATCAACAATAAGAACTAGAGAACAAAAGATTGGATTTGACCACACAACAAAAGATAGAATTATGTAGTGAAAACTGCATTGTAATGATAACTTATAAGTAAAGGCAACGTGAACTTCAACAACGACTTCACTGAGTACGAGATAAAATTCAGAAGAATCGTACAAATCGCCCTTGCATCACCAGCCTTGTTGGGGAGCATGACGCAACAACAGACGCCTTCAGAGAACGCTTCTTCGCACCCATGAAACATCGAGCGGAATGTCAACTACAAACGAGAAGATGCCGAGCACGATTAATCTAAATTCAAGGTATGTATATTGTTGCTCAAACATACGGCTCGTCCGTCTTTATATATGTTAAAAAAATATGCAGCAGAGGCCATTTCAAATGTATATTTGTTTGTAATTTTTTAAGAAATTTACACGTTTATTTTTATTTTTCTTTTCACAGAATTAATCAAAAAGAAACGGAGCCCAAATTCTTCGTCGCCTTCACGAAACCCCTCAATGATGGCAGAGTGTTTTCGACTAGCTTCGTCAATGGGAATCTGCTGTACGATGGAATTGTATATTCTATGAATAGTGTTAGGAAATATGTTGACTTATACTTCTTAGGATAATAGTGCAGGGAATTGAACGAAGAGCATTGGTAAGCTTATATCCTTAAACCATTGCTCAGCTTGATCACTTTAATGATCCACCAAAACCTTTGTGACAAGAAAACCATGCTGTGCTGCCATAACTTGCCACAAAACTCTTCGAGAGACTACAATTGAATTTTGAAACACCAGAACACAACGTTCTACAGAAACATCATCCTCAGGAGTTCTCCGACAACGTTCTACAGAAACATCATCATCTCCGACAATGTTATTCAGCATCGGACAACCTCGGATCTGACGCTTGGACAGCTCTGACACACCGATTTAGAGCACAAAAGTGCTTCAAAGTACAATGGATCTTTGACATCGTTGCTACCGTTCACCCACCGATACGAACTCCAATCATTCACCGAGCAACCGTACGATGAAGCTTAAGAAAACACAACATCACAACGAAGGCTCATGAAAGCTTATCCAAAGGAGAAAATAATTACCTACACATGTTCCTGTAACCGCCACTTAACGAGTGCAGATTAAAATTTGAACTGTGCAGTGCGCATCTGGTTTCGGATAGCGCTAATAGTAAAATCGATCAGGCAATCTCATAAATGAAAATCACTGATCAAAAGAATTCTGATCGAAATGGCAGCTACCGTGGAGAAATGGATGATCAGCATTACCGTCATAGTCTACAACAATTTAGCAAGGATACTACAACGATGAATAATTATCTCGTTGTTGCTGTTTGGGCAGCAAAAAAATATTTCGCTGCGTGTAATAATTATAGAACTTCAAATACCTCGCAATAGAGCATTTGCGCAACGCTATACAGCAAATATAATTGAACGAGATCGTCAACAACAGAAAAAGATACATCAACTTCAATGTGGAAAATCTAGATTCGTGCCGGCGCTTCTCTGGTTTTCGTGGCAATGGTTGGTGGTGGTAACATTGATGGTGATTAACGCTGGCGATGCGGTTTAGTATGGATATAGGGCAACCAAAAGCTAAGAAAAGTATGTAGGGAATAGGCATGAAATGTACAAGTTTTAGTTTGGCAGAAACAATAGGAGTTATGATATCTTCCTGAACGAAATAGAATGGTTTAAGTGGAGCTTCAGAATGAAAAAATGCAATGCCAGTTATCAAATGATTAGGTAAAATATGCGATTAGATTAGATAACTAAAATGAAGATGAATGAATAGGGCATGAGACAAGAACGTTAGAATTTAGGAGAAAGAAATACTTGGAAGTAGAAGGGGCTGATTAAATAGGAGATGACCAATCAACTAGATGCTGATTGTGGAATCGTAGTACAAAGTGAATGAGTTATGTTTTGTGTTTTGAATATGTTAGCATCTAAACAAACCTTTGATTAATGCTAAACTGCATGGTGTGCTCCAGTATTCTAAATTTTTTTGCGTTCATGTTCGTTTAGGTACTGTCAGGGTGTATAGTACTCCCGTCGTTCTGCTGATTTTTTTGTGATAATACAATGATGCATGTTCATTTAGGATTAGTTAGAGCAAGAGTGGATTGCATATTTCGATTATTATTGTAATTATTTGTAATTTTGATCATTTGAAACTAACGATGTACCATAGAAAACGAAATTGTTAAATAATTATTGTTGAAAATATCATATCATGGTGTCGAATGATTGGTCTTACTCCTCCGAAACTGTTGAATGGATTTTGATAAAAAGTAAGTATAGATTTGAAGGAGCGGTTGGATACATTTGAATAGAATCGGGGTAAGTATGCCATGGTGATAGCTCAGCACCAGGCAAATTTCTATTAATTGACAACTCGCATTTCTAGTTTATTGGTTCAACTTGATCGTCGAAGGACCGCATTTAGGATGGCCAGCTTTAATCATAGTTTTTCGAATGGTTGAGATAGCTTAGCCATGGTTACGATATTGGTCACGGTAGTTTACTTTGCGCATCTACTTATCACAATACCTGACGGTTCAGTGCAAGGGTAATTGATGCTTAAGAGGATCTTTATACCTAAAGTGATTCTGACTGATGCGAGAGAAAAATCATTCATCAAGAAACATGATCCACAAATATTGAATGTTCAATTTTGTTTCATGGTTTTAAACAAATGTTTTCTTTAAATACCTATGCAAATGTAAGACGTTCAGAATGTCTTCGTATGCCCCTGTCATGCACTGGCGAAATGCCTCAGTTCTATAATTAGATGACCTGTTTCCATCCCTCTACCTATGAAAGCATTTAGTGACTATGGTAACTGTTGTGTGGTTATTGTGGCAGTGATAAAATCGTTGTGTATTTAATCTTATCTTAATCATGTAACTCTTCAGTGTCACTGATATCGATGAACATCGACTGAATTGAAAATACCTCAGGTATATCATTTACTTCAAAATCATTAATTGGACCAAAAGAATAAATTGGAACGAATCTCTACCGAGTCTCGCATACTCAGACTGGTAGCTTTAAGTGTCGTCCTATCGAGTTTTGTACGCAAGACTGAATTGCAGTATGCTCGTTGAATGTTTCGCAACTTATTATTTAAGAAACGTGGCGGAAGTAAAAAATAGGCTCCATTCATGATGAGTAACTGTGCGACTTTAAAACTCTATTTTTATTGCTTCAATGTAAGAAAATAATTCGAACAAAAGCTGTCGTCTGCCGTCTCGTGCGCGACGGTCGTCTGGCTGTCTCATTTCCCTCGCTCGAGTCAGTAATCGTTCTCACTTTTCATCATTGCTGTAATTTTCCATTTTTTGTACGTTTATTAGAAACAAGCATAACATACATGATGACTGAATGTGTTTAAATTGGATTTATCCTAAGTTGATGACTCGATTCCAAACCAGAATATTGCACAGCAAGGCTCTAAACTAATTTCTTTACTGATGATCACCTGTTCGTAAACGCTACATCGAAATGCTTAACATACAAATGCTGGCTGGGCAACCAATTCCGACCCACCATCGATATTCGAACATCTTGCGTAGAATAATGCATTCGTATTGACACCGCCGAATGCTGATGCCGATTTTTCTGCTGCTATATAGGGGATGGGTGCTATAGGGGTTCCTTTCTGATTGCTTTATGCGTAAGCCATGAAATGCATTAATTGGCCATTACCACTCGCATGTGCCATTATCACTTTAACCCTTTCAGTCCTTGTGATCTCAAGATGACTGATATCCCGATGGTTTGTGACGATGGTTGCGATAACTTTGGTATATGATGACACTTAAAGTGCGTATACGATTAAAAAGAAAGATATATTCATCCCTTCCCCAGCTCTCGACCAGGCATGGGCCTCATGCGTCCTTCCTTGCGGGTATACGCCAAGATCATACTTCGTTTTTCTCGCAGTTTCGATCACTTTTTTCTGTATCCATTATATTCTTCGCTATTTCAATGCATTAAACCTCGTAGAAAGATGGGTCTGGCCAAATCTCTTTGCATTTAACTGTATTTAAATGGGCGTATATGATGTGTTCTAAGCACCTTTTCTACCTGCAAGTCACACATAATTACTTTCCCTATTTTCCATAAGTATTACGCAAAAGTGTTGAACTATATAGCCGGGGATACATGAAGCGTAAACTCTAGCATAAATTCAGAGTGTAATGCCAAAAAGATTATAGGTCCGCGAAGCTTTAAAGCAAGCGTAAACTCGGCACCAACATGAAGCTTAGCGTTATGAAGAGTTAAATGTTCTACAATCGCTAATATACAGCAACAACATCTTAAAATATATAAAAAGATGTTCAGAAATCAACTTATCTCGTCGATTTATGTTTTATGTGGTTAAAAACACATGTGATTTAATGTAATTGCATGATGTAAAGTTTATGCGATTATGTCTGCAACACGAAGCGTAAACTTTTTGGCATTACATTCGGAGTTTGCGCTAGAATTTACGCTTCGTCTATCCCTGGCTTATGAATAGGCAAAAAATAAACTGAAAACGTTCGAATCCTTTAAAAAACATGCAAATTATTTTGATTGATAAAACGTAAACAGTATTTGAAAGCGGATCAGTATGACGCATGAGTACTTGTGATTTATGCGCGATAACCTCTCTTACATTTATGTACATCCGCGACAAGAGCAGATAAATATACATTATCAACCCGATCTTATTTATCATCACGATATTGTAGCAATTGGACGTTCTTCTGTATGTTATCATTTACCCATTTTTAATGAAAGCTTTCAGCACCGGTATCATCTCGAAGGGATTTTATATGCTTAACCGCCTGTAATGAAGCAGTTGTGTTTTTTTGTGTTTTTGGACAATTATCATTATTACTATTATTAGAGATATTTTGAGTCTATCTTCTACCTTTCGTTTCTTTGTGATATTTAGCTAAGGCAGCGGGCTTAATGTCTCATTATCGTGATAATCGAACACATTCAGCTTTGTTTGATTTCCTATCGATGGGCATCATTATTATCTAGTGAACAACTTCCATAAAATCACAATCACCTAAAAATGAAACGAAACCAAAAACGTGGAACATTCTTTCGTACACACTTCATGTGTACTGTTATTTCTTAAATTTAAATAATTAAGAATACTGCTCGTCAGAAGAAATCCATGAACTTGTAATTAATCACGCTAAGTGTTTGCTGATCATAACTTAAACATAAAATCCGAGAATTTCCCATCGACATAGGTTCGTTCTAGGGTTCTAAAAGAACGGAAATTCCGGATCGAACATGATCGTTCGCGTTTTGGTTCTTAAAATCAACAATTTTCACTCAGACCGCGATTGGTCACTATGGCAATGGTATGAAGTAGTGTAGAATGTGGAATCGCAGCATCGAAAAATAGAATCTTATTTCACAAGGCGACAATTCTGGCGACGATCATCAAAACGCAACATCATAACACAACATGAAAAACCTCCTTCCTTCTCGAATTCAATTTATGAACTTGCATCATTATTTGGCGAGAAACTGAAAATAGGATATTCTGGAGTTTTATTTAAACCAAATTGTGTTATCGAGCATTCCATTCGTTTTAGTCGCATTGTCCTGCATTTCTACATAAAACACGAATTAGCAAGTTGCCTGGTCAAAGTCCTTTGTCGTTGTTTGTTCAAAACAACGAAAATCGCTCTGCATAAAGGTCCAAGGTCAATCCGCACCACGGGTACATTTGCAATCGCCGAAAAGGCTTTCTGTCGTGTGTTCTTGGGAATCATTGTCGATGCTCGGCCTCAGCATCGGTCTAATTTAAGAAATAAAACGTAAGCGTTCTTAAAGCGGAAGCAAATTGTGCTGCAAATATGTTACAGTTTTGTAATAGAAGTTGAATTCGCAAAGAAAATGCATGATTGAGGTTTTATAGCCGCGGCATTAAAATAAGCGCCAATTTTGGCGGTACGCGTTTCGTTGGGTTTCTCTCTCTCTCTCTCTCTCTCTCTCTCTCTCTCTCTCTCTCTCTCTCTCTCTCTCTCTCTCTTTTTCTCTCTCTTTCTCTCTCTCTCTCTCTCTCTCTCTATCTATCTCTCTCTTTCTCTCCGTCGCTTGAAAGACATTTCGCTGATGTCTATTTCTTGCTCTGCAGACGCCTGAAAATGACAGCAACACCGTCAAACGTTGCCTCTCGCTCGGCCTTTCGCTCAGCCTTTCGCTCGGCGAGCTTGTTATTCGTGAAGCGATCGTCCAGGAGGCTGGTTGTGCTGTGCGTCGATTGCCGAGGACAAGCGTTGTTTTTTCCGCAAACATAATTTAGTGCAGGGAGGTGCAGTGATTTCTTTAATCGTTAAAGATTTCGCTAATCACTGCACCTCAGTTTTCCTCGATTATATTTCCGAGAAATGAAAGATATTTACCGACCGGAGTGCGCAGTGTTTTCATAAGCTCTAGCCACGAGATGGTTCTGTGAACGCGTGTGTGTGACATTCCATTTCGGTGTGATGAAAAAGTGTTGGCGAAGAGGACGGGCAAAATGGACGAGAAAGAGTTCGGTGGCCTTGGGCTTTGTTCTGGAGAATATTGTGTGTGCCTAATTAGTTCGCAAATATCGGCGCAGTTATAAAATGGTGGTGTAGAAGAAAAAGTTAGTGAAGTGTGCGTGTTTGTTATCCGGTAAAACCACCGGTTGATAGTGCGTGGAATGTTTCATTGTGGTGTGGAATTTTGTGCCGTTGGTTTTGTGAAATTCGAGGAAATATGTATGGTTCAGTGAAAAATATTGCTGGAGACATAGTTCGATCGAGCATGCAGGTCAGTTTCTCGGAATTTGCCGGCGTCGCTGGTATGGTATGCAGAAAAAAATTAGGCAGTTTAACAACGTGCAAATTATGTTTGGAATTTTTATCCAGCCTGTTCCACCAACAGCCGGCAAAGTGCTGCCGGAGAATAGAATCCGGGGGTTCTCTCTCTTTCGAAGATTCCAATATTTACGGCCATAAATGGTAAAATTTTTTCGCCAGTTCGTCATGATGACGTGGTATGTTGTACATTTGTAACGGTTCGTAAAGTACGCTTTAATAAATATTGTTCTTTTGTTTCAGCGTTGGCCGGTGGGACATGAAATATTTACAACCTGATCTACATCTGCTGGAGGTACTGTGATGGATGAAATATTTCACTTTTGGTTTTTATTGCATGCTATTTTTTTTGTTCATCAGGAATCAACGAAACGAATGCCTGAACATTGCGGACGAAGTACTTACAGCGAACTTTCCGTGATGTCTATTAATCCACAACCGTAAGCCCTAAAGTAAGAAAAGCAACACATTTCCTTGCAGACAGGCCGAGGCGCCTGATCATTTACGGTGGTCTAATCTATCTGTACTATTTGGTGGTCGTAATGAAGACCTTGACGAAGTCAAGTAAAGAGACCGGCTGAACGAGGTTTGAACCTAGTGCCTTTCTCCGGTTCTTGTTTGGCTCATACCGCAGCTTTCTTAACTCGTGAGCACCTGCTCAGCACCATTTCACATTCTATTCCTTTTTACGAGTTCACCCTGGCAACGATGCGCTCTAGTTCCTTTGTGTATTTGATTCGCTTATCCTATGACGGTCGATGTTCGATGTTAGCTCGAAGTGTCGACCAATAACTTCGCTGTAGTAGAGACGTATTCAATTATTGGCAATAATTGTTTAAGGTTTATATTTCTCTGATAACTGGTGAGGAGCTGATAAAGATCTACGATCGATTTTATGTGTTACACTGCCGGCCCGCTCAACGATGGCTGTCCGCAAAGGGAGGACAGCCTGGCCGTGCACCGAGTAACAGGGAAGGAGGAATTTCCCCCTTTTTTTTAGACCCCCCTTTTATACTCGGGGCTGGACGATGTCCTGCCCAGGCAGGATCGATGGTACATTTTAGCATTGCTTGGTAGGTCGCTCAAGTCCGTTAGAAATAGAACCTTGTTTACAAGATGATTTTGTTGTTAGTCACGAAGTTGGCAATTGCTTTTAGGTATTTTACATCCTTTTTCTTTCAGCTCCTTGGACATTTATATAAAGTGATATTGTGTTTTAGTGTTTCCACTCTGTACATATCGCAAAGGAACATTTTTTGTCCCCTTCTTCAGGTATGCCGCAGGTTTTACAGATTTCATTGGTTACTATTTTCATTTTGGCCAGCCAATATCTGCTCTTGATCTTGATCTTTTATCATTTTAAGGCCATCTTATATCGCCACATTTCTTCAAAATTCTTCTTTTTTCTTCGCTGTATTCATTGCACCACCGATTCGGCTCCTCTATCATTTGTTTTTAGCTCGTTGATGCGGTGCATTCTTTATGATTTCGCATATGCCCATTCCCTTGTCTCTCCTGGCTGCTGTATCGCTATACCAATACTGCATGCAGAGTCTATTAAACTGCCATCCGTGTAAATCTGCGGGTGTCCTTTGGCTGCTTTTCTTATGGGTTCGCAGACGACCTGCTTCGCCACTTGCGGGATGAAATCTTTTTTGCTGCCACGTAGGTGTTCATGTATGGATTTCGATGTCATCTCTTTTGAATTCATGTATCATATTGAGGATCCTTTTGATAATGCCGTTCATTTCCATTACCGTCCATTCTTGCCTCGAATACTTCCTGTTAGTACTTGTTCTTAAAATTTCATTTAGCTGTTGTCTGTTGGCAACGGAATTAGCAATCGATTTAACCGCATCCTTCGTTATAACATATTTCCTCCTTATCCGTGATGGCACCTCGGCTGCCATCGTCATAAGGGTGTTGCGAGGTCTTTGTGCATCCTTTGTAAGGATTGGTCTTTGTGCATCCGGTCATCTTCCTAAGCGATTGGTGGAGGGATATAATAAAGATATTAGTTTTGTTCTATTAAGAACCAGGCCCCCGTACATATTTCTCTTCAGGGTTGCGATTGCAGATCGCCCTGGAGCTTTTGGAGTTTAAGCGTTTGGTCAATTATATTAACAAGATACGTGTGTTCTTTCACCCTTTCTATGACTTGTGCATTCAGGTTAATGTCGATATTTGCTTCCCTTAGGAATGTCATGATCTTAGTTTTTTCCCTGTTAACCCAGTTCCTTTGAGGTATTTGGTGAATGATTCCTGCGATCTTTACAATTCTGCCTGTATGTATTCGCTTATGCCGGCGGCCACTACGGCAAAATCATTTGTATACTGAATTAACCTTGTTCTTCCTCCGTAGTTGACTTTGTGCAGTTCATTGGGATATAGAGGTTGAAACGCGGTGGGTACAGCACATCCCCTTTTTTTGCGTTTTCTCTACTCTATCCGTTTGCCATCTTCTATTTGTTGGGAGCGAGTACGGTTCCGACACTAGGTATATAGTTATGGTTGGTGGATAACCATGTAGTTTTTAAAAAACAATTTTATTCAAACACTTAGTTAGTAGTTAGTAAATTTGAACGGAACGGAGAGCACGAGCTGAAGCTGAACTGGATGCGATGAAAGTCGGATGAAGACTGATCTGGTTGATCCGGATAGGTGATGACGTTCTGGGCGTTGGTGCTGGCGTACATGTACTTTCCTATGAGTCATCATCGTTCATGTACTTTCCCGTGAGTCATCCTTGGCTGGATCATAATCCCGGGCGACGATCGTTGCGGGTGTTTATGTTATCGTCGCTCGTGGCTTCTCTCGTTGTTTACATTAAGCGGCAGTTGTTGCAAGATCGTTCTGATTGTTACGACGATCTTGGTGGTCGCGCTAATGGTTAACTTGAGTGAAATGGGTGGTAGTGTTATGTGAATGTTTGTCACAGGTGTGATGAAGAATATTCGTCACATAACTTCCCCCCCCTTAGATTGAGCCGTCTCGGGTCAACTGAGGTTTTACTGTGATGGTAACTCTTTTTCTTAGATTGTGGATTTTTAATAAAGAGCACCATGCGGTGAGTAAAATTAGAATGATTATTATGAACAGACTTGTTGCGTGTTGTACGATCAAGGTAGTATTGGTTTTTTCTAATTTGGTGATTTTTTCTCTGTTGTCAATATGAAGTTTTGTCATATTTTGAAAGGCGTCGAAGTGCATTCCGTTTGTTTCTATGACAATGGAATTAAGTGGTATGACTTTCGGTTGCTCTTCGAATTCCATTTGTTTGTTTCCATACTGGGTTTTATCAACGGAAATTGTGCAGTTTTTGAAATATACGAAGAATGTACCGGTGAGATTTCTTTTGCCGTATCCACAGGTGTTTCCGAAAGTTGTTAATTGAGCATTTTTAATAAGTACTCCATAGTTTTCGATAATTGTAACTTCCATATAGTTATCGTGTTGTGTGAATACACATTTACTATGGTTGGCACGGAACAGTTGATGCTCGCATTGGTTGTTGGTAACATTTTGTAGGTTGATCTGTTTTAGAATGTATTCGCCTTCAATCAGGTTGAACTTGTCTATTAAATAAGATTCGTGTTTGTTTATAACAGCGTATTTAGATTGTACATGTATCACTGATTGATTGATCGGAATCGGTTCAATTCTCAACATAGAGTAACTGCCGGATCGAAGTTTTGGAATTTTTATCAGCAAGTGTATCTGATGATTGTGGTGGATTGCTATTGGTTCCAAATACTCGTAAGCTTGATCGTAACTTTTTATCTTAAGTCCTTCTTCCAAAAGTATGTTCATTATAAAGTTCATTTCTGTTGGAAAAAGCAATGCCTTTGATAGTATCCCAAGTTTTGCTAGTTGCACAGACTCGAAGATAACGTTAAGTTGTTCTCTAATGTTATCAAGGCTGAAAATGACATTGTGCAAATGAATTTTCTGTTGAATTTCACCTAGATCATTAGATTTGAAGTTGGATAAACGGATGAAATCATGGATTTCCTGTGCTTGTGTTCTTGCTGCATCCGTTATGTTGTTCAGACGTTGCTCGAATTCGCTGTTGATTGTGATTTGCGCATTATTCTCCGTTATTAGTTTATTAGTGGATAGACGCAATACATCAATTTTGTTCGATAGGTCTACATAATCGTTATGATCTAAGTTTCCTGTTATTGTTTTAATAACAGTTCCTAAGATGTCAATAGCTCTTTTAGGTTTTGAAGCTATTGGTTTGAAATTTCTGACCATGGAATAGGTTTGCTCATATTTTTGTTTCAGAATATTTGTGATGTCTGATATTTGCTTGGAATCTGCTAATGTTTGTTGTTTGTTTGAATTGGCTTTGATAGTTTTAAATTTTTCATCTAACTCATATATGATATTTTTATATTGCTGTACTATTGATTCGTACTTGCCAATATCAAATCTGTGTATAACAAGATGATAGTCTTCAATAATTCGGGCTGTTCCTATTTGAATCGCAAACATTCCAGGGTTGTTCGTTAAATCTTGAATGTCCAAGAAGGAGCTTTCGATTTGGTTGCATAAGATGATTAATAGAACAATCGATGTTTTCTTCATCTTTGTCTCTATAATAAGAAAAATAAACGAAAAGATATTTGTAAATTATTTCTGTCTTTTACGCTTGATTTTTGTTTTATGAATTTTTCTGTTGTTACTGTCAATTATCTGAATATCTTTGTTCTCTTTGACTTTGGCTTCTTTGTATCTTTCTTGGTGTTTCAAATTATTCCTGTTTTTGATAAAGACAGTTTCGTTTGAGTCAAAAGGTTCAGGTTCTTCCCTATTTCTATTGATTTTCTCAATGTCTTTTACTTTTGAATCGTGCATTTTCTTTGCAAATTCTGTAAACATTTTTTCTTTTAATCTTATTCTTTCATTCAAATCTTGTGGTAGGGGCTCATTTTGTCTGAATCCATAGAAAAGTTCCCTAGGGGTAATTTGTGTTTGAGAATGAATCGAGTCATTATAAATTGATAATGCTATATCCATTCTTGCGTTATCTGAAAGATTTTTTGTACTTTCTTTATTTGATAGGATATTAAGTATCTCTCTGAGTGTTCTATGTATTATTTCAATATTTCCATTCGATGAAGATTGACCAATACTTGTAAAATGGTAGTTAATGAGATTTTCTTCGAGAAAAGATCTTATTGTAGAAGACGTAAAAGCTGGTTCATTGTCTGTTACAATTAGTGTAGGTTTACCTATTTGTGACAAGAACTTTGATATTGCATTTAATACATGAATACTATTTCTTGTTCTTATTGGAAACGCGGCTGCTAATCTTGAGAATTTATCGCAAAACGTTAGATAATGTTTCTCGCTGATTATAAATATATCCATATGGACAATTTCTAGAGGTTTCGACGGTGTTTCAGTAATTAGAAATTTTAATTTATACGGATGTCGTTCGTATTTTGATTTTTGACATAGTTTACATAGGTTGATGAATTTTGTAACTTTTGATTTCATCTTCGGGAAAAAATATTTTAACGAGATGTGTTTCTGTGTTTCTATAATTCCTCTGTGATTTGAGTTGTGTTAAGTTTGAATTATTTGGTCTTGTTCATCTTCTTCAGGAATATCAATTAACATTTTTTCTGTCCAGAAGATTTTAAGAGCTTTTGCACGTGAAAAGTAATTTTTGTAAATGATTTGTAGAGGTCTTAGTATTTCTTTGCTACAATATAATCCATTTACGTGATTTGGAGATGTTTCTTCTTTAAGAATATTAATTAATACAGCAGGACTGAATACAAGTCTTTTTATAGTTGTCCTGTGATAATTTGGAAAAATAGTTTCGAATTGACGACTGTGTTCGTTTGATTTTATTAAAACGAGTTGATGTCTAAAATCATTAAGAGGTTTTATTGTACTTTTAATAAAATCATTATCATCAGTATCTGCACTATGTTGTGTCATATTATCATCAGTTGAATTATTGTTGATTTCAAGAATTTCGGATGTTTGAGAGTTAGTGGTTAATTGTTGATCAGTAGGCATGCGTGATAGTGCATCAGCATTGTTATTCAGTATGCCTTTTTTATAGGTTATATCGAATTCAAATTCTTCGAGTGTAAGTTTCCAATTAAGTAACTTTCTGTTGAGATCGTTCTTTTGTCTTAACCAAATGAGTGGTTTGTGATCAGTTCTGATTTCAAATTTTCTTCCATATAGGTAAGGTCTGAAATGTTTTGTTGCCCAAATGATGGCTAAAAGTTCTTTTTCTGTTGCAGAGTATCTGCATTCTGTTTCATTCAATGTTCTTGAATGTTGAAATGTTGTTACCATCTGTAAATTTTTGAGAAAGAACTGCTCCTAAAGCAAAGTCACTTGCGTCTGTTTCTAAGATAAACTTTTTATCAAAGTCAGGGTATCTAAGAATAGGATCTGTTGTAAGTAGTATCTTGCATTCTTCAAAGCATGTTATAAATTCCTCATTGTGTATTATTTTGGAATCTTTTTTCAAGCATTTTGTAAGTGGTTTAGTTAATTTTGCAAAATCTTTAATGAATTTTCGATAATATCCGAGAATTCCAAGGAATCCTTTTATTTGCTTTGTAGTTTTTGGAATTGGCCAGTTAATGATCTTTTCGATTTTATTAGGGTTTGGTTTAATTCCATTTTCAGTTACAATGTGTCCAAGAAATTCACATTCGCGTTGGAGAAATTCACATTTATCCAATTGAATTTTTAAATTTGCTTTTGTTAATCTCTTTAATACTTTATCAAGATTTTCCAAATGTTGTTGTAATGAACTGCCAAAAATGATTATATCATCTAAATAAACTAAGCAACATGAACCAATTAGTTCATTTAAGATACTGTTCATAGCTCTTTGGAATGTAGCTGGGGCATTTTTGAGTCCAAAAGGCATTCTAATAAATTCAAAATGTCCTTTATTAGTATTAAAAGCTGTTTTTTGTCTATCTTTTTCATCAACTTCTATTTGATGAAATCCTGATTTCAAATCAAGAGTGGTGAAGTACATACTTCTTCCAAGTCTATCAAGAATTTCTTCAATATTTGGTATAGGAAATTTATCATCAATTGTTTTTTCGTTTAGTTTTCGATAATCAATGACAACACGCCATTTTTTAATTCTGCTTGCGTCACTTTTCTTTGGTACAACCCAGATAGGTGATGTCCATGGTGAAATGGAATGTTGGATCTTTCGATCTTTGGATCGACCATCTTTTAGCATTTGATCTATCTGTTTGTCTACTTCTGCTTTATGTATTTGCGGATATCGATAGGTTTTAGTGTGTATTGGAATGTCATCCGTTGTGTTAATTGTATGTTTTATGTTAGTTGTACAAGACAGTTTTTCGTTAGTCTTTTGGATAACGGTGGAATATTTTTTCAATACTGACAAGAGTTTTGATTTTTCATGCTCATTTAAATGATTCATGCGTATTATGTTTTCGATGTCATGCATGTTGCAATTTAATTCTGATTTACATGTTGTATGATTGTACTCAATAAAATCAGACATAGGTTATGTTTTGGTAGGGTAATCCCAATAAAATGAGAATTCTTCTCCAAAATTTTCAATAATAACTTTAGCATATCCATTCTTTGAGTTGTAAATTCCAGAATGTATGACAGCTGTATGGATTGGTTTATCATTTGCCAAAAGTACGTCTCCATTATTTTGAGAAACAGGCATATTAATTGTTGTTATTGAATGTGTATTAACGGTGATTTTGTCAGATTCGCCTAGTTTACGAATTTTCATATTTACTGTTTTGTTTTTAATTATTAGTTTACATCTGTCAAAATCCATTTTGGCTTTTATTTTTGACAAAGTTTCATAACCAAGAATTCCATCAAAATAATTATGAAATTAAAATAAATAAAATGGTACGATTTCTGATTCAATCAGTTTTATTCTGAAAATCATGTCCGCAGAATGTGTTCCTGATTTGTTAGTTATTTTAATCGGTTTGCATTCTATTTTCCATTCATCTGGAATTAAATCTGGTGAAATAAAATTTTTGTTGGCTCCACTATCAATTAGTATTTTTCCAATTTTATTGTTAGGTAAGTTTATTTCAATATAAGGTAGACCATTGATAGCATTTACCTCGGTGAGTCTTTTAAAGTAACCATCTGAAAATTTGATTCAGGTTCTGAAATTGTTTCACATTCATCATTTTCATCAGATGAGTAATCTTTTTCATTGTATGATGGTGTTGTATCTTTAACCTCATGACTGTAAAAATTAGGTTGGCGGGACCACCAAATTAGGTTGGCGGGAAGCGTCCACTTCCATTGGAACAACTTTCTGTCTATCAGAAGTTTTTGGTTTGTTAAAGTTTGGGTTTACTTTGGGTGTTTGATTTGGTTGAAAGTTTTGTTGTGTATTTTGATTTGGTTTTCCGATATTCTTGTTATAAGAATATTTTGGATTGTGATTGCTATTGCCCGATTTAACAAATTCTGTGTTAGTACGGTGCTTTGTAGTTTCAGCATTTTGAAACTTACATAAGAAAGCATATGCACTTTCCAAATCTTTAGGTTTGGATGCTTGTGCGTGTCCAAAGTATTGTTTGTTTAGACCGTTTATGAAAGCTGCTAAAGCTTCTTGCTCCAAGTAAACACTTATTCCTTCCCATGTGCGAACAAATAATTCGTTCTGTCTACACAGGGTTTTCATGTTTTGAAGGATTTCTTTCACTTTCCTGTAATAAAGGTGAATTGAGTCCTCCATTCGTATGGACCACAATTGTGTTTGGTACGTTGCTATGTCGGATTTGTCACCATACACAGCTTTAAGGATTTCAGCAACATCCTCTAGCTTTGTCGGATTGCCATTGGCACAGATAGTATCTCGAGCTTTTCCTTCTATTTTGTTAATGATTATTTGCTCATACATCGCCATTGCTTCCTGAGTTACTCTGTTTCTGAACAGATTGAGAGTGTTAGTAGCTGTTGTTAGCCATGCATTCAATTGTTTTTTATTTCCATCGTAAGTTGGAAGTTGTTTAATCGGATCAGGAATCCTAAAAATATCGGTTCCTGCTTGTACGGGTGCTATGTTTTGCATCCGAAGGTTAGAGTTTTCAATTTGTAGTAATTCCACTTGGTGTTCAAGGTTTACAACCTTCTCATAGAACGCCTGGAAATCTACGGTTTGATTGTCATGCGCCATTTTCTTACCGGGGATTAGTTTCCTCGCTTTTACTTTAATGTAAGGGGTGAATTTTGGCATGCGATGACGGATTACTTTTTATTGTTTGTTGAGTCTTCTCCAATGGAAAAATATGTCACGGGACGGGCACGTATTTTCCACGCTACGGGTTGAGCACTTTCTTTCGATTATTCAGCGTTCGTACTGTTTTTGAGAGTAAAGGTCACTTCTTGAACTTGAAAGTTCACGTGAATCGGTAAATTTTATCACAAGTCACACACGAATTGGTGGATGGTGAATACACACGTGATGGTGAAAAGACACCGGATAAAGTCACAAAAAAAAAATCCGCGAAACGATTGCACGTTAGCGTCAGTGGTGATGCACAGAAAGTTTACGGAAATTGATTTTTATCACAAATCACACACAAGTTGGTGGATGATGCGTACACTCGGGATGGTGAAAACATCGGATAAAAACACAAGAGTCCGTGATTTACCGTTATCGATCGATTCGATTGCACCACTTTCACTTTTACGGAGATTTATGTTAACCGAAGCCGCGAAGCGAACTGCCGACTGCGCCAGTTATGGTTGGTGGATAACCATATAGTTTTTAAAAAAACAATTTTATTCAAACACTTAGTTAGTAGTTAGTAAATTTGAACGGAACGGAGAGCACGAGCTGAAGCTGAACTGGATGCGATGAAAGTCGGATGAAGACTGATCTGGTTGATCCGGATAGGTGATGACGTTCTGGGCGTTGGTGCTGGCGTACATGTACTTTCCTATGAGTCATCATCGTTCATGTACTTTCCCGTGAGTCATCCTTGGCTGGATCCTAATCCCGGGCGACGATCGTTGCGGATGTTTATGTTATCGTCGCTCGTGGCTTCTCTCGTTGTTTACATTAAGCGGCAGTTGTTGCAAGATCGTTCTGATTGTTACGACGATCTTGGTGGTCGCGCTAATGGTTAACTTGAGTGAAATGGGTGGTAGTGTTATGTGAATGTTTGTCACAGGTGTGATGAAGAATATTCGTCACATAACTCTATATCATTGTTACCACCTGGATGGTACGCTGTAATTAACGTATAGGAGGTTTTTTCAGTAATAATCCTAATTCCTATTGCTTCTAAGACTCTTAAGCGAGGGACACTTACTAACTTATGATTAATGCCCTTCCTTACCAATAATAGAACTCCTCCTTTTGCCTGTGTTACTCTATCTAATCTGTATGTTACATACTGCGGAATCGAAAACGTTTGTTCCGGCTTTAGGAATGTTTCGGTTATTGCCATGCAGTCTACGTTATGAATCTCTAAGAAATAGGATAGTTCTGAATTTTTATTTAGAATGCTATTTGCATTCCAGTATGCAATACTTGTATGTTTATCAGAATCCATTACGGATGACAAAAAGTGCTGACAAGTTTAAACACAACCTCTATTTGGTCCTGTTTGGATTTACATTTTTTTAGTTGTATAAAAGTTTCTTTTATAATTTCTGCAAATTCAGCAGTGTTAAAAAAATCTTCTTCTTGTGAGGGTTTATTTTTGAGTTGTGGGCACGAAGTACTCGGAGCGAAATTTGGAAGGGATGGGAGGGAAGGGAAATCGTTTGTTTTGAAGGTTACCTCCCTGGTAACTGTCGGTTTTCGATTTTGGCTCTTTTCCTTTGCTTCCAGCCGTTTTGGACAGCGCGAGTAGTTGCCTGTGTGCGTGTTATTGCCGTTTGCGCATTTTAATTTGTGCGTTGGCACCACACCGTCGGCACAATCAGCAGCTATCGGGCACTTTAATGATGTGTGTAATCCCGCGCACTTTACACATTTTGTCAGTCGGTTGCAGTTTGCTGCGCCGTGCCCAAACAGAAGGCAGTTTTTGCACTGCATTGGCCCTGCAGTTGCCGAAAAATAACGCCAGCGAACCACTTGATGATTTACAGCTGTAATCTTTTTCAGTGACATCATCGTCACTGACCCTTTTTTAAAATGTACAAGATACGTCGCCCGTTGTCCGTTTGAATATTTTTGGTTCACCAACTTTTTAACCTCCAACGGTTCCAGTTGTTCGTATTTAAGCGCCTCTTTGACGTCGTCGACACTCATGTCCATCAATCCACTAAGCACGATTTTTGTGGTTTTCTCTTCTTCCAGCTGGTAAGAGTGAAACTCCTCGTTTAACTTCTTTAGATGATCAAACACTTTTTTGTAGTCGTCTACATTGAAGCACCGTATCACAATACCTTTTCTCGTGGCAGTGGTCGTGTACTTAACCACTCCGCTGCAATAATGTATTTGTGGATTTTGCCCACATCCTGACTGTCCACCGTGATCGGTGGTGGTGGCTTGAACTCGTCAGTTTTGCACCTGTTTTTTCGGTGGTAGCCGCCGATTGTATCTTTTTGAGGTGAGCACTGCTGCTTCTGTTTTTTTTTTTTGTATAATTCTGACCATTTTTATTCCACTTACAATAATATATACAATAACGGTCATCGCTCTAGTCCCCCCTCCTATGCTGCTTCCGCAGCACCTTACGGCTTCTAGAGGCCCCTGAGGACCTTTAGAGGGGGGACGTGGGCCTCTGAGGAGGCCCTATCCTACAAGTAGGCCTTGCCTACTATCCACTCCTGCGTATCTTCGTTCCCCTCCCTGCCTTTCCTGTATCTAAAAGCAGCCTAGCTGCTGCTTCTCTGGCTCCTCCTCTTATCGCTTAAGGCGCGCCCGTGTCGCCTTGCGGTGCTGCTGCAGATCGCAGGACCGCTGCCGCTCTAGGGCACGTACCACCCTATTTTGCTGTTGTTGCTGCAGCTGACCTACGCCTGCCCTGCCAGCCGTTCTAGCACTTAGCCAAACCACTGCCCTCCGTCCTCTATGGCGCGATCGCGTACCTATCCCACCACCAAGCCGCTGTCGTAGACGCAGTCGCACCCCGCCCACTGCTTCGTCCCTTGTTGCCACGTTGAGGGTTCGTCGCGGCTGTGACTGGGGCGTCCGCTGCCTTTGTTGCCGACGTTGGGCAAGCTGCTGATGAGCGGCTTCCCGCTCCGCTGCTCTCACCTCTGCAACTTCAGCAGCGGTGCTAGCACACGTTCCTGCAGCACGGTGATGATAAGCCGACACGCCTGGCTTATCTCGGCCCATCGCTGTGGACTGCGCAGCAGCTCCTCTCCCAGGTTACTGGCCGTGACTGGGTGACGGCCACCGTGGCCGAGCAACGTCCTACGGGTGTCAGCAAACCGCGGGCAATCGAACAGCACATGTTCGACTGTTTCAGCTACATTCACTCGACGCTCGACCAGACAGTGGGGGCAATCAGGAGACGCGGCAAGTCCTTTGACGTTCAGATACTCTCGAAAGACACCGTGTCCCGAGAGTACCTGGGCCAGATAGAAGTCCACCGAGCCATGTCCCCGTGTCACCCATGGTTCCACTTCCGGGAGGATGCTGTGTGTCCAGCGGATGTAGCGACTGGCTCCCTGAGCTGCTGCGGATGCACTCCACCTACGCTGCCACAGGAGCATCGTCAGCGCACGTTCCTGTCTCCTGTCCGCCGCTGCTGCTCCTGCTCCCGCTTCTCGCCTCCGGTAGCACCGTACATCCTCTTGCAGCAGCAGGTCGATAGGCACCATCCTGGCCAGCAGACTTGCAACTTGGACGGATACGGAGCAGTACGTGCTTGCCACACCGCGTGCTGCCAACCCTTGCGCCCGCGCAAGCAATCGGCAGTTGCTGTCAACAGCCAAGGCTGCTTCCGCCCATGCCGGGGCGGCATACCTTAGCCCAGAGAGTGCCGCTGTGGCAATCAGCCTTCGCTTGTCACTGCTAGGACCACCATGACGCTTCATAATCACGCCCCTCAGAGCTCTGGTCACCCGAGTCGCTTTGTCGACAGCGTACTCCACGTGGCTCTTCCAGCTGAGGTGATCGTTAATTACTACGCCCAGGTATTTCAGCGTCGTACCAGTCCTCACTGCGCTCGCACCGACGTTGAGCGTTGTGTGCTGGTTGCCCTTCTTCGCCCGGCTGATGACGATGACCTCCGTCTTCGCTGGGGCAAGCTTCAGCGACTGCTGCTCCATCCAGCTCTGGATGCGCTGCACCTCTTCCTGCACACTCTTGGCTGCGAGGTGGGGCTTCTTGGCGGCCGCCAGCACCACCAAGTCGTCCGCGAAGGCGAGTTTCTGGGTTGGTCCCGGTTGCGTTGCAGCCAGCACATCGTCATACGCAACGTTCCACAGGGTGGGACCAAGCACCGATCCCTGTGGCACGCCAGCTGTCATCGCGCGGGTAACCAAGCCTTCGTCCGTCTGGTAGGCCAGCTTCCTACCACGGAAATAGTTACCTATTACTCGCATCAGTCCGATGGGCACGTTTCTTCGCTGCAAGGCTCCTCCCACGGCTGTCCAACTGACCGTGTTGAATGCATTCTCCACGTCCAGTGCCGCAACCATGCCGAACCGCTCAGCTCGCCTGTTGTAGTGCCCACGCTGAATCGCCTCCGCACCATGGGCCACCACCCGCTGTATCGCCTGCACTGTGGATCTCCCGCGCCGGAAACCAAACTGCATCGGGGAAAGATGCGGCCCCGCAGGATCCATTTCCAGGTGTTCTTGCAGACGATTCAACACTATGCGCTCGAACACCTTGCCAAGCGTGTTGAGCATACACAGCGGCCTATATGACGACGACAGGCCGGGTGGCTTTCCAGGCTTTGGTAGGAGCACCAGCCGTTGCTCCTTCCACTGGTCCGGGAAGGAGCCTTCGTCAAGCAGTCGCTGAAACAGCTGCCGGAACACTTCTGGATACCGCTTCATCGCCGATTTGACTGGCTGATTTGGTATACCGTCCGGTCCCGGGGACTTGTGCTGCTGCATCTTGCTGGCAATGGCTATCACCTCTCGGCACGTGACCATTCCGAAGGGCCCAACGTCATGCCCAGTCCCTTCTTCCGGCCACTCCATGGGAAGATGCCGCGGAAAGAGCTGCTCCACGATCGCCTCTACCAAGGTTGGCTCTATCCTCTGCCGCTTTGGTGTTCCACTGACTCTTCGCATTACCATTTGGTAAGCGTTGCCCCAGGGATTGTCTTCCACAGAGTCGGCTAACTCCTGCGCCTTCCTTCGTTTACTGGCAGCAATGGCATCTCTTAGCAGCCTCTTTCTGTACCGGTAGACTGCCCTCCTCCGCCTTCGAGTGACCGTTGAGGCAGGTCTCTGCAGCCTGCAGAAGGCTCACTGGCATGCTCTCCGCTTCACAGCAATTTCAGTGGTCCACCAGTACACAGGTGACTTCGGCGCTGCCCTCTTACTTCGACGCGGCATCGTCTCGTCGCAAGCGCGTACCAGTTTCCTGGTAACCTCCATGACGTTTGCCGGAACCTCTGCAAACCGCTGGATCTCCAACGACCGAAGAAATGTGGGCTCGTCGTACAGTGCAGTTTTCCACTGGCGCCCACGTGGCGACGGTTTCGATGCACTACTCACTGGCACTACAACAGGCGTCACTGGCGAGCGGCGCTCCTCTATCTCGAACCATATAGCGGCATGGTCCGCTAGATCACCGCGCTGCTCTATCCACCAGCTCTGCGTGGCCACGAGTCCGGAAGTGGCAAAGGTTACATCCACAATTGAGCTCGGTGCTGCACCGGTTCCCAGGAACGTGTGGACACTTCCCCGATTTAGCAGCTCCAGACCCAGCTGTTCCGCCATGTTCCGCAGCTCCTCTCCTCGCCAGTCCGTCCTAGGACAGCCCCACTCCTGCGCATGGGCGTTGAAATCTCCTGCTACAACCACCCTGCTTCGTCCAGCTGCCACAAGAGTGATCCCTTCAAGCAGCTTAGCGTACTGCTCATCCGTGAACCGCGGCGGAGCATAACAACTGATGATAACGATGCCACTCATTTCCACCGCTACCATGCCATCGATGCCTCTCGAGAGAACACGCTGGATAGCCCTATCTCCGCCAGCGAAAATAGCAGCCAAGCAACCTGGGTCTGTAACCCATCGCGCGTCATCATCCGGCACACGTTTCCTGTTCGGGTCCGATAGAATCGCCACTTGCACATCTTTTTCGCGGGTTAGCTGCACCATCATATCCTGAGCGAGCCGGGCATTTCCTACGTTCACTTGCAGTGCCTTTAGATGGAAGAGGCATGCTTGCATTGTTTGGCCCCTATGCGATGAGGGCCGCCACATATCGCGCACTTAACGTTGGCATCACACTTCAGACTCTTGTGGCCTTTCTCGCCACAGCGACTGCAAAGCTCTGAGCGATCCTCCCCTGCGCAGTCTTTTGCGGAGTGCCCGCGCTCCAGACAACGATAGCATCGCTGTAGCTCCTTCGGCAGCGGGTCAAGCACTTTGGCAACACAAATGCTGCGACCAATTGTAATCTTCTCGCGCACCAACTCTGACACCTTGCTGCGTGGGATTCTGAATTGCGCCCTCATTAGTCCGTTAAAGGCAGAGCGAGTCATTGTGGGAGAAAGTATCTTTTCCTTGATCCGCTCTTCTACAACTTTACCAACTAGCTCAGCATCAGCCAACATATCAATATGCGCTATGCAAATTGTAGCCATCTCTCTCATAACTACCACTTTTCCCGCAGTTGCTCCAGCTGCACTGGCGATTATCGTTTTAGCATCTTCAGTTTTCACTGAGCGCTTGATTGTAGCCACGAGATGTTCTTTGGCATTCATGGTAACCGCTGAGATAACGGCATTTGCCTCATCACTTTTGCGTACGGCCGCGCATACATCCAGATATGATGTCCCAGCGACTGGCACGATGCACACAGCATCCATACGTGGCCTGCGTTTCCGCGCTGCCTTTTCTCCGTCCACCGGTTGTTGATGCTGCGAATGCATCTGCTGCGAATGCATCTGTTGCTGTTCATTCTGTTCTTTCTGTAGACGTTTGGCCTGAGCGATGTCTCGGCGCCCCAAAGCGCCACACGAAGGATCTGCGTAGGCCGAGGCTAATCTCGATGATGGTTTCGCCGTATGCAGGTATCCTTGTACCGTTGACAGCAATGAGTATCGCATCGGTGGGCGTGACGTTCCTGACTTTCCGGCTTCTCGGGTACAGTGAGAGCTCGACGCCGCTGTCTATCAGGAACTCGACTCCTGTAGACGGGTCTAGGATGCACAGTCGGGGTGCGGCATCGGAACGAGATATGATGGACGGCTCTCCAGTTCCTTGCCCCGACTGGCAAACCTAACGCTGTGACGGATACACGGTGGTAGATCGGGTGCACGGTGAACGGCAGCGGGTGGCGGCGTCGCCATAGGTGACATGGTACCAGCAGATCGACGGTGCTGATGGGGTGATCCTGCCACTCCTTGGCTCCGTCTTGACCCTCGGTGGTGGTACACTCGCCTCGACTGCGACTTGGAGCGCGATCGACTTCGGCTGCGCGGCTGATGGGCTACCGCTTGTTTCAACTCCTTCACCTCAGCCATTAGCTTCCGCAGGTCGGTGGCGAACTGCTTTAACAGCTCTTCCTGGCGGAAGTCTGCACTGGCGACCACCGGCTTGGTCACAGGAACATTGTGGGGAGTTTCGCGCTGCTGCTCTGGCCTTACTTCGTTGACTTCTGAGGCCGGACGCCATCGTTGTGCCTCGACAATGGCATCCGCAACGGCGAGCTTCTCCGATAATGGCCCCTGGTTGGCAATGACAATTGACTGGACGCTGGCCGGTAGACGGCTGGCCCACAGGTCAATTAACAGCTGCTCATTCATTGACCCCTGTGACGTTCTGTTCATTTCTCCATACAGCTGAGATGGACGCTGATCACCCAGGACAAGGCCTGACAACACCCGATTCATTCGGCAACGTTGACTCTCGCTGAAGTGATGCAGTAGCGTCGACCTAGCGTACTCATATTGGCCGTTAACTGGCACGTTTTGAAACTGGTCACGAAGCTCGATCAGGGTGCGCTGTGGCACTTGTGCCATCACGAAATTATATCGCACCTCATCGCTGGCGGCGGGGATTCCATTGGCCGCAAACCAGTACTCAATGGCCAGGAAAAAACCATCCTGGTTATCTGTATCCATCTGTGGTGGCGGAAACCGAGGCGCGTGCACAGCACTGTGAGCTGGAATTACAGGTGGCCTCGTTTCCATCACTGCTGGTTGCGACGGAGGCTGCGACGCTGCTATCGGCGGGTTCTGGCTCGCGGTGGAATTTGCCTGAGCCCGCGTCTTTGCTTTCGTCTTCGGCGTGGTCATAATGAAGACTGCCGTCGGTCGTATTCACACACTACTTCGTTATTTGCACTCCCGCACTTACGCCTTGGGTCGACGATTACCTGTCCGAATCGGCACAGACGGTAACGGATGAAAATTGTCCGCAAAAAATAACACAAAAAAAATTTTGATGCGCGATTTTTGACCACGAGTTGGCGAACTCCGCCCAGTGTGCGGACCGGAGTCGGTTGGAAAGTTTTCTTGCGCAGGAATGCGTTCGAAGCGCGCACGTGGGATAATCGCTCCCTAGCGCGGGAAATGCGATGGCTGAGTGGTGGCGGATTACTTACTTTACTTGCTTATTTGCTGTCACCAGGAGATGTATCTTGCCCTGATTATAGAACCGTCCCCGATAGTGGGGAGGCTAATCAGTCGCCCGGGTATGCCAATTGGTGTCCGGAAGAGTAGTGCCACGAATCGTGTACTCTTCGGATCAAAAGGCTGAGCGGTGGCCAAGGAGCGTCTACCTGAAATGGATAAGGCGAAGTAAAACACGAACTTCACAGGTTAACATTCAAAATACAACTCAACTCGTTTATTAAAATCTATCCGTATTTATACTCTTAATCCTAGTTCTAAGGGCTGTGGGAACGACACATTCCAACCTTTTTCCCACACTCTCGTTCTGTAAATTTCGGAATTTGACCTGTCTGGGCTGATGCAATTCTTCTGAGACTTTCCGTGGAAAAGCTGATGCAATCCACGGAAAGTTTTGGGCAAGCGCGGAATTTTGTTGGCGGTTCTAACGTACTTTATCAGCCGATGATTAGCGTGGGAGCCTTGCGTTTGGATCGATCCCACGGGTCGTATGTCATCTCCTAAGGACCAATTCCTTCGTGGCACGTCTGGCTCGATCCGCGAAAAGCGATCCGCGATCCGCGATCGACGCAATTCCTCATATGGCTGCACGCGTATCTTATCGGCCGGTTCTTAAGTTGGTTTCACACCGAGAGCGTTTTTCAACACGCCAGAGTTGGCGTTTTTTGACGCAAAAGCTTAAACTCACTGATCAGACTGGGCGCGATGCGCAGTAGGCTACAGTAGTAGTAGTAGTAGAAGAGTTTTATTATGACCGAAAGCTGCGTAGTTACTACGAGCTTCTAATTTCAACGTTGTTGTATAATATCATACTTATAATTAAGGGTACAGGAGCGTCCTTTTCCACTTAGAGATTATGCATTTAGTACCGTAGGCGGCTAATAGTTTCAGTTGCGTTTGCAGTTTTTAAGCTTAGCTACAGGAAAAAATTCCAAAACCTGTAGTTTTTTTCCCCTTTTAAACTAAATTATACCAATACTTAAATATACCCTTTACCAGCCTTATAACCTATAGATTACTTATCTAAGAAGTTTAGGCGTTTTGCCAGTATGGAATTTCTTGCGCACCCTAGCCAGTACCGTTTGTTAATTTCGGCGGCGTGATCTGCGAGACGGTTTATTTTGGCCCTATTGTGAATATCGTTTGTGCTGTGCCATGGGGGAAGGTTGAGAATGATTTTTAGAAATTTGTTTTGGACTATTTGTAGTTTGTCTTTGTGGGTTTTTGCGCAAGTGCACCAAATGGGTGACGCGTAAGTGAGAGTGGGGCGGATGACTGATTTATATAACAGTATTTTGTTTTTTAGGTTTAGTTTCGATTTCCTGTTTAAGAAGCTGTATAGGATTTTTAAATATTTATCGCATTTAATCGCTGTGTTTTCAATATGTTTTTTGAATGTGAGTCGGCAATCTAAATAAGTTCCTAGGTACTTTACGGATTTGCTCCAAGGTATTTCAACGTTTTTTACTTTAAGGTGTTTGCTTGGGAGATGTCTTTTGCTAGTGTTCCTAGTAAAAAATATTGCTTCCGATTTTTCGGCGTTTATGTTCATTTTCCATTTGTTGCAATAAGCTTCATATCTTTTTATGCTGTTGTTTAGGTTATTAATAATTGGTCCGGGGTTCTTGCTGGAGTAGCTTAAGGCTATGTCGTCAGCAAATAGGTATTGGCTGCCTTTTTTAATCTTTGGGATATCCGAAATGTATATGTTGAATAGGAGTGGGGAGAGGGTGCTTCCTTGGGGAACTCCTGCAGCTGGGATGTAGGTTTGGGATTTGCATTTGCCGATGTGTACTGAGTTTGGTCTGTCTTTGATGAATGAAGACACGATTTTTGTTAGGTAACTAGGAAATTTTTGTTGGTGTAATTTGTATATTAGCCCATCGTGCCAGACTGAATCGAATGCCTTCTCAGTGTCCAGAGTTATTAGACCTGTGGATTTTTTGCTGTTCATGGTTTTGGCTACGTTGTTTTTAAGTCTATTGAGCTGGTGCACTGTAGACAACGATTTTTGAAAACTGAATTGAGAATGTTGGATTGTGTTGTATGCTGAGGCGTGTTCGGAGATTCGGTTGGCTATTGTTTTTTCAAAAACTTTACCTATGCAACTTAGAAGGCTGATGGGTCGGTAGTTGTTTGGTTTAGTGTGGTCTTTTCCCGGTTTTGGAATAGCTATTACTTTGGTTTCTTTCCATTTGTCGGGGAAGTATCCGGATTGTAGGCAGTAATTGAAGATGTGGCTTATCAGAATTAGTGCTTTGTTCGGAAGGTTTTTAAGCATTCTATTGTTAATGTTGTCAAGGCCCATAGATTTCTTGGGTTTGAGGTTTTTAATGATTTTTTTAATTTCTTTCGGCTTTACGAGCTCAACTGATGCCAACGTTGTGGTGCACTGGTTGTTCTGTGTTTCTTGAGCTATTTTTTAACTTTGTTTTCCACTGTGCTGGTAGTGTTGAAAGTGTTCAGATGTACTTTTTCGAAAACTGTGCGGAGAGCTGCACATTTTTCATCAGGAGCGAGCAGAGTTTTGTTGTCTATGATCAAGGCCGGCACGTGGTTTGTTTGATTTTTAAGCAATTTGACGAGTTTCCACATTTTATTGTTGTTGACATTTTATTGTTGTCACATTTTATTGGAGTTTCCGATCGCGGTTAAAGTTTTGTTCCAGTTTTCATTTCTTAGGGTGTTCGATTCGTATCGGATTTTTTCTTGGAGGAACGTGACTGTTTTCTTTGCTAGGGGGTCCCTACGATGTCTTTGGCTGATTTTGCGGAACAAATTTTTTATTTTTATGAGTTGTTTCAGATGATCAGGAATTTTGGTGTTGTACTGGCCGGGAATAATTTGTGGAACTGCTTCTTTGTGCGCTTTTTGGATTGTGGCAGAAGTAAGGTTAATTAGTTCGTCTATTTGTTTAGAGCTAGTTATTAAACTGTGATGTATGTTATTTAGCTCTATTTCGTTATTTATGGCTTTTCTAAATAGTTTCCAGTTTGCTGCACTGTAGTCGAATATTTTAGTTATGGTGGATCCTATTGGTTCTGTGAGTTTGATTTGGAATAGTACTGGAGAGTGGTCGGAGGAAAGCTCTGAGCTGGTGACCGGGGTGGTTGCTGCTAGGTGGCTGTTGGTTATGGTGAGGTCTATTATAGACGGGGAGAACTTAGCGGAGGTAGGATTGTACGTTGGGCTGTTTGGATGTTGTATAAGAAAGGTTCCTTTTTGATTTAGATCAAAGAGGGCTTTCCCAGCCCAGTTTGCTGTTTTACAGTGCCACATCCTGTGACGAGCATTAAGTAGTCTTGATTGATATTTGCCAGTTTTGTTATGTCGTTTATGAAGGCTGATCTATTTTTGTTTCCGCCCGAGTGGTAAGCAGAAATGATTTCAATTGGGCCTCTATTTGTGTTAATAGATATGCCTACTGCTTCAATTGTTTGTAGGTGGATGTCTTTTGTTAGCTTGTACTGAATGTTTTTTCTTACTATGAGGGCCACACCGCCTTTTGGGTCGCCTGCTCTGTCTTTTCTATGTATGTGGTAGCCGGGAATTGAGAATTTAGTTTAGCCGGGAGGAGGAAGTTTTTTAATTGGTCGGATTTATGGTTTCGGTTGCTGTGTTGGACGGGCAGGGCATTGCTTAAAAGTAGCCGGATGGTTGCCTTTGCAGTTTGCGCATATTAGAAGGCGCGCGGGGATAATGCCATCTACTTTGGCTGGGCTGTCGTTTAGGGGACAATCCTTTGATGGGTGTGGTTCTGCACACTTTACACATTTTTGTATCGAGTGGCAATTGTTACCACCATGGCCGTATTTTTGGCAGTTTTTACACTGCATTGGGCTACTGTTTTTGGAGTAGTAGCTCCAGTAAACTCGACAGTGCAGCAGGAACTTTGTTTCACGCAGCGTTTTTAAGCTAATTGACCCTTTGGGGAAGTGTAGAAGTAATGTTACTTGATCGTCATAACGTTTATGTTTGACTGTTATCTCCTTAATAGCTGTGGGGAAGATACTAAGTGATTTTAGTTCATCTTCTAGATCGGCGGATATGCTTCTGCATAGCCCTTGAAGTACCACTTTGGTGGTTTTTTCGTCTTCTGGTTGGAAGGTATAATAGTTTGTTTTAAGTGATGAAAGTTTGTCCATCACCGCTTTGTAATCTCTTTTGGTATTTGTGCATACCGCTATACCGTTTTTTGTAAAACTGGTGGTGTAGGCCACTACACCGGCACTAATCACTTTTTTGTGCACGTCCCCGAGTGCGTTGCTGTCCACGATTATTGGTGGCGGCTTTGATTCGTTTCTGATTACCGTTACATTCCGAACGGTCGTCGGGTCTTGGTCGTTTGCGTCTGCAAGTATCGCAAATTGGTTGACCGATGCGATGGTGTTTGTGCTAACGTTGGCAGGATTGCTCCCTACCTGAAAAGAGCTGGCTCGCAGCCTTTTTGGAGTCAATGTTCCCAGTACTTTTTTCCTCTTTGGTGCCATTTCGAGCCAGACACAGGGCTAGTTTCTCCTTTCTTCCTCACTACGTAGATTGTTTGGTCACTCGATAATCGAATAGATACGTGTTACTACCTTGACGGCCGATAACAGACTGCAGTACGCTACAAGTAATTCTTTTTTGTATAGTTTTTGTATTGCGGGTCCCTAACATCGTAGATTTCAGGATAGCTGCGCACTGTGTCGATTAACTTTTCGATAAACGAAGGGTTTGCCATTTTATCTTATTGTAGATTGAGCTTCTCAAAGGTGCGCGTCTCAAGCGGATTTGTTTACCAACAAAACGACTGTAGCCGGCTGTCAGTTGGAAAAAACGCGACAATTCTGTGGATTTCCACAGATTCAAAATCGAAAACGCTAACTTTAAGCTCCATCGAAAGCTCCTAAAAAAGCTGCGATATTTTCGTGTGAACACTTGCTTATATTTTCATATGATACAAACGCGTTTTGACAGATTGCGTCAAAAAACGCTCGTAAAACGCTGAGAAAACGCTCTCGATGTGAAACCACCTTTAGCGTGGGAGCCCAACATTCTGGTCGATCCCACGGGTCGGATGTCACCTTAGCTGTCGCGAAGGCAACGCCATGTTTTTTCATGACATTGTCCGCATGATGCTGGGGGCGGGTTTCTTGGTGTTTACCATCGCGGCGTCATATTTCTATGATGGCGCGGTGTTGTTTTTGGGCTTCACTCAGTGCAGAAAGCTTGGCGGCCGCCATCGTTTGCGACTGCTGCTAGCGAGTGCTCTTGTGTTGTCTTCTTGCGATCACTCGTCCTCTCTTTTCTTCCTTCGTCGGGGAGCCTGCGCTGTCCTCTACTGGCGCTGTGCTAACTTTGCATATGGCCCAGGGGTTTTGCCGATCGCGTGTTGCTGTCATGCAGTCAGTGTTCTCGTCCGCACAGGGGGTTGGTGTCTGCTGCCTTTTTGCCCGGGTTCTTGCAGGCGTTTACCGCGTCTACTTGCGGGGCTCCGGGGATACATCCTCCTAGGTCAATAAATTTAACGAAAAGAAGCGCTCCCTCTTGTAGCGACTACAGGCTTTGGCTCGAGAGGTGGGAGAAGGTGGGTCTGGTCGCTACATCCCCCCCCCCCCCCCCCCACTTACAGGTCCTTGTGGATCGTCTTGAAGAGACGATCTTCAAGCTGGTACGCACTTAAGGCTATTAGGTGGGATTTTCTAAACTATGCATTATAGACACCTTTCTGTGTCTAATCTAAGCTATTCCTAAACTCTGGATAAACGCCGCCTTCTGTTAGGGCGTCTTAGCACTATATTTACTGAAGGCTTTTGGACTCTGTCCCTTGGATAGGCCTCGGTTGGTTTCCTCTTCGTTACAGCGCCTCCAGACGGAGTGTTCAGTGTCTCAAGAATTTGCTCTATTCTCCGTTTCTACATGAGCAAAGGAATTTTCGATTCATCGTCTGGACGCGCTGTTAGGATCACTTTTCCCTGACTGTTCTCAAGGATAGATCGCACTCGAGGCTCCGCTGGCGCGCAGCTTTTTCGATCTCGGTTGCTTATGTAAGCTTCCTCTTTTCCGGTACCTAGTTAGCCGGTACCTAGGTAGGCTTAGCTTACGGCAAGGCTCATTTGGCTTTAAAATACATTGTACTTGGCAACCTGATCCTACCGAGTGGAGGGCTCCGTGGGAACTGGGGACTAACCCCGCTTGCCTGGAACTTGATACAAAAATTCACTCTTTCCTCCTTTTCCCGGTGACCCCCCCCCTGATCTTAAGTCTTCCTTCCCCTCCATCGGAATCCGCTCCGACCCTTCTTTCCTTTCAAAGAGTCCCGCCCACTTGGTCTCTCTCTTCCTACCGTTTTCTTTCCTCTGGAGGGATTCCGAAGTTTTTTCTTTCTTTCCTGGGGTGGAACCTATTTCTTTCGTTTGAGTGGAACCTTTTTCTTTCGTTTTAGTGGAACCTTTTTCTTTCGTTTGATCAATAACGGGACTCTCCGAGGTATATAGTTATGGGTCGTAGAGAACGGAGTAACTTTTAAAAAAACTTTTATTTCACTTTATTTGTTAGTTGTTAGTTATTGTAGGGAGATGTACGAAGTTTCGACTGAACACGGTGAAAGGCGGATGAAGACTGATCTGGATCGGTGATGACATCTTGGGCGTTGGCACTGGCGTACAAGATTGTTCATGTACTTTCCCGTTAGTCATCTTTGCCTGGATTGGAATTCCGGGCGACGATCATTGTGGATGTTTATGTTATCGTCACGTTCGTCTCGTTGTTTATATTATGCGTCGACGAGGTGCTCCAAGATCGCTTTGATTGTTTATATTATGCGACGATCTTGGTGGTCGCGCTAATGGGAGACCTTGAGTGAAATGGGTGATGTGAGTGTGACGATGCGACGGCGAGGTGCTGTGAATGTTCGTCACATAACTATATATGTTTTAATACTGGAAATTTATTAGGTTATTATTGCCAATTTACCCAGTTTCTTTCCATTTCTTCCTCAAACTGCCGAGCCTGGTTCTCCAGCCATTTAGCAACGTCCTGCTTATACTGCTCCTCTTCCAGCCACGCATCTATCTCCCTTTCTTCCTGGAGTCGGGCCCGGCGGATGGTCCACTCGCTGACCGGCTCGGAGCCGTCGTCTGGGAGATCCGCGAAGGTGGACGCCCAAGTGTTGGGCGTCATCCTCCCGGCCTACCAGAAAAAAGTTTCCCAGGAGGCCTCGCCCGCGACGTTAAATCGGCGGGCCTGCCGATCGTCGATCCATGTGATCGCCTGCGAGCTTACTCTGCCGGCGAGAACTGCAACCCGGCGTACCGCTTGCTGGGCGAGGATAATCGCTTTTTCGAAGAGGCTGCGAAGACCCATGTCGTCGGAGACACTGGTGATTTGCTCTGGTTGACACTGGTTCGATGGCTGACGCTGGATCGATGGCACTTGCTCTGGCTGGCACTGGTTCGATGGCTGACGCTGGATCGATGGCACTTGCTGTGTGTGGGAGAAGGTGGGTCTGGTCGCTACACCCTCTTTATTCGACCCCCTTACGTCGCATTACATTATATCCATCTTAAGTCTAATCTTCTATGAGCCTGTTAGCCCTCTTAATTCTTCTTGTGCTCTTCCTGGGTGAAAACATTGCACCTCTATCTTCTTTCTTTGTTCTCACCTCCTTACTTCTTATTTTTGCCTCCTTTGCTTTTCTCTCTATGAACTTCTTTAACATTCTTATATTGCGCACTCGCATACTGAGATTGAGACGGACGCCGGCAATGAACCGACGGCCGCTCCCCCTGGCCCTCGCCGCAGCAAGGGGATGGGTTGTCCTTGAGGAACCAGCCCAAGGAGGAAGCTTCCAGAAGCCTCTAGTGAAGCTTGTGGTGGAGGCGGGGGTAGGACGCGGATCCTTCCCCGAGCAAACGTTTTACAGACAACACAGAACACAAAAAGGAAACGCGTATTGCTCGTTTTTTGGGAGAAGATCGACGCCAAGTTTATTACTAATTCCGTCGGTCCAAGCCATCCTGCCGCTGCAGGGAGCGCTTGCGATTTATAAGCTTTTGGTTTCCTACGCTATGGGCCCCTTGAGCCAAGGTATCGTGCTGATCGTTCAAGCGCCCGTGCGCTTGATCGCGAGAGTGTGTGCGCGTGGTTATCTCGATCGTTCGATACCGATTTCTCGCTTTCGCGCGCGTTTGCTTATCCTTCTTCCATCCACAACCGCTTGCTGTGGGTCAAGCGCCCGTGCGCTTGGCTTGCGAAAGTGTGTGCGCGTTATCGAGCGACAGCGTCCGTACGCTGCGCTCGAGATAAAGTCCCGTTATTTTCGGTGTTTTTGCTTTGCGCTCGCTCGCTTTGAGCTGGTACGGTGACTCTGGCGACGACACCATTCAAATCCTCCAACTGTTCTTGGGTACACAATTCTTAGTAAACTTTTCTCTCACTTTCCGATCTCAGCGCTTGTTTGTTTAAAATCGTTCCATTTTACGATGATGCTTGCGACGGAGATGCTTGGATCGCGCACGTAAAGATGACGACAACGGAGTGAAACAAAAAGGTGATGATTTATGCCAGAATCAGTTCACTCTTCGCAGTCAAAAGGTTCTTTTCTGAGAGATTATGCTGGTGACGATGATGCACTTGTTATTATGCACTTTACGCAACACCAAAGCACGGACGGCACGGCCTTGGTCTAGTCGTAATTTTCCAGCACACGTACATGACCCACACACGTAAAGACACACGCACTCTCAAGCTCTCGCTAAAACTTCTTTTTTGAATGCACTTGCTGTTATTGCGTTTCACTGACCATCGTGCACATTCCTTCTTTTTCACTGTTCATCCACTCTATCTTCTCACCACACGATCTTCACGTTGATGCACAATGTCTTAGCTTATCATACCGATAAGGGTCTTTTGGTAGATTTTCATCACAGAGATGTTCTATAACCGTTGTTGTTCTATCGAACTGTTCTACCGAATAAGAATTCGTGTGCACTGCTGCGATGATATTGCGGCAGTTGTCACGGTCGCCATATAATGCTCCTTTGCATTATCGAATATCGAAGGTATCGAAGAAACCACCCAAGAAAATTGACGATCCGTCCCGGGTTGTGTTCTGGCGGCGAATGCCGTTTATTTCGTTTTTGCGTTTTCTTTTATTCACCTCCACGTCCATCATTTCACAAATATTCAATTATATCGCGTACCCAGCGCGTACTGACCCGGCGTGCATGCTCGTGCATGCTTGCGCGTTAGCGGGGTCAGTCGCCTTGCTGCTCGTTTCGCTCTTAGCCCTAATTAATTATTATTACTTCTAGGAATTCGCATATAGGCCGTAAGAGATGATTTGTTTTGGGGAATGGTGTGCTTGTGCGGAATACGCACGAGCATACCACACTCCGGTGGAAGGAAGCTCACTGCTGCTCTCAGTGCGGTTGTACTCCGCCTGGTAGCACGGCTTCAACCGGTCGATGGAAACCTTTCCGAAGACTACCAGTGAGTAGAATCCCGCGTTACGATCCCTGACGAGATACGGTCATCGTATGGTGGCGATAGTGACGGCCGTCAGAGTCGTTCAGATACATGTGTGTCCCCTCAGTCAGGTCCTTGTGTTGGAATGCACGCTGCGTCCCAGGCCATGCGGTGTTGGTACCTCACACGTGCGTTGCGGAGGTTGACTAGGAGTTTGCTACATTCGGATAAACTCGCATACAGACTGCACAGCGTGCTCCCGCATACTCAGAAGAGAGCGGAGTGAGTTCAGCACGATAATGCCATAGGATACACTCATGCTTGTGTAAATCTACACAAGTTTTATCGGCCTCTAAACCACATCCAAGTATTAACTTGCCTTCATTCAATCTCATAGGACGATGCTCACCGCATCCTAAGGAAAATGAGACAATGCCACACTCCCCAACCCTCATTGAGGCGCTGCTCAACAAGAACGGCGTTAGTGAGCTCGTCATTTGGGTCCTTACTTTGAATGTTATCTCCGGAATGTGATTCGAAAAATCACGTGGAACGTTAAATTCTTGGGATAATAGAGCCGGGAAATCATCCATCTCCTCGAATTGGTACGGTGCAAACTTAGATTTGCAAGAGAGAGAAAATTTCTTGCCTATGCATTCAAACACATGACGTGGAAGTAGAGCTTGATTGCATAGACTTAGATCAGCTTCAATGAGTAATACAGTAACGAAATAGCGGGTAAGACGCTCATGGACATGTAATGTGTGGGTAAATATTAACACATGCTGATGTGTGTTAAATTTGATAAGCGCTCGACAATTAGTTATCGCAGTACATGGAACTTCAGTGAATATTAAGTGATGCTGAAGAAACTGAACCTTGCGTACTAAGTTGAGCTTCAACATGGCGTTGTGGTTTACGATTGGTAGACCAAATTCCACCTTTGCAACAGTGACTTCACTCTTCCGACGAACATACTCACGGCCTTGTGAAGTGCTATTAGGGTAGTTTGGTCTTCCAACGCCAATTAATGGTGGGGATGACGGAGTATTATGGTTAACAGAACGAACATGAAATCCGGGCGAGCAATGCATTAGTACATGCGTATGCAACTCGCGGTAGCTGTAATAAGTAGGTGAGGGAATTGTATTCCCACAATGCGTTGCACAGTCATAATTATACGACTTGTGCATCGTAGCATCATGGGTCGATACGATGCGATACTGCTTAAATGTAATGGTATCAACACGGCAGATTCCGAGGCGTTGTAACATCTCGAACTCCGCCTTGGCGGCAGCAAGTTTTGCAGGTGGCAGGCGTCGTGGACGGGCGCTGACTGGCTGGCCGGTAGTCGTAATGTAGTGCATCGTTGCCGTGTTGTAAACCGCCTCGGGTGGAGCGGTTGTCGTTAAGCCGGGAAACGCGGTCAGAATGTCGGCATATGGTTCCCCTCGCGAGAAAGCCATCACGCTACTGATCTCGGCGTTCCGGATCGTCCCGATGATGTGAAGTGACGTCTTCCGATCCACTAGTCGTTGTCCTTTTAAATCTACCAACAGATCGTAATGTGCGATGAAATCCGCCCCGATGATGGCCGTAGCGACGTCGGCGACTATAAAGCGCCAAACAAAGGATCTGCGTAGGCCGAGGCTAACCTCGATGATGGTTTCGCCGTATGCAGGTATCCTTGTACCGTTGGCTGCGATAAGTATTGCATCGGTGGGCGTGACGTTCCTGACTTTCCGGCTTCTCGTGTACAGTGAGAGCTCGACGCCGCTGTCTATCAGGAACTCGACTCCTTTAGACGGGTCTAGGATGCACAGTCGGGGTGCGGCATCGGAACGAGATATGATGGACGGCTCTCCAGTTCCTTGCCCCGACTGGCAAACCTAACGCTGTGACGGATACACGGTGGTAGATCGGGTGCACGGTGAACGGCAGCGGGTGGCGGCGTCGCCATAGGTGACATGGTACCAGCAGATCGACGGTGCTGATGGGGTGATCCTGCCACTCCTTGGCTCCGTCTTGACCCTCGGTGGTGGTACACTCGCCTCGACTGCGACTTGGAGCGCGATCGACTTCGGCTGCGCGGCTGATGGGCTACCGCTTGTTTCAACTCCTTCACCTCAGCCATTAGCTTCCGCAGGTCGGTGGCGAACTGCTTTAACAGCTCTTCCTGGCGGAAGTCTGCACTGGCGACCACCGGCTTGGTCACAGGAACATTGTGGGGAGTTTCGCGCTGCTGCTCTGGCCTTACTTCGTTGACTTCTGAGGCCGGACGCCATCGTTGTGCCTCGACAATGGCATCCGCAACGGCGAGCTTCTCCGATAATGGCCCCTGGTTGGCAATGACCATTGACTGGACGCTGGCCGGTAGACTGCTGGCCCACAGGTCAATTAACAGCTGCTCGTTCATTGATCCTTGCGATGTCCTGCTCATTTCTCCATACAGCTGAGATGGACGCTGATCACCCAGGACAAGGCCTGACAACACCCGATTCATTCGGCAACGTTGACTCTCGCTGAAGTGATGCAGTAGCGTCGACTTAGCGTACTCATATTGGCCGTTAACTGGCACGTTTTGAAACTGGTCACGAAGCTCGATCAGGGTGCGCTATGACACTTGTGCCATCACGAAATTATATCGCACCTCATCGCTGGCGGCGGGGATTCCATTGGCCGCAAACCAGTACTCAATGGCCAGGAAAAAACCATCCTGGTTATCTGTATCCATCTGTGGTGGCGGAAACCGAGGCGCGTGCACAGCACTGTGAGCTGGAATTACAGGTGGCCTCGTTTCCATCACTGCTGGTTGCGACGGAGGCTGCGACGCTGCTATCGGCGGGTTCTGGCTCGCGGTGGAATTTGCCTGAGCCCGCGTCTTTGCTTTCGTCTTCGGCGTGGTCATAATGAAGACTGCCGTCGGTCGTATTCACACACTACTTCGTTATTTGCACTCCCGCACTTACGCCTTGGGTCGACGATTACCTGTCCGAATCGGCACAGACGGTAACGGATGGAAATTGTCCGCAAAAAAATAACACAAAAAAAATTTGATGCGCGTTTTTTGACCACGAGTTGGCGAACTCCGCCCAGTGTGCGGACCGGAGTCGGATGGAAAGTTTTCTTGCGCAGGAATGCGTTCGAAGCGCGCACGTGGGATAATCGCTTCCTAGCGCGGGAAACAGGGTTCTGGATAGCGTCACTTGCTCTCTCACTCGCTCGTTCGGGAGAGCGGCTCGGTACGCACGCGAAAAACCGTTGACGGCCGCAGTGCACGCACAGAGCGCGAAAAACGGTTGCCAATTTCTACACTCACACTGCTGCGCTGTATATTTCCGCTCTCGCGGGAGCGCACGCTTGAGCCGGGCGGTGACCGCGAAGTTGACGAGGCGCGAGAGCGGTTTCTCTGTCCGTCGCCGCGCTCTTCGCTAACGGTCGCGCACGGTCACTAACACCACACTGACACTTCCACAAGAGCCGTTTCGCGTCGAATTCCGGGAACCGGAAAAAACGCATGCCGCGTCGGCGTGGATGGAGTTTCAGAAACGCGAATTCGTACGCGTTTTCAATCACCGGCTTATCACTGTTTCACTTCTCACTAATGCACTGCTCGTTTTTCTTCACCTTTTTTGCCGGGCCGTGGGGGGTTTCAAGGAGGGCCGACGCGTGGCGTCGATGCCAACCAAGAAACGGTCGTTTCAGAATGTTTCTTGGCGTTCCCCAGCCTCTCGGCTCACTATCACTAGCCGGCGTTCGGCGTGAAAAAACACTCACTACTCCAGCACTAGTACGTGCCAGCCTCGTTGGCCATCGCACTTTTTTTACACCTCGTTGCCCGACCGATCACGTCGGGGTCACCAATTTGTGGGCGCTGCGCGATGCCACTTGAGCGGATGTTTTTCCCACGGTTTTACTTAGCGACCGGTAGAGCAAAGGCGACACTTGAGGAATTTTGAGAGCGTTACTTTATTTAGTCTCGACGACCAACGTCTGGACCCGTCGAAAGTTTGCGAAGAAAGAGCGCGGTCGAGCGCGCGCGAGGTGACAGTTGTGTTACTGCTGTAATATTTTGAATTTTTAAAAAAGACGTTGAACATAAAGCCGGTGTCGGGGTCGCCACAAGAGCGTTTATTTCAGCACTTTTACACGAACACGTCTGCTCGTGTCAGGAGTCACAAGAAAAGAGAGTGAGCCAGCGCGCGCTGTCAGCTAGGGTGACAGGCTATGTTCAGTTTAAAGCGCGCGGCTTGACTACTCGAATCTTCAATGTTTACATGCTCGCGAGTTGAGGTCGCTACAGGAATGTTGCACACTGAATTCTCGTCCAGTATGAGCGGCAGCTTGAAGGTGATGTGCGCAGTTTTCCCTCCGGTGAGAAGCAGCGCAGCAATGCTACTGGAGGCTACGGCGAGGGCTATCTTCGATTGACGTCGGGTATGGGCTAGGATGGTCTCCACCAGGAACGATTGCCCCGTACCGCCGGGTTCGTCGAGTAAGTAAAGTTGACACCTTTCTTCCTCGGGTGCACGGTCGTCTGCTTGCTCCGAGTTAGTACATCGATCGACAGCTTGTGTAAGCTGGTCATAAACAGCACGCTGGTCAGCATTTAGCAGATCCACGTTATCCAACATGCTGTCTAGAGTGTGGATGTCGTAAGAGCGTTCTGCTTGCTGAGGCGTTTTCATCCGCTCGATCGGACTGCAGGATCTCGGATGGCAGGTCCGCAAACTGTGCCAGCTGCGGCATATTGGGAAACATTTCAAGTGTCTTCGGGGGGTGTCGTCCCTCGCAGATACTGGTCAATCGCCCTCAATGCCCAGAAGTGCTCGGCAGCACGCAGCAGACGATTCTCCTCCGACACCTCCACCGTATAACTTTCTCGATGCTGCCGATGGAAGTCCTCACAAAGCGGTGGTCAGCGTATGATTCCCAAAGCCGCAACGGGTTGGTTGGCTTACCCTCCGACAGGATCAGCGCAAACAAATGGCGCAGCTGCGATGGCATCTGGAACGTAACGGCTTCTTGAAGGGTTCGTTCCCTCATGGGACTCGTCGTTCAGCAACCCAGCCAATGTGGCAGCATGCTGGTAGGTGGCACACAGAACACCATCAACAATCCGTAGGTCCTCGTGCGATGTTGGGCCTCGACGATAGCACAGCAGCAATCGGAGGCAGCATCGTTCCATGTGGGAAATCGGGCAGTAGACCATGCGGCCAACCACGATTTCGTTCTGCCGAATACGCCGGATCCACTGAGCTCCGGGACCATCGTGCCATGGTTGTCGTTGCGTCGGGGACGGTTTGATGTATCGATAGTACGCTGGAACGTCCTGGTACGTGAGGGTACGTGCGAACGTGTCACTGGCAGCTAACTGGAAGAACCGAGTCAACATGCTGTCAACATGTAACTGAACGACGGTCACCGTTTTGGCATGCATCTCGAACCCAAAGATCGTTCAAACAGCCTGCGATGCCGAAATATACCGAGCATCGACGTACCGCTGGATTTCATCGACCGTTTAGTGCGTCAAAAAAGCGACCCTATCGTGACCTTTGTACACGTACTTGTACAAGTACTTCACGCTGCTGACGGTCGCACATACCTCCACGTCCTCCAGCAGCTTCCATCCTTCATGCAGGGAGATGAGGGATTCGCCTGATCGCATGGTCCGTGCATCATGCACTTGCTGACGGTGGCGTGAAGCTGTTCGTTTGCCGGATCCGGAATTTCGGCAGACACCAGCCGATCGTAAGGAAGGATGAGCAGACAGTGTGCGTGCGGCAGACCACGTTTCTGGTACTCGATGACGTGAATGCGGGCAACTTCCAGGCCAAGCACTCCTGCTGAGAGGTCCTCCAGCATCGACTTCAGCTTCAACCGGAAGACACGTGCGGTTAGATCCGGGCGATCCGCGGCTGTCTGTCCTGGTAGCAAGGCCTGGGTAATCTCTGCCCACTTCGCATTACACGTCATCGTCATGAACAGATCCGGCTTCCCGATCGCTCGTACGATGGCCATCGCGTCTTGGTACTGGGCGCGCATGTACCGGTCGCCACCGGGGAACGAATGAGCGAGGATGACACGCGTACCCGTTCGAGAAAGTGCTCTTGGATCTTGAAGCTGCACGTCGCCTGGCCCCGCCAAATCCATCAGTCCGGCACGTAGCTGAGCTTGATGGTCTCGCTGGAACTTCAGGCGCTGCTCCTCGATCTTGCAGCACTGGTCGACACAGTACTGCTGCATCAGCCGTCCTGCTGAATGCAACAACGACGTTTAACCCTGACGAAAACTCAGATGATACGCAGCATATTCACGGACGGAGACTTGCCGCGTCGCTCGTCCGTTGCCGTCCCGAGTTTCCGCACCATCTTCAGGGTCGTTCTCGTTGTGCTCAGTGGATCGTACTTGTCGGGGAGCATTAAGGCCGTCACGCCTGTCCCGTTTTGCAATCGCATACGTCCACCCAGTCTCGCCGTGCGGATGCAGGAGTGGATACTGCAACGCATCGAACAGCTGATGCGATTCGAACACTCGAAGCAGGCCCAGAGTTGCTCGATTCTGCAGCACGATGTCGCGGGACTGGTTCTGTTCCGTGCAGACGAAAATGCCGCCAATTTCATCTGCGGTGGGCCGATTGTAGCGGCGCTGGTCGAGTCCTTGAATGCGGCCGTGAATTCGTAGCTCAACGTTCTCTTCGGTGGTCATGCGCTCGAACGCATGGCGAAACGTTGCGGCAAGTGGCTTGGCTGCTCCAGTATCCGTTGGAGTGTAGCGACAACATCCCGATCAAGACCGGCGCTGAATGCCACTCGCGAGTTCTGATTTGCCTTGGCTCCGCAGTTCCATGGGGTCCTCTCTTCTATTATTTTTGTAGAGAATAGTATTTTTTCTTTTTCTCTCCTTTTTTTTGTGGTTTTTTGGTTTTATTTTTTTCTTATCTTTTCTTACGTTCTTTACTGAGGTTATAGCCGATGTTACGTTTTGGTTTTTTTTGGGGGAGCAATTTCTGTAGTTTAGCGACGAGCTCCTGGATTTTGTTGATATCAATCTTGGTCCGCATGCCCCATTGTCTTGCGTTACTGCGCATGGACACTACCAAGCTGCCATCTTCGGTGGGGTCAAGGTGTCGTCGGTGATGCAGCCGCTGGGGATGGAGAATTCGCTGACACTGCGGTTGGTCGGGCTGGCAGCGGATGTCCGGGCCGGGCGTCAAGGAGCGAACGTCGGCAGGCTGCGGTGATTAGCAGCGGTCGCTCTTCCTTCTGGCCACGGGAGCTGCGGGGATCGGGGTCGGAGTCTTCCTTCTAGTTTGTTCCAGTTTTGGCACCAGATGCTGATTGAGTTTCTCTAGATTTTGGGGCTCTTGTTACACTAAAATCAGTCCCATTTGACCTGCGGCCATAATGAGACAGATTTGCTGGAGTCAAATGTCCGGCGCATCCTAATGCACCAGAGCCGGTCAGATGTTGCCTCACTTCCTCCTGTGCACGATTTTCGCGCCTATTTCCCTTAGCATGCTCTCTCTCGCTTTAACATTTTGGGGCCGATAGTGCTCTAACGCATCCTAATCGATCAGGTGCTACTCCTCCCTCTCCTGCACATGACTGCGTGCGTGCCAATTCTCTTGCCTGGCCCGCTCTAACACATATTGTTTGTTTGTTTTCATATTTAATGCCGTTGACGGATGCTGTGCAATTTTTGATGCCTATGACAAATGTACCACTGATATTTCTGTTACCGAATTCACAGGTGTTTTCCAGGGTTGCAGTTGTTTGAGCATTCTTTATTAGTACTCCGTGATTGTCAATGCTTTTGATTCCCATATTGTAATGAATGGTGTTACGCCGCTGCGAAATTCAGTATTTTGAAGTCTTCATTCCAAACGTCTCGCCTCGCCTGTCAGTTTGTTTGATATCGTTTATTGTTTGTAGCTGATTACCAGCAAGTCCTTGTCCTTCGTCGTTCCTTTTATCCATTTCGACACCTTTCAACTTTGCTCCTATCAAGCCGCCGCTCCTTTCTGGTCGTGACGTCCTTTTCCACGCTATCCTATCTAACCTATCTTCGTTTTAGAATCGCTTCCCCTGCCTGCTGTGCTGGTGCCACTTCGTTCTCCGGGTGATCTCCGGCAAGTAATCTGTCAACCACCGCCGCCAGAAGCGGTTGGCCAGTATTCCGCGGTGGCTACTGGAATGGACTGAGTTGGTAGATCGTGCTCTGCTCTGGGATGACGGTTTTTTTCATCGTTTCTCTTCATACTCCTTTATTTTCTCCTTCAGGGTGTGCCCGATCTCAGGGCTTCGCTTCATTCCCTTTTGCAATTGTCGGAAACGTTGCAGCGCCATCGGGCGACTATCGGGCCTGAACCCGTCATTCCTTCGCCAGAGTAGGTCGATCTCGTACCGCCGTGATGCCCTGGCTCCTCCGTTCTCCCCTCGATCGCTCTTATCTTCTCCCATTGAGAAGTCGTCTCGTAAAAGCGTCTCTCGGTGGTTCTGGTGCTCGCTTCTCCATCTTTGGAATTCCATTTGCTGCTACTGAGGGACCATAACTGTGTTTGATACGTAGCCAGGTCCGACCTATCATCGCATTCGGTTTCCAGGGTGGTCACTACGTCGTTGAAGTACGTTGGATTACCATTGGAGCAAATTGTATCGCAGGCCTTATCCTCGATTTTGTTAATCACTGTCTGTTCGTAGAGCCACATTGCTTCATGCGTCACTCTGTTACGAAACAGCGCCAGTGTGTTTCTGGCCGTGTTCACCCACGCGCACAGTTGTTTGTTATTCCCATCAAAACTGGGAATCACCCTGATTGGGTCGAGGATGCGAAAATTTTATGAAAGTGATTCGCACTACGTGTTCAGCACTACACAACTTCACTTTGCACTTGATTAAGCGGATGGACTATGGGTTAACGTGGGCAGAACCTAACCGACTGCGCCAATTATGGATGGGAGACTGCACTTGAGTTTTTTAAAAAAGGAAAACTAATTTATTAATCGCTATCGCACCTCTGGCTAACAGCGCGAGCGATACCTTTTCTTCTCTTGACTTTCTCTGTTCGTTCAATGTGGGCATAATTTTCTGCGAATCTTTCGTTCGCTTGGGGCATTCTGCCTGCATGTGGCTTGGTTTGCCGCAATGATGGCATTGTTTTTCCTGCTGACCTTCGCCGCCTTGCTGTGGCAGGCTTCCATCGCCGAACTGCTACACGTTTGTTCATGTTTGGTGGCTTCGTCTAGAAGTTTCCTATTCACCAATTCTAACGTGAGGTCGTCGTCCGAGCGGCTTTCTAATGCCGTTGTCAGCGTGTCGTACGAGCTGGGCCGGCTTCTGAGAATCATCGCGACTTTGAGATTTTCTGCCAATTCTCGGCCGGCGTTTGCTAGCCGATTGAACAAATCTTCCATCTCGAAAAGAAACTCCGCCATATCTTCAGCTTCTGTGAACCGTTTATCGCAAACGCGTTGTAGCATGTCTGCTAAACAGATGAAAGTCTGCTAAGCAGAGGTGATGCAACGCAAACATCTGATGCGCAGATGTCACATGCATCACGGGCGTTAGCTAGGGAGGTAAAGGCGTAACCCATAGGCGAAGAATGGGTAAACCCCGAACTCAGGCGATTGTTGCCAACCGGGCCGGACCGCCCAAGGTAAACATAAACATGCGACGCGCCACCCCGGTGATTGCGGAAAAGGTTCTACCGCCTAAGAACGAGGCCATGCGGAAGAGAAAGCTACGGCCGAAACGCGGTCTGCAGCGTAGATGTTTGTAGCGCTTGCAGATGTTTTGTAAATCGGAACTCTTCCTATCCGACAAACGTATCGGATAAGGCAGTATAAATAAAGATGACTTCCGAGTAGAGAAGTCAGACAGAAGTCAGTACTCAACCGAACATCATCGTGTCACTTACTTCTTGTCTCCTATGAAGCATTGGTGTCCCCCTACCCTGGTAAGGCCCAATGACTTCCAACGTTCTCCACTGAGTAGGTGAATCACTCACGGGTGATTCACCACGGTTGTCCGGTCAACCTCGAGTCCACTTAGTTAACAACATTGGCTGTCCGCCACGACGGACACCCCGAAACTGCAATCGGCGTACAAACGCGGGTGTTCTAACCAAGCGAAGTAAGGTTCCCGCGAGTGTAAAGTTACGCCCATCGCATGGCGACCGTGACTTGTTGGTAAAACAGCCAAAAAAGTGTAAAACAATAGTGAACGGAAAGTGATCAAAGTGCTGATCAAAGTATCGATCAGAACATAAGTGATCGCAGTGATTGTGTGCACGAAAAAAAAAAAGTGCTGACGGTTAACAACAAACATTTTAGCGATGGGAAAAGGCGGCTCGAAGCCGGAGGCAAGTGCGAGTGGTACCAGTGACCTGGTTATAATTCAAAACCAAGAGGTACACACCGAGCACCACATGAGCCAAGATTTTAAACTAACGTGCATAATGGTGTTGCTGACGGTGCTTATAGTGGAGAAACTTATTAGGGCAGTGTTCTCGATAATGAAGAAACAGGCCAAAAAGGCGGCCATCAAAGTGTTTGAACTCCCAAAGTAAAATAACAATAATAAAAGTGACACACAACCAAACGGAAAAGTGGGTAAAATGTGAAGTACCAGAGAAAAAACAAAACGTGAAAAGTGCGTTAAGGAGTACTACGAGGAACCGGGTTACGAGCCACACCCCGCCATCAGCAGCGACGAGAGCGACGACAGCGAAGGAAGGAGCAGCGGCAGGATAAGCGGCGAATTCCGGTGGCGGGCAAAACTCGACAAAACATCGACGGCGGTAAGGAAAGCCTATGCGGGCAAGGAGAAAGCGAACAAGTTATACGCGATTAAGAACCTAGAACAACGTATAATGTATGCGAAATGGATGAGCGACGTGCTCGTAGCAGATAAAGCGATCGACATTATAGCGAGAAAATGTGCCATACGGGCGAGAAACATCAAACAAGTGCTGTGCACAGAGGCACGGGCTAAATAGATGGAGAATCTTTCCTCCAAATTGCTACAAATCCGTAATGATTTTTTAAAAAACACGAAAAAAAAATACAAGAAAGAATTCCTCGTAAATAAGCAGAAAGAAAGCAGGGCTATTTATGAAGCGATCCTCTTTCTGGCAGAGGATCTTGACGAGAGGCTGCAAAGGGTCATTTTGAGATCGACCCGCAGCACCCTGGCCGAAATTTTGGACTTCATAGACAATAGGCTGGAGGGTAAAGAACCCATTTCTTTTAGGGGAGTCGGGTTCGCAGTTTTAGCGGCCGTAAAATTGGTAAGCATAGCCAAAAGCGCCAAAATGACGACGCAGCTTGAAATCGTCAAGGCGGTGTCTTCGCTCGTGCCGAGATATGACGGCAACGAGAAGCAACTTGAGGCGATTTGCAATGCCCTAGACATATTGGAAACGCTCACAACAGATACCACTAACCAGACAGCCATTAAAGCAATTCTTACGAAACTAGAGGGAAAGGCGCAAGCGGTGGTGGGCAAAACACCCAAAACCATCGCGGAGATCCGGAAATGCCTCAAGGACAGGTGCCGCAAAAAGAGGACGCCGGAAACTCTCTATGCGCAAATTTTCAGCACGAAGCAAACAGGGACACTAGAGGACTTCGGAGTCGAGATTGAAACGCTCACGAGGGACCTCAAAGAAGCGTACATAGAGGAAGGGCTTAAAGAAGCCAAAGCTGATGAAAAAGCCACAAAGACAGGGCTTAGGGCACTGGCGGAGGGGATAGCGGATAATAATTCAAGAATTATTATCCAATCCAGCAAATTCGCCACCATCCCGCTAGCAATCGAGGAATTGCAAGAGATAGAAGCGTCAAAGACAAAGAACACGGTGGTTTTAGCAGCAAGAGGAGAAGCCAATGGCTACAAGCCCAAGTCATGGCAAAAGCAGAACCACCAACAAAAGAAGTGGCAGCAGCAAAACTATCAGGGCAACAATTACAAAGGGGGCAACAAATACCAGAAGCAATGGTCGGGACCAAAGTACGATAATAACTACCCCCAACAGCAAAAAACCAACAGCTACAAGAAACAAAATAACTACCAGAACAAAGGCTCCGGTAAGGTTTACCTGGCCGGGGAAAGCCAGAGCAATGAACAGCAATGCGACAATAACCAACCTTTTTTAGGCGACGGGCAACCCCAGAGTTGCCAATATTATCCGTAAACATTTCGGCGGTTAATTACGTCAGGATCCGTACAAACATGACGGATGATGGATTCACTACCTTAATCCTGGACACAGGGGCGGATGTATCACTGTTCAAACTCAACAAAGCAAGAGCAAACCAAAAAACTTGCACCACGGATGTTATTAACCTTACGGGGATTTCTAACAACTCAATCACCACAATAGGAACAACAGTAGGCACGTTGCAATTCGAGGGTTGCAACGTACAACACACCTTCCACATCATACCAGCATCGGTTGAAATTAATGCCGATGGCATATTGGGACGAGATTTTTTTACGAAACATCGATGTCTAATCGATTACGAGCATTGGCTACTTTACTTTTCTTTCGAAGGGCACCCAATCGCACACCCCATTGAAGATAACGGGGGCGGAACCTTTATGATACCAATGAGGAGTGAGATAATCAGGAAAATTAGATCATTACACATTAAGGAAGATTCTGTTGTGTTAGCACAACAAATAGAACCAGGAGTGTTCTGCGGCAACACTATCGTGGCCAAAGACAACGCTATGGTTAAATTCATTAATACAACCGACAGAAATGTCATCATCCAAAACAACAAATTTCAGCCTACATTTGAACCACTGGCCAATTTTCAGGCTCTTGGAACAACAGCGTCCCAAAAGCAGCAAAACAGCGAAAGGGTAAACAGCATTTTGGAAAGCATTGAAATCGAAGCAATACCACAATATGCTCGAAACGACTTAAAACGAGTCATTTGCAAATACGCAGACACGTTCTGCACTGAAAACGATCAGGTAACAACCAATAATTTCTACGAACAGAAAATTTCAGTAACAGATAACATCCCCTCATACATCCCCAACTACAAACAGATACACTCACAAACAGAAGAAATGAATACACAGGTGAACAAGATGTTGAAAGACAAGATCGTAGAGCATTCCATTTCTGCCTACAACTCACCAATCCTCTTGGTGCCGAAAAAAGCACAAAACGGTGAGAAGAAATGGAGATTAGTGGTGGATTTTAGGCAAATAAACAAAAAAATTTTGCCGGATAAATTCCCTCTACCGAGAATAGATACAATTCTGGATCAACTAGGAAGAGCAAAGTACTTTAGCACGCTCGACCTCATGTCAGGGTTCCATCAAATACCATTGCAAAAAGATTCAAGAAAGTATACTGCTTTCTCCACACCAACGGGACATTATCAATTTACAAGAATGCCCTTTGGGTTGAACATAAGTCCTAATAGTTTTCAACGAATGATGGCTATAGCCATGGCAGGTTTAACGCCAGAGCTAGCATTCGTTTACATTGATGATATAATTGTCACAGGGTGCAGCGCACGGCATCACATTGACAACTTAGATAAGGTTTTTGAAAGATTAAGAAAGTATAATCTTAAACTTAATCCTAAGAAATGTAAATTTTTCAAAACAGAAGTAACATACTTAGGACATAAAATAACAGATAAGGGAATCTTCCCAGACGATTCTAAGTTCGACACAATTAGGAATTACCCAATACCTACCAGCTCAGATGAGGTCAGACGCTTTGTTGCATTTTGCAACTATTACAGGAAATTTGTGGAAAATTTTGCCAAAAAGGCCAAACCGCTAAACAGTTTACTGAAAAAGGGCGCTAAATTTGTTTGGACAGTCGAATGCCAACACGCGTTCGACACACTGAAAAAGAATCTAATAGCCCCGGAAATTCTCAAATATCCGGATTTCAGTAAACAATTTATTGTAACCACTGACGCTTCTGATAGCGCATGCGGTGCGGTTCTATCCCAAATTTTCGAGAACGGTGACCACCCCATTGCATATGCAAGCAAGAGTTTCACGCCAGGGGAGAAAAACAAACCGATTATAGAAAAAGAGCTGACAGCCATACATTGGGCAATCAACTATTTTAGGTCATACCTGTACGGTAGAAAATTTAAAATTAGGACTGATCATAGGCCTTTAGTTTACCTGTTCGGCATGAAAAACCCGACATCTAAACTAACTAGGATGAGATTAGATTTAGAGGAATTCGATTTCGAAATCGAATTTGTAGCAGGTAAAAGTAACGTGGTAGCGGATGCTCTGTCCAGAATCGTTCCCAATTCGGACCAGCTAAAAGCATCCACACCCACCAGTAGCGATAAAATTGAGATTAAGAACGCTATTTTAAAAATTACTACTAGGGCCATGACTAAGCAAAAAGTACAAGTACAGGAACCAAAAAGAGCAGAGCAGAGGGTTGATCACCCTACAATGTGGGAGACGGACAGGCCTTCCGAGGTGTCCAAATTGCTCAAACTCAGAACCGGTGAGTTAAAAGGAAAAATAGAGCTCGTGGTGAGAAACCACAATGAAAACAAAGCGCTTGGGTCTGTTGGCGTACCCATATATAAATCTGCACTAAGAAATGGAAGTCAAGCACTAGAGTTTGCTCTTCTAGAAGTGCGTAAGATTGCCAAAAGGCATAATAGAGATAAAGTTGCAATTGCGAAGGGAGATGCATTGTTCAACCACTACTCTGTAGAAACAATTAAGGAGATAGCCAACAAAACGATCTCCAACTTCCAAATTGTCCTGTTCACTCCAACTAGATGGATCACAGACAAGGAAGAAAGGCTAAGAATAATCAGGGATTATCACATGACCCCTTCGGGAGGACATGTAGGCCAGTACCGTTTGTACATGAAGTTAAGAGAAAAGTACAAATGGAGGAATATGAAGGAGGAAATAAGGGATTTCATTAACAAATGTGAGGCATGCTTAGTTAACAAAGTGCGCAAACACACCAAAGAGGAACAAGTTGTGACGACAACTCCCTCAAAACCGTTTGATGTTATCTCGATAGACACAGTGGGACCGTTACCAAAAACAAATAACAACAACAGATACGCGCTAACAATTCAGTGCGACCTTACAAAATACATTGTCATCATACCAATGCAGAACAAAGAAGCAAATACAATAGCAAGATCGCTAGTGCAAAATTTCATATGCACTTTCGGAAACTTTTTGGAGATGAAAACTGACCAAGGTCTAGAATATAACAACGAAATTTTGGCAAAAGTTTCAGAAATTTTGAATATAAAACAAACATTCGCAACAGCCTACCATCCACAAACAATAGGAGCATTAGAGAGAAATCATAGATGTTTAAACGAGTATCTAAGGACATTTTCTAATGAGCATCACACCGACTGGGATGACTGGATAAAATACTACGAATTCGTTTATAACACTACAGAACACACAGATACAAAATTAACACCATTTGAATTAGTTTTTGGTAGAACTGCGAACCTACCACAGGATTTAATTAGACACAAACCAGAACCGGTCTACAATCTAGATCAATATCACGCGGAAATGCGATACAAGCTTCAAAAATCAAACGAGGTAGCGAGGAAGCACCTCATCAAAACAAAACAAAACAGGCAAATAGACTCAAATAAAAACACGAACCCCATCCAAGTAAAACTAGGAGACCATGTTTATATCACGAACGAAAACAGGAAGAAATTAGATCCCATTTATGTAGGACCGTTTGTAATAATTGAAATTGACAACACAAACTGCAAGATACGACACATAGCATCAGGAAAAGAGTCTGTAGTACACAAAAACAGACTGATCAAAGCTAGGCTAGAATAATGCACAAATGAGCTCAAAAGCACCCATTTTTGCATTATTCTTTCTAAAGGGGGGAGGTGTAGCATGTCTGCTAAACAGATGAAAGTCTGCTAAGCAGAGGTGATGCAACGCAAACATCTGATGCGCAGATGTCACATGCATCACGGGCGTTAGCTAGGGAGGTAAAGGCGTAACCCATAGGCGAAGAATGGGTAAACCCCGAACTCAGGCGATTGTTGCCAACCGGGCCGGACCGCCCAAGGTAAACATAAACATGCGACGCGCCACCCCGGTGATTGCGGAAAAGGTTCTACCGCCTAAGAACGAGGCCATGCGGAAGAGAAAGCTACGGCCGAAACGCGGTCTGCAGCGTAGATGTTTGTAGCGCTTGCAGATGTTTTGTAAATCGGAACTCTTCCTATCCGACAAACGTATCGGATAAGGCAGTATAAATAAAGATGACTTCCGAGTAGAGAAGTCAGACAGAAGTCAGTACTCAACCGAACATCATCGTGTCACTTACTTCTTGTCTCCTATGAAGCATTGGTGTCCCCCTACCCTGGTAAGGCCCAATGACTTCCAACGTTCTCCACTGAGTAGGTGAATCACTCACGGGTGATTCACCACGGTTGTCCGGTCAACCTCGAGTCCACTTAGTTAACAACATTGGCTGTCCGCCACGACGGACACCCCGAAACTGCAATCGGCGTACAAACGCGGGTGTTCTAACCAAGCGAAGTAAGGTTCCCGCGAGTGTAAAGTTACGCCCATCACAGCGTTTCAGGAGTGATACTTTAGATGTGAGGCTGGATTTTTCATGATGGTTTTGCAACGCTTTCCATGCTGCGTTGGCTGTCTTGGCTTGGTGCATAAGTGCGTGTTGGTTATCAGTTAATGAGCCGACCCGACTGAGTGAGTTTTAAAAAAGAAGATCTGAGCTGTGATGTTCACTCCAAGATAGGGCTAGAGCATTCGCCCAAACCGGGGTACAGCTCGAAGGAGCATTTCTTGCCTTCTGAAATTTGCCACGTTTCACAAGGGGCCGCCAGGAAAACGTACCGTGGTGGTTTTAGTGGGTAAGTCTTTAGCAATCCTCGGGTATTTCCCCCAGCTTGCCTTTTTTAATCACGATAGAGACGAGAGGAGTTGGAGTTTCAGTCACATTTATTCATCACAGTAACAGTATTGAACGCACCAAGTGGGTTTCGCGAGAGAGAAAAAACGTGTGGTTTCGTTGAACGACGAAATACCAAAAACCAAGATTCAAGGATTCGCTTGAACCGGTACGTCGCACAGCCAGCGTTTATACGCGTGGCTTGGCTACCTGACCTGTGATCACCTTGGCGCGAGCTGCGATCGCTACAAGTCCTTAGAGATGTGACACAGCGCCGGATGAACGACAACCCTACTTTTGAATGAAAAACTCTACTTTTAAGATCTTAATTATAAGCACCAAGCACCCCTGCATATACTTTACGCTGGAGAAAATGCCCGTCCTATTAATTTAAATTTAATCATTTACCAGTTATTTATCGAACAATCAAAATAAACCATCATCGTTCACTTTCGATATGAAAACGTAAATCTCATATACAATAGGTAATGGAGGGATTGACCTTGGGCCTTGTGGATCGCCATTGCAAAGCATACTTGCACCGGAAACTGCTTGCGACGGATCTGGAACGACATGCTGGAATCGTTGCTGTCACAGAAGATGCGGGGCAACAGCACATCCTCCCCCGTGGCGCTTGCCCGTCAGAATCCGTGCATGAATGCAATGCGGCCGAAGAGCGACGATCTGGAGGCGCGTCCCATTGCACAGTCCACACTCGGTGTTCAGGTTCCGGAGGAGAAGGACGGGCGTGTACTGCTTCAACCGTAGCCGATGTACAGGAATGCCGCTGATGTTCTGGGCATTGAGATACTCAGTGGGCATCTGTAGAGTGTCCTGTTCCTCGGGGTTCACCAAGGTGTCGATGGAACGATACTCCACTTCCCGTTCTGTTATCCGCTCTAACACACTGTTGTTAACAGTGGTTACGTCCACGTTCAACGGCGACAGGATGGCGCGGTCCTTGAAGTAGTGTGCCTGCCGATAATGCTGTCCGACGCCAGGGTACACGCGATTGACTAACGATTGAACGTCCTGGTCCTGGTGGCCAGTCCGGGGCAGCACCATATCGCGGGGAAGCTTAGCGTACGTAGCGTCGAATCCCTCGAACGTCGGATGGCGGCCCTCTCCGATGCTGAGGAGGAAATCAGCAAAATCTTTCAAGGCTGCAGCGTCCTGTGCCTTCGGAGCGGTTTGAACGCGCATGTTGATCCGCAACCGCAACACACGAAACAGGGGCCACAGTGGACTCCGTCGAATGGATTGCTGCACTACCTGCGCATCCGTCCCTCTCGGCACGATTGGCAGCATTTGCCGAAAGTCGCCACACAGCAGCATCACCTTCCCGCCGAATGGGCGACGTACGCCGACGATGTCCTGTAGTGTACGGTCCACAGCTTCCAGCGCAAAACGATTACTCATGGAGGCTTCATCCCACACGATGATACTGGCCTCTCGCATGAGTTCCGCCAGCTGCGACTGTCTGCGGGAATGTTGCACACTGAGTTCTCGTCCAGTATGAGAAAGGCTTAATTAGCCGACTTCATACGGTGGTAGCGCATCATGAAGGTCTCTTATCTCACGAGCCTCTGCGCGGTCAAGGTCCCATTTCCGCTGCAGTTTCCCCATGATTTGCTGGCACGCACGGCTGACTTCCGACTTCAGGGATTACCCGATGTGTCCATTTGGCGTAGCGACTGGCTCGCACTCCAACGGCTACGGCGTCCCATTGGGATTGCCATTGTTGAAGTGTCGCAAGACGCTCACGCCTCCGGACGATCTCCATCGCTGTTGGGGCACGCTGCAAGCGGCGCTCCTCCCATGAGTGTTGCTGACAGCGCTGATCTTCCAGCAGCAGCAAATAGACAGGCGTCCGGAACGCCTTTTCCGTGGCGTACTTCACGTGCGGCTGCCACTGCAGATTACCCTGCAGCACGACGCCGAGATAGCAGATGGTCTCTGTCGTGGTACATTCCACACCTCCCGCCCTGAACTTTCGCCCCTGGTATGGCGGATCCCTGCTGAAGAAGAGGGCCTCCGTTTTCTCAAGTGCCAGCCCGAGCGAATTCAGCCTCATCCACTGATTTATCGACTCAATGGCAGTCTCAGCGGTCCGCACAGCACCCGCATGGTCGACGCCAGGGACGAGGAGGATCAGGTCATCGGCGAACGCTATGGTAAGTACCCTCTCGGGCAGCGATACCTCGAGCACCCCGTCATACATGACGTTCCACAGTGTCGGTCGCAGTATGGAGCCTGCACGGAAGGACCTTTTCGCCATGTGTTTCCCTCATATGCTGTTTGAGTAGTGCTTGTGTGCTAATCATTTAAGTGCATTGGTCGCACTGAAGGACCTTTTCTCTTTTTATTTTTAGGCCATATGGCCGTTCTTGTCGTAGGTGTTAGCAGGGTTTTGGCTTAGAGTCGTAGCTGGCTAAGGTATTGAGTGCAGTAGTTGCAGTTGCGAGCACCGTTCGATGATTTCGACGGTTGTGCGCCTGGGGTCCGTCGCGTGGTTGTGTTTGGCGTAACTGTTAGCTGATTAGCTATGGTTTCCAGTTCTTCCAGCAGGCTGAAGCCTTTCAAAGCACTTGCCAAGGAACGTATACTGGATGGCGTGCCCTCCGATATGCTTCACTCGCCTCTCGAAGCGCGTCTTGAACGCTGGCCAATCTGCATGTTCCATGGACAAGCGTGACAAGTCGATGTGTGGTGGTAGTTGGTCTATCTTACTTGGCACGAACAGCGAGGCCGCTCTCACCTCGACGAAAACGACGAAGAAACTTTGGTTTTGAGAGATCCTGTTACCTTCACCGACCTTTATTTGCGAGTGATCAATGTTCCTCAAGCTTCCACAAAGCCAATCTTATCTTTGCTGCATCGTCCAGTTTTACCGCATCATTTATGAACAAATTTTTATCCCTGTTTATATCACGTAACAAATATATTGGTGTCAGTGATAGCTGAATTAACTACTGCTGCATAAGGTTCATCATTTGGAACATGTTAGTTTAGTTTAGTTGGCCGTTCGCGACTTCTTGCGTTTAAATTCTTGCTGCTTGTGCATTTTTTCATTAATTTGTTCATGCTTGTCACGGGCCAGGATCCAGAAACTCATTTGCAACAAATTGCTATCATTACCAACAAATTCCGTAGCGAAGCGAAATCAAAAGGAGGCGCAAATTTTTAAAAGTAGCGTTACAGCCTAATTCTTAACGGTTTACCCCATCGTAACTTATATTTAATCGTGTTTTGTTAAATTTAAAATTTGCCCTTTGGTTTGTTATTGTCCTTTTGTTCGAAAATCGATCTCAATATTAACGAATTAGAATGAATCATCAAAAACGCCTAGGCGATCGAAATCGCCTGACCAGCATAAGCACCTCTAGTCGACCGCGTGTCTCTCAGCGTCGACAGAGAGACCCTGGCTGCGTGCTTAGAACAGGATAGTAACGTCCTGGCGGAACGGACTGTTGGAGATCTGTAAGCTTTTAGGAAGGGATGTCCGTGTGTCGCCTTCGCTAGATAATAAGTTATGACTCCTATTTTCAAAGGAGAAATCACACGCACCACTTATTAAGAACAAATAACTTTCCTAATCACTTGCTTGACTATTTTTGAGAAAAGACTTCAATCACAGCGGAGCAACGGATGTCGAACTTGGATTTTACGATCTTAATGGTTAATTCGATCACAAGCCCACGCGTCTGGATGATTCGGTGATGAAGGAGATCTATGATCGGATCGGTACCACGATACTTGGAGAACAAAACAGCAGTAGCAGCCTCTCATGCCCCTGTTATAATAAGAGCGCCAAGATGCTAAGTGCACCAGACGGTAGAATAGTACGTACAAAAAAAAATTAAGCCCTTTTAAGTTAGGACATTCGCAGAGATGTAAAAAGACAGTTTACGTTTTTTTTTGTCAACGCGCCCAAGCACGCCGTAATGGCCTAAGAGCCGTTTTTCTAATTTCTTCACTACAACCATTGATTTTAAGATGGCCCCAGGGGAAGCCGTGGCTACTAGAGCCCCACCAGTAAAACGCATAAAAAATCCAAACCAGGAGCTATGGTCTTTAACAGTGCCAATAATTTTAGGATTTCGTTCAGTCGTAAGTCGCGACAGCACACAGTTGTAACATATCAGTTAGGAAGCTGAAAGAGCCCGGTCAAGAGAGCTTGAGCCCCAGCATAGGACAGTTTTATTTTCGTTACTATTTTCCTATTTTTTCTGATAGGGTTAGGTAGGTAGCGTGTTCGGCTCTGAGGGTGCTAATTAGTACCGCCCCTGGGATTCCTGGAGCCACGAGTGCTCCAGAGCAGGGTTTAATTCCCAGCAGCCTTTACGGTTTAGGCTATGATGAGTGGTAGAATAAGAAAAATGCGCTGCGACTCCGGATCTGTCGGATGTAGACAATGAACGCCTGCGTGCGTCATGACTGGCCCCATTTTCGAAAGGAGTCTAGGCGTCTAGACTAAGAAGGTTAAAGGTTTTTTTTAAATTGATAGGCAAGAATAGGCTATCCCTAGGCAAGCGATCCGACCTGCCTCTACCACCGACCTGGCGTTACTCCGGGTGCTTCAATGGTGCCTCTCAGGACAGTCTGCGACAAAGCCGCTGGAAACGATGCAATGCACGGGAGAGAAAAATCCAAGAGGTGGCCATAATGATTTGCAGACATACCAAGCTGTAAGCATAGCTACAACAGTCGGGAAACGTAGCCACAACAATCGGCCAACATAATCACAACAATCGTCAAACGTAGAAACTACGATCGTAATACGCAGAAACAACAATCGTCAAACTTAGAGATAACAACCGGCAAACATAGCCACAACAATCGTCAAACGCAGAAATAACATTCGTCAAACGTAGAAACATCAATCGCCAAACTTAGAGACAACTTTCGGCAAACGTAGCATGGCAAACATAGTCACAACAATCGATAAATGTAACCACAACAATCGTCAATCGTAGAAACAACAATTGTCGGACTTAGAAACAACAATCGTCGTACTTAGAAACAAGAGTCGTCAAACATAGAAACAACAATCGACCAACGTAATCACAACAATCGTCAAACGCAGAAACAAAAATAGTGAAACGTAGAAACGTACAATCGTCAAACGCGGAAACTACAAATATCAAACTGAAAAACAAAAATCGTGAAAATCTTCAAACGCAAAAACAAAAATCGTCAAGTGTAGAGAAAACAATCGGCAAGCATAGCCACAGTCATCGTCAAACGCAGAAAAAACAATCGTCAAACCTAGAAAAAAATAGTGAAACGTAGAAACTACAATCGTAATACGCAGAACGATTGTTGTCGTCAAACGTAAAAACAACAATCGGCAAACTTACAAACAACCAACGCGCAAACGCAGCTCAAACCCAATATCCAGAAGCCGAGGGCGCAAGCGTTAGCATCAGAAGCTCGCAGTCATCGACCGTCCAGAGGAGGTGTCGCGAGGTAGCCGGGCAATAAGCTGGTGAGGGGGAACGGGGGTACGGTCGGGCTCGCTAGCCGAAACATTTATGAACGAAGTGCAGGGTTGATTAGATTAGGTTGATGGATATATATATATACTGGATATAAGGAATAAAATAAGAGTCGGATGTTTGAAGTGAAACATGACGGTTGTCGACTTAGTGATTTTGTCCGAAAGCAATTTTCAGGTGTCCTCCGATCATAAACGCCCAGCCGGTAGCCGGTAGGATATTACACATGATGACATTGGTAGGTTTATTTCACAGGTGATTAGAAATGTCCTCCATCGGCTGTATATCGAACTCCACCTTTCGCGGTGTACGCGATAGTCTAAATGTTAGTTTGACGGATTTGGTGTTTATTATAATGTCTCTACACCATATATCCTTTTAATTATCCCCATCCTGGCCTCGGTATTATTTTTTTTTGTGACACGTATTTTTAACATTTTTCTATGAATGCTGATCCTTTCAAGAATATTGTGTATTTTTTTTATCAATCGAAGAAAAACTGACAAAGATATTAATTTTTTAACAATCGCGCCTCATGCAGATTCAATACAGTTCGCTATATTGAAGAGCGTTTCCCCAAAAACAAACGTTTTCAAAGTCGGTGCCCATCGTACCGTAAAAACTACTTTACCGATTGATTTGAAATTTACTTACACATTAATAACACATAATCTGTACACTCTTTGCCGTAGCCCCATCGAGGTTTCATAAAAATTGTTGATACTTTTTTTTAAACAATTATGTAAAACTCGTTTTTATATACAAAATCGTAAAAACCATCACTTTTTCAATTTAAAAATCTGCCAAAAATCGGAAAATAGAAAATTCAACAAAAATTCGATGGGGCTACCTGGATAAACTTATAATCTTTCAAACGAGTATCGATTTGTATTTTTCTGATGACCCATCACGCAGCTACGATAGGCACCGGGAAAAGTATCTTTTCGAAGACACGACTGCCTAAATTTGATGCCATGGATGAAGTTTTTATTAAATATTTCCCAAAATAAAACTAAATATTCTTTGTAAGTTTCAGTTTAATATGCCATTCACTTGGAAAGCTAAATATGAATGGTTTTGTCACAAGAAATCGTCAAAAATGAGGTACTGTAGCTGAAAAGAGCTACTTTTGAAAGTGTCTTACGCACGCCATTATTTTTTTTATATGAACTTTTTAATGTTTCTCGAAACTTTTGATATGACAGCAAATTATTTTTTCGTAATGTAGAAACGATCTTAAACAGGAGTTTTATTTGTTTGTGGAATCCTTTAGGTTACAGTAGCAATGCAATCATTGGTGAAACTTAAGTTCATCCTTTTAAGTGTGCTACCATTGGCATACTTAGCTTTTGTTCATGATAATGTTCATGTTCAAATAGGAAAAAAACATTCTAACATAAATGTTATGATTATGCAAATGAACTGTCTTCGCAAGGGTAAGGCCGCAGAGAAGCGTTTGCTTTTAATAGTTTTAGTCAAAAAGAGGAAATCCTTGAGCAACTGAAGCTTCATCTAGGCATTTATTGGGCCAAAATACTAATACTACTAGGATACTTTCTTTCCGATTCTTTCACTATCAGTTGTCCCAACATCCATTCAAAACCAAGAAAGAATAAGTAAGGGTGTGTTATCGAAATGGAAACAATGGCACTACTTACAATGTTCGTTTTTAGGATGAAATAGTTATCGGATTATACTCCGAACTTTTCCCTGTCTTATCATTCAAAGAAGACTTACAATGTTCAAACAATGATAAATTGACCTACAATTCATTACTGGCACATTGCCCCTGTACGGGGGACTTGTTGTGGGTTAACCGTGAAGTAACTGCTGTTTATGATCATATCTCATCAATACCAATTACTATTTTTTATTCTTATTTTGTTCCTCATCTCCTACTAGCTGCACACTCTCAAGTTAAAACTCAAGCTGATTGATGCGATTGTACATATCTAGTACATTCTACAAATGTTATTGTGCTAGAAATATGATAAGAAAAATGTACCAATGAAAGGAAACCAACCAGTAGTTAATATGAAACTGTGTGTAGCCGTATGAAATCGTTAAATCAGCTAGCACTGGCTAGTACTTAATCTAAACTCATAACAGCACTCACCTTGGCAATAGGATGATAGATCTTGAAAGCAGGTTTTTAAGACGCCATTGGGTATATGTTGCTTATCGTATGGATTCGTAACGTGAGCGTCAGTTTAATTCATGTTGAAATCCGTGGCTTCCTTCATGTTTCCTTCAGGTTACCTTTTATTGGCAAGTCTCGACTAACTTACGGCTTCTCCATAATTTTTTTTTAAAGCTATGTACAATAAATCATTCTGCATAAAATCTACAGAGCATAACAGCAGACGTAGCACACTAACGTTTGGGTTTTGGCGATACCTCTACCAATACCGGTACCAGGGTCGTTTGTTAAAAAGGGGCTTTGGAAGCTACACTAAGATTAGAATTAAAACCTTCTATTCTACACTGACACTGTAAATGCACAGCGAGACATTGTCACTTTAGTAACACTTCAGATCGTTGTTTCTACCAGTAGCATTAGCGGCCTAAAGTTCTTCTCTAGCGTTGTTCTTGACCGGGGGTTGGTGGCTGTTGTTTAGGTTCGTTCCATTTCTGCACCTGTCCCGAGCCAAATACGATGAACACTAGGGCCGGAAGGATGTACGCTGCAGCTCCTATCAGAAAGACGTATTGCCACTCATCCATGGTACTCCGTTCGGCGGTGAAATGAGCCACCAGCATGGGCGAGATGAAGCCGCTGGAGGTGCCAACGAAGTTAATGATGCCGTACAGTGTCCCGGCAAAGTTGGGTGCCAAGTCCTGGGAATTTTGAAGATTGGTCATCGTGGATGCACCGTTGAAGCCGAGCGACAGTGTGATGATGGCGACACAGACGTACGGGTCGAAGCCGATGTAGATCAACCCGACGAGAAACAGTCCGGGTATTATGTGAGCTGCAATTAAAATGGTATCAGTTGATTAGTCTCAGCACCACTGGCTTTTGCTGCCACCGCAGCCGTCCGTAGTCAGGCACTGGGCACTGGACTCATTTGTCCGCTCATGTACGGGGACGGTGCACGGACCGTCGGGTTGTTGTTCGACATCGGAGGTTATTTATAGCCCGCGGTGGCACCGCTGGAGTGCAGCACGTCGACATATTTATGTTGGCAATTTGGCGAGCGGGAAATTAACTCGGTTATGCCGATTGAATGATCGTCACAGATTTTGCAACTTCATCACGATCCATCCGTCCATCGATGGGCCGACGTATATCTCTTTGATCGATAGCATCAGCACACGATGCTGGGTGCATTTCCACGGCTTTACACGCTACCTAACTCGTATGTATGCGTTTTTCTTGATACACGTTTCTACCGTTTTTGCACTGAACAAATCCGAAGTTGAGTAGAAACGGGTTTGAAGAATAGACGATCGAACTGACGATTATGTGACTATGAGAGTATCAATCGTCTTTTGGGCGTGGTGTGCATTTGATCAAAAGAAAAAACACAATACATCAGATACTTGTGCATTCATTGAGCTACTTACAAAAAAGGCAGAACGATTTTCGTATTGCAGTGACACCAAGCAGCGACTTCTTCCTCAGGTGATCTCCAACGGTCCCGAAGAGGAATGCAGCAAACGACCTTGCCAGGTACGGCATGGCGGCCAGGAAACCTGCTTTGGCCAGGTTGAATCCCAGTACCTGAACGAAGAGCGAGAGACAAAGAAAGAGATAGAGATGCGTCGTTAGGAGCAGAGGGAAACGCGGCGCAGCGCCTGGTCGATACGAACCTCACTCATGAACTTTGGAGCCGCGGTAATGAGGAAGTAGAGACCCCAAAGATTACCAAAGTGTAACACTAGCAGCGACAGGAAGGGCAACGAGGTAACGAGTGATAAGACCGGTGGTAGCAGCTTCGATTTTGAGATCGTATCTCCAAGCGACTTTTGAATGTACTCTTGCTCCTCCGCCTTGATACGAGGATGCACCGAGGGAGAATCGGCTACGATGAGATACCACAGGGCAGCAACGATCGCGGCAATGGCTGCGGGTATGTAGAACGCAAAGGACCATCCAACGGTTTCGATCAGCACTCCAACCAGCGGCCACGTCACAACGGTTCCGAACGTTCCACCCATTAGGGCAGAGACAAACTTTCCCTTCTCGTCCGGGGGAGCCCACTTGGAGATCAGGTTGTGTAGGGCTGGATAGAGAAAACCCTGCAGGAAATACAATCAACATCTAGTAAGAATACATCACCAACTTTACTTCCGTTTTCCTGCTCTGGTAGCGCGAGAGCAAAAACAACAAAAGGGCCACTTTCAAACGACTCACACGAGACCGCTTTCGCTCGTTCGCCCGTTGGTACTACTTATGTAATTAGTTCTCATTTGGAAAATAGTTGTACATGAGCTGATGTGTTCTTTCACCTGTGCGTGATCTAATTGAACCGGCCCCATATTGCAACAGGAACTTGAAGTTCCATTCACCCAAACAGTAGACAATTCGTTCGTCGCGTCAAGAATGTGCTGGCAGCAAAATCGAAAGCAACCATTTTGGCGCAATCCTCTTCCATCATCATCATCATCATCAAGCCATTGGACAATTGGCAGCCACTCGACGACATGGTTCACTGGGTAGAGATTAGCGAATGGACTTTATGGTACGGGCTCGGAGAGCACAGACTGGATTGGAAATACGATTCCGGTTCCCGTATACAGCTCTGTGGCCCAAACAGTACTCCAAGCATTTACTTTCGTTTGAGGTGACGAACGAACGCAGGGAAAAGAGCGTTTGGTCAAATTAAAAATGCAATAAATTTTGTTTCACCAGCAGCGGTAGATCGATTTTCTCCGGGGCATGAAAAGATGCGTTTTCTGATTGTAAGTACGAAACGGGAAGTGGAACAATGGAAGAAAACTGCGACGGATTAACGAATGCTTACCCCCATAACGCCGAGCAGCACGCGATTGGCGATTATCACCCACATTCCGCACTCTGCGGCCAGTGGAGTTAATCCAGTTAATAAAGCGCTAAATGCCAGCGTGACTCCCACCACTCCCCGGCCCCCGAAGCGCTCCGCAAACATGCCGGCGGGCAGCGATGACAAAAGGTAGCCGTAAAAGTAGGCTCCCAAAATTATGCTCTGATCGTTCGAACTCCAGTTGTACCGCGGGCCATACTGTACCGATGAGAGAAAGAGGAAGAGAGAGAGAGAGAAAGAGAGGATGAGAAACCGGAGTGGAGAAGAAAAAAAATAGATATGTTAATGTTGTCTGAAAGCATCTTGCATTCGTTTTGCCGGCACCTACATTTGGAACGATGGCGGTGGTGTGATTTGCGCTGGTCCGATTGGGTCGTGCCCCGGTAACAGAGGTGCTGTTATCATCTGCGAACTGCCGGCCATTGCTCTGGATCGGCTGCACCATTGCCAGTATGTTGACGGACATGTTCACGCGCAGCATGTAGCTGATCAGGCACGCCATGAACAGCATAATCGCGACATTGAATCGGGTCGGTATGCGATCTGCGAATATATTACGAAGACAAACGATGAGTGAGATCTTGTTATGCAAACGGCCTCGCACTGGTTTGCAAGCGCAGTGAAACGCGAATCGCAGCAAACCTGTAACCGACCGGCGACGGCTAGTGGTTAATAGTTTGCGAACTACGGAATCAGGTTGCCAAACACGTGCATGTTGCTATGCTGATCAATGGCACATTTTTTAACTGTTTGTTGGTGGGTAACGGTTTGATGTTGAATCGCTTCGAACTACTAAAAATTGGTTGACGAGCTAGAAGGAAGGAACTACTAGTTTCTGTTACATTGTTCAGAACTCAATACTGGTCAATCCGTTGCTTGGCTCCGAAGTAATGAAAAGTATATTAATTTTCGAACAAACGTTACATTGCAACAACGTTAGGTAGGTAAGACGCGAGGCAAAAGCGAGCACGTGTTGACAATTTAAATTCCGCGACACATCTCGAACCGAAACAACAATAAACAGTGAATTGCGGAAAGGAAATACAAAAAAAAAACGAACAAGTATAACTGCTAATGAATTGAGGTGCTTTGGTGCAACAATTTCCTACTCCTACTCCTAGCGCTGGATGGAGGCAGCTGCTTTTGCACGATTTCATAAAGTCAACCTAATAGTAGACCAACTGCGGTGCCGGAGTCGTGCAACTGTCATTAACAAAAAGGCAATGATGATGGGGCATCATTGCCACCAATCGACCGACCGAGGGTCATGCTGGTAGCAACGGAAAACCCTCCAATCTACCCGGTAAGACCGGGCGGGATCGGGTTTTCTCAGTCTGTTCGAAGCGAGCGATACGCCCGGTCTTCCCGGGAGAAGACTTTCCCGATCAATCATTCGCTCCACAGCGTTTTGAAAGGAAATGCGGCACGATGAGGATGACGATTCTGCACATTTAATTATTAGCTTGGATTCCACGTCCATGCGTTTCATTTGTCTTCATCATTTACTTTCACATTTCTGCAGTCACGGGGCGCACCGGCTGTTTACGGGAGTTCTCGTTGCCAGATTCAATGCGAAGTTAAGGTACCGTGAGCTAGATTTTTCGCTTTTTTTTTCTTTGTGCCCCGATGGAGCACGTCGATCAGCTGATGCAAGGTGTAGTGATGGTACCTGGTGCGGTAGCGGTGGCGGAGGTGCGGGGAGCTACTTGTAACGACCGCATACATAAATTAGTTATTGTTGCATCAGAGCGCACGAACGCATTAGTGCGCCGCAATGGCAAGTTTACGGTCACCGTCGAGCTATCAATTTGATTGCTTCACCCAAACGATGTGGCCTTTTTTAATAGTAGGAAATGGATGCAGTGGACAGTTGCTGCTTCGCCACGGTGATGCCTCGGAAGTATCTGATCGCTAAAGATTTGTAAAATCAAACGATTTTTCTTTTCTACTGTACTTTAGCTGCAATTTTTGAGAAAGAAACCGAGATGGGAAAAAATGAGAAAGCTCCTAGGATTCTTTTGGCACAACGACGATGGATTATCGATTTAAACGACTGCCAAGAGCTGAGAGTAGCAAGATTTATGCTGCTCCAATCGCTCTTTGTGTGCTGTCATGCTGTGAGGAGCAGTAATAAATTGAAAAGATTCCATAACTTGTCTTGAACTGGTTTGGCGGGGAGCGTCTTTGGTGCCGCTGCGTTCCGTCCATTGACATCGTGCCTTTGTGAAGGTTTCCACATTCCATTAATTATCGATAACAGAAATCAAATAGATGTTCAATTGGGGCCGTACAGCTTCCTGCACGTTTACAGGCTGCATCCTCAGTGCTATAAATTATGGTTGTCTTACTTTCCACAGTATCAGTCGTTTAGTCAGAAGTGATAAGAATGTATCTTTCTTTGAGCACTCTTCTCGCACTAGCCGTGTTGGTGCACGGTGCTCCCAGTGTACCGTGTGTTTTGCCCAGCTTGAATGAGGTTGGAGACCAATACTTAATATTTGGCCAGGACTGCAGACAGTATGCGTACGGTTACAATGCCGGTTCGTCGGCGAAGGTTGAGATAAAGGATGCGAGCGATACGGTGATCGGAGCTTATCACTACATCGATGCGAACAATGTAACCCAAACGGTGAACTACACAGCAAACGATCAGACCGGATTCGTCGTTGAGGCTACCAATCTGCCAACTGCCGTCCAGGATACACCGGAAGTGGCGCTAGCAAAGGAAGAGCACGCTGCAGCCGTGGCAGCGGCCTTGGCTGCTGCTGCAACCGAGACAGCTACGGAAGCCAGCACGGAGCCATCCAATGAACCTACCGACGATCCTGTATCGGTTAACATCGTCAGAGGATCCGTGATCGAATTGCCCAAGGATGAGCAGATATTGTTCAAACCAATCATTTCGGTATGGTACCCGGCGAGCTCGTATAGCCACGATCACGTACCGGTGGCGCACGCCGAAACCTCCTCAATAACTCATAACCATGTACCGAATCATTGGGTTACTAGAAACTAAATAAACACTTTGGGCATAAATTGGGCAGAATAAAAGGTATTCATTCTGAAATTAAGCTGCTTTCAATCTATTATACTTATTATCAAGCGAAAGTTTAGTGGATCGATTACCAATTCCATACATTTCGGTTGCTATTAGTAATCAGTTTTAATCATTGTTGTATTTTCTTTGTTTACAGTAAGAAGCGGCACAATCTTTTCAACTTACCACACGCTTTAATGAGTTGAACCACCGGTGTGACTACCATTTTGAAGGATTTTCCGCCAAGTGTTGCTCTCTCGATTACTTTTCTCTAAAGCACTCCGTGGCACACACTTTTCAGTTACTTCAAGAACGGTAAACACTACACTTGAATTCGAAACTGTTCAACAACAATCCACTACAACGATCGATAAAAAAACGTTAAACGCCTTCGCTAAACTATCGTCACACTGCAATAGTTCCGCCAACCGACGAAAAGGAAGGAAGATTCACCTTCAAACGGTAGGCAGGGGCATGTTAGGTAAGGTTGTTGACGCTGGTCGGCTTATTTCGCGAACAGTTCCGTGGAGACGCATTTAGAATTCACTCCGCAGGATCGGTACAATCACCGTAAGTAGGCATCGGGCGTGCGTTCGATGTCCATGGCTCTGCAGGGTTTGACGAACTGCTACGGCAACCGGTATAAGGTTAACTGTCAGCTGTACCGCAGTCGGTTGTCACACGCTGCGAAAAGTAACCCATTAGAGGTCTGGTGCATCGAAGTATGACGATGATGAGGGAGGGGAATATTATCATCACTTTACACTTGTTGTTTACGTTTTTTTTTTCTTCTCATCTCCCTAATGCTAATAGATTCCTTCCATGAACAGCATTACCACAGTCCGCCAGTTCCGGTGCCGCATACACGACATCGTACATCAAGGTAATGGTTGAGATAAGCTGGGATAAGGATGTTCCGGTAGTATTTGCCGTCAATGATCTCAATGACGCGTAGATGGATCGACGAAGAGGTGATCTTGAGAAACACGTAACGTAGGCACGAGGTTAACGGCGTCTGGCAAGATAACAAATGCGTACACAGTTGGCCAGAAGCGGAGCGGAGGTAGCACACAGTCACCTGTGAGCGGTGGCAATGTTGTTGGTGTAATTCTCTACCTCCCGGCCAGAGTCGCAGGTATCAGACCGAAATTGCTGGGTAAATCATTTGGATGAGCTTGCCGCGACAATGGTATGATAACGAGCGCTAATTCGTTTGTGTTAATTGGTCTCTAGGGTAGGGACGAGCGGGGATAGGGGTTGCCGGTGCATCTAGACGTTGTAAAAATTGTCCTAGTTCAGAGCTTTACTATCCTAGGAGTTGTAAATTTGCAAATAACGTGGTAACCGTACAAGGAAAGTTAGATATACGCAGAAGGCAACATCTACTCTTCTGGTGAACAACTATTTATGTGAAGATCCGTTGGAACAAGCCAATAAATGGCATTTTATTGACTTATTTCAATCGCGGTGTTGGCCAATGTAGTTTCACGTGTGCGTACAACCTACTTGCCGGTGGTATCGAGGTTGTTTTAAGAAACAAGGTCTCATCACAGGTCGGCACAACCATTTGAATAATTTGTGCTAAGGACGGGCAATGTGTTAAATAAGTTGTTTGCCATGCGAAGATGTTTTGAGCACGACACGTGAGAGAGCAGAAAGCAGGAAACTGAATGACCCAATAGGTGGCCTTTAGTTGCTGAAAGACGTGGTTCGTGGTGTTATAATTTGCAATCCGATAATTTAATTATCTTTAAATTTGTGCGCTTTTGCGTTGGGATCCACGACAAACAAATCGTTTGATCTCGCAACTTTAGAAATCCGGTCGGTTTGGAGATTGGGCTTTCCGGGGTTCCGATGATCCTATGCTCAGGGCCGATATGATAAATTGCACCACGATTGGAATTAAAAATGCAGAATTCCCCGATTTTGTGTTTCCCATAAATCAGGAAACATGTCATTAAACCAGATAATTTACACTCGTGTTCGCTGGTTGCTGGGCACTGGATATTGAACTTTTCTGTACTTCATGGGAACTCCTGTTTCAGTGTTATTACAACGGCTCGTTAACTTACATTTCTGTTTGAACAACTATTCGTATCGAACGAGTATGATTCAGAGAGTAACCGAATTTCATTTCTGTTTTCACAACAATTTTTGGATAATTTTAGAAATCTAGCTTAAATTTAGAAAACCGGTTGGCACCAAAATTCCCGGAAAAGGATCACAAAACGCACTCACTTTAAATAAAGTACCCGGATACCGAGGTAAAATTTGTAACAAACATTTACACTATAATCACAAACTTTCGCGACACAAATCCAGGTGAGGCACAGCAATGATCGTGCTTCGCACGCAACAGATCGCAGACTGGATAGAGAAAATTTTCCACCTTGCAGTTTTATCGCAAAAACCATTCGTGCGTTCGTCGCCGTCGTGTTGGGCAGTCGCCGAGCGGTGGTTGTGGGTTGTTCGTCAATGCTGAGTTTGCCGGTTCAGTCGCCCCGCCCGGTTTACTGGCAGTGATGTACTGCCGTGGACAAAAGATATCAGCATTTTTAAAAACTCTTCGTTTAACCGGTGTGATAACCTTTATTAATTTTTATTTCTTTCACTCTTATTGTGGTACATAATTATTTACTTTAGAAAACGAAACCAATCGAAGATCTCATAAAGAAATTGAGTTGTTTGAAATGCATCTTGCCGTGCTTCTTGCCACTTAGAAGCAGTTTTATCAAATCTCATGCTTTCAACGTCGGTATCCATCGTAGCATAAACATTACGGGAGCGATCATTTTGCATTTTTAAACATTTTATTCACTCTTTATTTCAAAGGCATTAAAGACCTGTTGAACGTTTAAAAATGTTTAAGATTGCTTAAACAAAGCAAAAAACCTACACTTTTTCATTTTAAGAAATGCCTTTAAAGGAAACAGAAAAAAATTAAATTGATGTATTTTTAAAATATATGTTCATTACACCTCGTTCTAACATTCGTGAAAAGATTTTAAATAAACTTCTGGCGCACTACAAACACTTCTCAATTTCATCTTCGATTTGGTTTCTATCTTTTCCTTTGGTCGCGAAATGGTTTAGTTAGTTTAGCGAATTGATCAAAATTATATGGTGTTAAATTAGGTGATCGCAAAAGATGGGAGACATGCGGTAGGACAATACATGACATGCGGTTGTGACAATATTATCACGAATTAAAAGATTGTTATGGAAATTTACAAGAAACTGTGTTGGTCAATAATGCGAAAATCAGCTGATTAGTTTAATAGTAATGGTGATTTGGTTTTATTCTGTATTGCACTATGTTTGCTATCAGTCATATGATTTTAAATTTTATTGGAACCCGCATATCACTAATAACGATGATAAAACATTAAACATTAAACATGATTTACGGGAATTTTATTTTTAATTTATTTTGCATTCATACTTGCAGGCCACGTTCTGTTAATTTCAAACAGAAAATTTCAAATACACTGAAGCGTTTTATTCAAGCGTGGCGGTAAATCGAAGCGTTTCTGGCATAGTTAGGGACGTGCTCCACGAAGCAGAAAACTTGAAAAAATACTGAATCGTACATTCGTGTTTTCGGCCCCAGAAAGCAGAAATCAAAGTGATAGGCAGGGACAGATGAAGCATAAACTCTGTGTAAATATATAATAAATGCCAAAAAACTTGCGTTTGGATATGATTACCTGGCTGGGTTGTGACCCGTAAAACGGATTGCACTGATAATTTAACGACTTTTTTTAGATAGTTAGCATATTTTTTGCCGAAGAAAAGGATTAAACATTCTAGCAATAAACACTCATTGTTGATGCAAATCACAATAAGAATAAACAATGAGCTCAAGCGTGTACGGCAGAGTTTACGCTTCGTCTGGCATGGCCTTATGGGCCAGGCAGCAACTTGGCGCGCTCGTGTAGCCGTCGCTTGTGATGTGTTTGTTTTGGATGTGGTTCACAGGTGAAATATCCCGGCAAAAAGCGCATTTTTAAATTGAATAATTCCGATCAAGATAAAAGTGATAAGAATAAATCCAAGCCTTTTCCAGAACCCATCGTCATTATCCTTGGTAAGTCCGTAAAGTGCAAGATCCCGGAAAACCACAGCATGAAAAAATCCATAGTTGCAACTTTTAATTTCAATATTTTGTGTTTTTTTTAGATTTTTTTGTGTTGTGCCGCATTTTAGAAACCCGGAACACAATTTATTGGAAGACAATGGAGGTTGATGGTAATGCGGTTTTAGCGAAAGCATTGAAAGACCAGGTAGGAATACGGATTTTCAGGGTTCAAAGTTTAAGTGAGTGTGATAAGAAGCGCTTGAAGATTTTACGGGCCTACCGCGGGGAGTGTGTTATCACCAACAATCCGGCGTTGTCATTGCGCTTATCTAGCGGTGTTATCTCTCTTCTGTTTGCCATGTTTTATTAATCAAGCCTTGATGCGAGATGATTGACCAATTAACTGTAGAATACACATTATTTAATGTATATCTTCTTAACAATGTGCTTGTTTGTTTTGTAGGGCATCGAATATGTTTTCGGCATCGTTGGAATACCCGTTGTGGAGCTGTCCATGGCAATGCAAGCGGAAGGGCTTAAATATGTGGGAATGCGTAACGAACAATCAGCATGTTACGCGGCGCAGGTCAGTAATAATTACATTGGTTGTTCGATAAATCTGTTCTAAATTATGCTCTTCACTTTTAGGCAATCGGATACCTGACCGGAAAACCGGGAGTTTGTCTTGTGGTCTCAGGCCCGGGGCTGTTGCATGTGACGGGAGGGATGGCAAACGCACAAGTGAACTGCTGGCCGCTGCTTGTGATCGGTGGCTCAACCTCGCAGGATCACGAAGGAATCGGAGGGTTCCAAGAGTGCCCTCAAGTGGAGTTGAGCCGCCCGTATTGCAAGTACGCCGCCCGGCCGCCAAGCGTGTCGCTGATTCCTCTGCACGTCGAAAAAGCTGTCCGGTTGGCTTGCTACGGTCGCCCGGGCGCTGCTTATCTCGACTTTCCTGGCAACCTGCTTACGGCAAAGATAACTGAAGATGCCATTCCGTCACAGTACGGCCACCCGGAACCACCACTAGCATTCCCCGATCCATCGCTAATCGCTCAAGTAGCTCAGCTTCTTACCAGCGCCAGACGGCCATTGGTGATTGTTGGAAAAGGTGCTGCTTATGCGCGCGCCGAGCTGCAGATTCGGCAGCTCATCCATCAAACGAACCTTCCCTTTTTACCAACGCCAATGGGAAAAGGTGTTGTCCCGGATCTGGATCCGCAATGCATCGCACCTGCTCGCACCTTGGCCTTACAGAAGGCAGATGTTGTGCTACTGCTCGGTGCACGGCTGAATTGGATGCTGCACTTTGGCCGTCCACCTCGCTACAGTGAGGACGTGAAGTTCATTCAGGTTGACCTTCAGCCCGAGGAGCTACATAATAGCGTGCTGAGCAATTTGGCGGTGCAATCGCACATAGTTCCGTTCACCGAACAGCTAATTGACGCTCTTGCTAAGAAGCACTTCCGATTCGACGACCGTCAGGAATGGTGGGTAGATCTGAAGGCGAAATGCGACAAAAACCGTAAAACGGTAGAGCAGATGGCGCTGAATACGGAAACGCCACTGAATTACTATGCGGTATTTACCCATCTGCAACAATACATTCCGAAGGACGCTATCATCGTTAGCGAAGGGGCCAATACGATGGACATTGGCCGTACGCTGTTGCACAATAAACTAGCGCGCCACCGGCTGGATGCAGGAACGTTCGGAACGATGGGCGTTGGTCCAGGTTTTGCCATTGCGGCGGCACTCTTTTGCCGGGATCGGTTCCCGGGGAAGAAGGTAGTGTGCGTGGAAGGTGATTCTGCATTTGGGTTCTCCGGTATGGAATTGGAGACGATGGTACGGTATCAGCTGCCGATTGTGCTGGTGATTGTCAATAATGGCGGTATCTACGCTGGGTTTGATAAGCAAACGTACGATGATATGCGATCGGGAGGAGATTTGACTCAGGTGTAAGTAGAATCAATTTGCTTTCCATCGTAAAATAAGAATAATAATAATCCCCGGATACATTTTTGTTGTATCGTTTTTCAGAACTCCAGCCTCGGCATTGACCTACGAAACACACTATGAGAATATGATGCACATGTTCGGCATGAAAGGGCATTTCGTTCGAACTATTCCCGAGCTTCAGGTAGCCGTGAAAGAGTCGCTGATTGCCACAGACAGGCCGAACGTGATTAACATAGTGATTAGTCCGCAGGCGGACCGTAAACCGCAAGACTTCAAGTGGCTCACTGAATCAAAGCTTTAAACTATCGACAGGGGAAACGGGGTTTTTAGAATTTTCTTGTTTGCTCACTAAAAGTGTTACGTTTTCAATATATTGGGATAACAATCGGCCACGGTATAGGCTTAGGGTACAATAAATCGGGGACATTAATTGACAAATTTCGCTCCATGTTTGTTCCAGTTGCGCAGATGCTCTACATTCATCTGGCCGATACGCCATTGCTGTGCAAGTGTTTCGTGACTGCAGATGTTGACCATTACTCTTCGATTGGCTAGGTCCGCTTCTACGCAATACTTTTTATCTCTTCCGATGTAAATCTGCTTGGTATCCTGTAATCGTGAGGACAACATGAAATTGAGGGACATCTTCTAAAGTAAACATCTACTTACCACGTCGTACTGAAACAATTGGTTGCCCTGAAGAGTGTGACAAGGGAATAGCGGTATCTCTACTCTGACAGTATGGTCCGACACGTCTAAACACTGCGACCACACCATGGATTTCACTTCCCGTCTCCATGTAAATTGGAAATGCTGCTCGAACCGTTCCGGGTTTACCTTATCCTTTGCACACGCCATCAGCGCCGTGCCCTTCTTCCCATCGACATCGATAGCTTCAACGCAGAGGCCTGTATTAGCTTGACTTTGAATAACGCCGAAAGCGAATGGTTCCGGTTCTATCGGTGGATACCAGTCGACCAGATCCGGTGCCACATGTTCCATGAACCAACGGAATGGTTTACAGTTGAGTCTCCGTCGAAGTTCCTTCATTTTTGTAAGATCACCAGCATCGATGGAGAAGCGCAACGGATCTTTCTTGTAGACGTACTGCTTGTACTCATCCATCCACACCTCAGCGACACGTTTATGGTTTTTGGCCACAAAGTCGTAGGTTTTCACGTTGGGAAACGGGGAATAGCTACGGTAAATGTGGCCAACTCGTGAACATGGAACATCGATCATCCGTCCTCCGCACTGCCAGATCTTGAAGCTCAACTCGTACTGCTCCGCGCCCCAAATCTCCAGCATCTCATCGTAACCACCCAGTTCCCAGAAGAAGCTGCTACTGATCGCAAACAATCCCCCCGCCATGACCGGACTTTCGAATGGCTGTGTAGGATCCGTTTGATCTTCGGGCCGTAAAGGAAGCCGCTTGTACAACATATTCCAATCGAATGCTCCCCGAGCTCCCTGGTCCTGGGGAATAAGCTCAAACGTTTCGTCCATTATCACATCGATAAAAGGACAAACACAGGTTCGTGGATTGTTTGCAATCGGTTCCAACAGCGGTGGCAACCAATTGATACCAGCTTCAACATGGGAATCTAGAAACACTAGCACATCACCCTTGGCAATCTTGGCCCCAGCTAAGCGAGCCGTTATAAGTCCGCTACGAGTTGGTAGATGAACAATTTTGACGAGCTGCTTCAAATGCGTTGCAACGTAATTATCTAGCTGTTGTTTGAGGAACATTTTCAAGCTCCCGTCGTCGACGAGTATGATTTCCAGGAGGACGGTGCTGGGAGAACGCCTCACAACGCTGTATACGGTGCGCAACAATGTGCTCCAATGTTCGTCATAGAATGGTACGATAACGCTCGTCGATGGTAATTGCCGCAGATACTTGATATTGTGGCATCTGTGAAATTATAAAAGATCATTAATTAAACATAGCGCAATACCGGTAACCGATTGCAAGTGAATATGTCACGCAAATTCGCGTTTGATGAAGTAATGTTAAACATTTTTAGATGATGTGTTTTTTTATGAAGTGATTTTCTTTTATTATGAGGATAAAATATGTTTCTCTTGGGCGATAGTGTGTACAGTGTTAATGATGGAACAGCCGTGCCATTAAAACACAGTTCGCCAAATACGACGCTACACCGGAGATGTTCCAAGTCACGTGTGCAAGGTTAAAAGTGAATGCGAGGAATGTAGCGCGTTCCATGCTATAAGTATGGTGGCAAATGATCAATTAATTCATAATGTATTCAATAGGCTTAAAGGTTTTTTTATTGAGTACTAACTAAACCATGTACTACAAAATCTTTGCACCATAAGTGTTCCATTGTTTTAACAACTTCAAGTTAACGGATCCAATTTTCCAGCGCTGCGTTTTGCTTTCGCTGTTGCACGGATTTATAAAGACCTCTTTGGCGACGGGATCACAATCCATGCATATTCCGTTGCGTTTGATTTGATGTGTTCGCTGTGGAATTGAAGATAATTATAACATTTTGATTCTTTACGTCGATCTGCTATAAACTTACATAGTCATATTGGAAGAATTGATTTCCTTGGTGCATGTGACACGTGTAGAGGGTTATAGGCGAGCGAGCAGCACTCTCCGGCACGTCGAAGCACTGTTCGTCGGACTTGAGCTGTATATCACGATGCCAGCTGAGAACAAAGTATTGGTTCATGTTTTTCGGCTGAATGAGGTCAGCGTCACAAGGATACATTCCGATGGGTTTTCCACGGCCACGCTGCATGGTATCGAGGCAGAGTGCTGGATCGGCGATGCTCTGTATAGCACCGGAAGCGAACGGTTCCGGCTCAACCGGTGGATATAGCTGGAGTATTTCAGGGGCCACTTCCTTCAGGAACCATGCGAATGGTTTGCATTGCAGCTTTTCTCGTATCGCTCTCATTTTGCTCATATCACCTGCATCGGATCGAGCGTACCTCATCGGATCTCGATCGTAGATGTACTGCTTGTACTCATCCATCCATATCTCTGCCACACGCTTGTGATTTCTAGTGATGAAATCATATTTTCGCGTGTTTGGAAAAGGACTGTAGCTGCGGTAGATGTGGCCAAACCGTGAGCAAGGAGCATCCAGCATGCGCCCTCCGCACTGCCAGATCTTGAAGCTCAGCTCGTACTGCTCCGCGCCCCAGATATCCAATTCCTCATCGTAGCCACCCAACTCCCAAAAGAAGTTGGCACCGATAGCGAACAATCCTCCCGCCATGACGGGGCTCGGGAATGGTGCGGTAGGAGACACACGATCCGTGTCCTTCAGCGCTATACGTTTGTAATGGAACCTCCAATCAAACAGACCCCTACCACCCTCGTCTTGAGCGTGTACATTAAACGTTTGATCGTCGATGATGTCGATTAGTGGACAAACGCAGGTTTTCGGATTTTCCGCGATCGGTTCCAACAACGGAGGCAACCAGTTGTAGCCGGCTTCGGTGTGAGAATCGAGGAACACTAATACGTCACCGGACGCAAGCTGCGCTCCGGCGAGCCGCGCTTTCATCAAACCGGTCCGTTCTCCCTGGCGTATTAGCTTAACTTTTGGCAGGTTTTGGTCGATGTAGTCTTGCAGTTGTCCATGCAGAAACTCCTTCGTACTACCATCATCCACGATGATCACTTCCTTCAGCAGATGCGGAGGAGATCGGTTTAACACACTGTACACGGTACGGAGCAGGGTCGTCCAGTGCTCCTCGTAAAATGGCACTACAACACTTGCTGTAGGTAGTTGCTTGAGGTACTGTTGAAGTTTACAGCTAAAATCATTAATCGATGCAATCGATGTATTAATCAAATGTAATTTCAAATTCATCAAAAACGAAGCAATAATATGTGTTTAAATTGATAGATATGCCATCATTTTTTATCGATTGCACATTTTCCAATCACAAATTTGCATGAAATTTGCGGATTTCAGTTTCCTACTATGCGAAAAGCAACATGCAATCTACTTGAATGGAAGTCTTTTGAAATCAATAGACCCAATACAATACCCAGTATTGAATGTATGTTTTATCAGGTGCTGTAGCAAGTATATTTAAATAGGTTGCGGTAAAAGCATGCGAAAAACGAAGCCAATGAAGGCGATGGTTTGCTTAATCTAGATGAACTGCACCGTAAAACTTCACACAAAATGTGGGACCTCAAGCAAAAAGCAAAAAAACTTGCAAAAGCGCTGTGCAGGGAACTGCTATTTTTGAACCAGCACCACGTTAACACCGATAACACGTGGAGCACACATGGAAGATACCTGGGGTGACGGAGGTCCGCTATGGAACGATTGACACTGATCTTATCACTCAGCAGTGCGTTGAAGCCATTCTGATGGTAGAGCTTTTTCCGTTGTTCGCTTTCACTTTCTGCCGGGCTAAGGGTGGCCGCTTTCCCCTGTTCCCCAGGACCGACACGTTTACGATCCAGCGCGAGTTGTTGGTAGTCATTGTAATCAATCTTTTCCGTTGATATCAACTCTTTGACTGGAGCATCAGGCACACTATCGACTATGTTCCCGTGCTGCAATCGCCTTTCACGCAGATACAGCACCACAGCAGTCGTGCAAGCGATCACTAGCAGATATCGGAGGGTGTAAAGTAGGCTTAGAACACCAAGTGCACGCGATCGCAAGCGAGCCTTTCGGGCTTTATCAAGTTTATCGTCGATCATGGCGCTGTAGCGCCGAAATCTCCGGGTCCGTAAAGGGTTCGATTAATACGACAACTTTGAAGTGATCGGTTCAACTGTTCTAGCTGTTACAGTAAGAACCCTCGTCAAACTGTACATGACGATTAGTGCGTGGCATATGTGCAGCTTTGCGGCGGCACGTCACCCAACCGATAATGTTGTTTGTGTGGCATTAGAACAAATGATTCAGGTGTTATGGCTCCAAAAACTGATATTGTCACACTTACTCAAACGCGTGGGTTGGTGATGTCTCGACTTAAACGACTTGTGTGTGCTCGTGCGGAACGTTTGTTGTAGACTAGAACATCCGTGGTATGTGTACAATCTAATTTTTACGGAATGTTATCTGCAATACGGTGCGTCGCATTGCTATCAAGGTGCATGCTGTCACTCCTAATAAACATTTTCGATAGCACGTGCAACCATTGCGAAGGGTTCCAGATCGGAATTCATTTGCGTTTAATAAAGTGGCGTTGTTTATTAGCTAATGTCATATTTTGGAAAACTTGTAAATTATAGCACAGAGCACTGATATACGCTTTCGTAAACTATCGGACAATAGGCCTAAATATCCAATTGAAACGAATATATTATTTAATGAGTGATTTTTGTTTATTTGTTTGTAGTGATTTGGGTTTAACCATGCTTCAAAGTCCAGATCAACGTCAGTTGATGCAAATATGGGATTGCTGGTGACGCAAATCTCAGTAGTAATTTCATTTTATCAGAAAAAATTATATCAAAGAACTTTTCGAATATGTCTGAGGAATATATTAACAACTGTAAGTGACGGCATTCCAGTCACATCGGTGTGCTTATTCAGCACCGGAACTGTTGCGTAGGCATCTTTTTTTAACTCCCATGGAGCATAATTAGGGCACATTTTATGATTGCGCTCGAATACAGTACGCCACTTTTGTAATTTGAATCGGGGTTGTTAGTGTTTCCAGAGGGATTTGGCATTACCGCCTACGACGCCACGCCGTGATATGGACTATTCAGCGGAAATAAGAGTGGGGCCGGAAATGCAAGAAAGATACAATTCATACAATTTTTTTTTTCATACTGAGTGTGGCGTCATCCTATGCGCTCCATCGTTTCCGTTTCATACAAGGCTCGTACAATGAAACACTCCTAATTGCCCGTATATTCAGTGGCTGATCGTGGAAAAAGGTTCATATTACAAAATCGATACGATATAATGAGCATCGTACAGAAGAGAGTTGTTTTTTCATAGATAAAAATAATCGGACACATAAGTGAAACGATGATACTGGAGATGCCGTCCGGTGAAGGCAGTTGCCACTTCGTCACATAAATAGGTCGCGCATTTTATATTTACTTCGTCAAATAAATTGAAATAGACACCATTGTGTTTTCTTTTCATTCTGCATGCACCAGAACATCTTGCTTTCTAGCTGTTATTTATTTGCATTTAGACATTGCTCACAAAAAGGACACTAACAGGCGCGTTGACAGACAGTTATTTTGATATTAGAAACCCAATGCTAAATATTTGATTTTCCTTGGCTTAAACAGAGATATGCTGTGGCTTGGGCACACTGTATCCAAGCTTCTGTCCATTAATAATCTTATTCACTTGAAGGAGAATCTGTTGGACAGCAATGGAGGCTGTTTCAATCCAGTTTAGTTCGTTCTGTTGAATCGGACAGGTCGATGGGTTAACACTGTTGGTAGCATCATTCTTGAGCGTTTTGTGCAGTTCAAGCTTCTGGTAATGGGCTGTATGGAGGTTCGTAATGGCAGCGTCAATAGAGATTTCGCGCTTAGAACGACCACCAGCCATCGCGCCCAGTACTTTGCCTATCATCTTGCGTCCGACTGTAGTGCAATGGGAATATGGAACGAAATTCAGTATAATGGTGCTCCCCCAGACTAGAGGAAACGTACCTTCGCTGTCCTTCAGCTTTTCGATTACCCCAAAAGCGATCTCTTTTCCTTTTTCGGCCAGCTTATTCATGACGTCATTCGGTTGACCGGCTGCTGCTCGTTTTTCCAGTTCATGGATGGGGCTAGCCGCAGTCTAAAAAACAACGAATCGTGGAAAACTCTTTTCAGCACCGCTTGCGATCGCTTGTCAAACAAAGTCATTAATCAATGACTGTACTTCAACTCAGTTGCTTACCACTAGCACTAAAGTGCCTAAAAACAACACTGCACCGGGTGTCTTCATGTTTTGGGTTGGAATACAAACTCTGCTCACAATATTCGTTCCAGGTTCCAGCAACGCCACGGTTCGACATTTTATATACCCAAGCGACAGATTGTGTAAAACTTTATCACCGTCGATGATATTGCTGGCCGGAATGGCGCGTGTATGGAACCAATTTTAAATTACTCATGTCGGTGGTACGTGATGGGAGATTAAATGCTGCAGCCGTGCTTTGGCAATGCCACTGGGTCTATCCTTTGAATCTACTCTCTCCGTTATGAAAGTTATGAAACAATTCAGCATCGCGCGCTAGCAAATTTGATTCCCGGCTTGGCACTCGCAGAACCGAGTGGAGGGGCGTTTTAGTTTCACGTTTTAAAGATTCCAGGCGTCTCGCCGTCTGGTCGTCTGTTGCTTGCAAACGTATGAAAAAAAAAACCCGGACACCGGATTGCCCGGTGGCTTGTGACCAATGCTTGTAGTTGGTAGAAATAACGGGTGCGTTTTCGCGACACGCTGTGCAGCCGTATTTAGCACGCTGACCGCTGGAGGCACCGGCAGCAATTCGGTGACTTTCGGCCAAAAGTGGAATCGAGTAAGTACCTCCCGACTGGCCGGAGACGATACTGGACGGTTCGAAAAAAGTGAACAAGTTTAATGCACCCAGTCTGCCAGTGTCCAGTGGAAAGTGTAATAAATTCGCGTAGACAAACTATCTGGTCCGAAACTCGCTGGCCTAGGAACGCTACCGATTCGAAGGAACGAAAGAAACCACGATGGCACGCGAAGCGCTTCCCTGCCCCAGTTGTGTTTCTGTCCGGCCGTTGATCTGCATTTTTATCTCATCAATTTTAAGAATGACCGAGGCTGAACTTAACCCTAGTTTCGACCGTTCTTGGTGGTGGCTTCATAGGCTTCGATCGCAGACAAGTGCTTTACAGTGAGGACACTTTACACACATAATAAACTTATTCAAATGACTGAAAGAAAGCAATATTTTTATTACTAAAATGCACTTATGCACAAGCTTTCAATGAATTACTGACAATTTGCTTGTTCGACCAAGTGCTTGAATGTTAATAACACGTTTTAGAATGTTTGTAGCGGCTGATTACACCCTTTGAAAGCCCGTAGTTTGCATAACCCTTATCGAGGCAATCAACTGGCAATCGATGATCAACCGATTGGCGGACACGATTGATTGCGTTCGTGATAAATTGATGGCATTCATAACTGTGCGCCACCCTGCAACCGGCCTCGCAACAAACATGGCAGCTTCATCAATCTCGCAGGCACCCGCGCAATGTCCAACCATATCGTCTCGACAAAACCGTACGAATGACGGTATCCCGTCACGTGACATTAGAAATTCCATTTTAAAAACTCGCTGAACCATGCAGATTGCTTATCCGTCTCCGTGGGAAATTATGACATAAGACATACCTAATAAAGTAAAAAAAAACGTCAAGCACAATAGCGACGGTCGAAAAGCAACATGCATCTGGCGCGAAAGGATGAAGGATGAGCGAGCAGCAGCAACGCAAAATCAACGACATGGAAAAATAAGAACCGGTTTGCGGGCCCTTTCGCCAACTACGTACTCCCCTGAACGAACCGGAAATGCAAAAGAGGCCGTGACGGAAATGAGTGAGAACGAGAGACAGGAAAAAGGATGAGAACGAGAGAGAGAGAGAGAGAGTAACCGAATTGAAAGAAAAATCGGCCAGACCATCCAGCCTGCTCTGCTGGTGATGGCGTTATGAATGAAACTAGCAATAACTGTGTGAATGAGGAGAGATAGTTCAGTAGGCGGTTCAGGCATGCTGACGCCCGGCTGGTTGAGAGCTGGCTAAACCACGAGAATGAGCATCAGCAGTAGCAGCAGCAGCAAGTAGCAGTTTGTTTAATGTAGGCGAAGAATAGTGGCCGAGGTGTCCGGGGAGGACCATAATCCTCGCCCGAGCAACACTAGCAGCACAGAGCGAGCAAGTGGCGAATGCAAATACGCTTTTATTGAACTATCAACAAGTTACCGAAGTGCCGCTCGTCGGAGTGGCAATCATTCGGGTTGCTGACTATCCTTTGATTGTGTGGGCAGGACATAATCGTTGGGTCACGGTCCCGGAGAACCGGTGTTGCGCTGGTGTGTGTATTTGGGATGATGAACACAAAACGCTTTCCCGGATTGATTCTAGTGAATGAACGAATGAGGTTCATCTCCTCCGGTAGTGTCGTTTCCCGTTATCCTGTTTGATAAGAATGCAAAGCTATCCGAAATCCGTTCCATTACTAGTTTTGTGCTTTCGTTTTCGTCTAGAATAGTTACTCAATTAATTGACTCGTCATTGTGGAGTCCAACTAGTGATAAATTGATTTTTTATGATAATTGCGACAGTTCAAACATCTAAAACATTATCAAGGAAAAGAAAACATTCCTTTTACCCTTCAAATGTTGAATGCAAAAGTAGCTATAAAAATAAATATCGTAATATTGTTTCTCAGTACACTTTTGTACTAGGGTCAGTCGTCTCGTGCTACACAGGTACTCGTGACGTTCACCAGGCCAGTTGCCAGTGTGGGTGTTTACCGTTACCAGAACGCTGTTGCTGTGGGAAATTCTAACCTTCCCCATAAGCCATCGAATGTTTCGGTGGTTCAATTCTCATCGAAGCACTTGTTGGGCGGTGTGAACGCGAACGGGAGACGGGTGCTTCCGTTGATGGAACATGGAAATGGAGGCGCCTGGAGGCAACGGTTCTGGGAATCAGCCGTCGTCGTCGTCGTCGTCCTGCTCTCAGCAGAGAGGAGCAGGAGATCAACTTTGCTCGGCAGGGACAGCGCATGCGCTTACGTTCGGCTCACGTTCATTCACGTTCTCCAGGAGCAGCACCAGGAACAGAAGCAGCATCACAGCAAGGCCAGGCCGAGCGGATGATATAAAAAGGATTGCAGAACCCTGCCGATGGTCAGGCGTTTCTGGTCGGGCAGTAGTGGCGCAGTGTATCAGCGGTCAGGTCCGGAATTTTTTGGCGGTAGTGGCGGTGAACCTTCTTATCTACATTCAGCATTCGTTACTCTGTGCGTGCAGCCCTGTGACGTGCAGCTTTGTGCAAGAAAGCGAGACTAATTTTTTTTCCCGGAGAATCAGCAGTGTAAAAGAAAAACTGTTAGCAAGCATCCGTTGTTAGCAGGCTGGCAGACAGGTTGCGCTTGCATTCACCATACATTGCGTTTTGCTGGCCTGGGCCAGGCAAAGTGGTGCAAACATCTCCCGGATTATACGTGTGTTTGTGTGGTGGAGTGGGTAAAAGGAGCCAAAGTACTCCAGTAATAAGTCTGCAACAGTTCGAGCCAGTGCGAACGCTTCGGCGGTTAACCTTGTGGGGGAATAGAAAACTAAAAAAAAAACAAAAGAACAGAACGGGATGAACTGAAGGCATGGAAAAGCAACTGCAAAGGAGCTACGGCAAAAATCAAGGGAGCATAAAAATCCAATAAGCAATTCGAAGAATTTGTGCTATCGTATCCTCATACCGGCTGTCGAACGTGGAATTCGATGAATCTACGAAATCGAACTTCCAAACGACATTTAACGACCGAAAACCACCTCGTCTCGTCTGCGGTGTTCACGGGCGCATTAGGAAAGTTGATCCTTGCCCGCAGTCCCGCCAGATTCTAAGACAACCGCGAAGGAGGCATGTACATCGTTTCCAACGGCAACGCTGGCAGAGGGTTGCACACATACGTAAATTGATTTTCCCTGTCCCCTCTTTCGTCAAATGTCGTTCACTCCCTCGCTTTCCGGCCTCCGGGGGCGTCTTCAGGTTCCAAGGGCAGCCAAGAAAGGGCGTCCCGTTTCGGGTATGGCTTACTTTGTGGTTGGTTCCTATGTCCCCCGGTCTCAGCTGGCAAGGTCTTGCAGCGTCCATGAACGTGTAAATTGTGTGTCTGTCTCTCTCTCTCTGCTTGTTTCTGTCCGTGACGAAGCGTAGTACAGAATCCGGAAGCGAGGTAGCGAGGATTTAATTTGACTTGCAAATGGTTGTTTCATTTTATTTCACTGCTATAACAGGTGTTCACTGCTTGAAAAAAAAAGTCTTGCACGTACCTGTCACAACTAACTTCCCATGTATCTCTATGTCTGATTTAAGGGGTCATCAGAAAGGTGTTTATGTTGTGAAATTTGTTCAACAAAAAAGACATCAGTTCATGTGGGTTAGTGCAGTGAACAGTGCAAAACCGAATTGTTACACAAACCAAATCAAATCGGTTACAGCGTACCGGAAAGTTTTCAAATAATTGTTATTGATTCAGTATTTGGGTTTTGCAAAATCGAGAATGGGTGAACACGGGATACTACTGCCGCCTAAACTGTTCCTGAAGATGTTAATGCTGTGTTTCGTATTCCTTCACCATGTGAGTAGAAACGGTTTGATATACCATAGTCGCAGAGTTTTTTTATGCATATGAGTTATTTAAAATAATGTGGGTTGAGGTATCATTTGTTGAACATTGATGAACTCTAATCGATAGCATGATGATTTCAAATCCATCGCCACGTTAAAGTGTTTTTTTGTTGAAAGAAGAATGAATCATTCTTTTATTTGAGGATGCATTGAATGATCCTCGATTTAGTTTAGTCTAAAATCTTCTTAGTGTTTACTTGTGTTATTCGTTCAAACAGCCTTTTTTTCAAGCACCAGTCGTAAGCAGCAGAGATTCCTTCGGAGGATTGAAGGATTTTCCGAGAAATTAAACCATAATTGCTATTAGGGTCAGAAAGTTACTGCCTCGCTGTTTATGATCCAGATTATGGTATAGGCACCGGTTTACATCGTGGAGCAAGAGTATACCTATGTTGGACATTTCGTAAAGAGACTCCTGTGCCAGTTCGCTAGTCCGAGAAATAGTTATTGGAAATTGTAACCCATTCGGTTTGGTTTATTGTCCATTCAAAACATAAAACCAAGTGGCTAATACCCATGGAAAAGGTTGCAGACTTTTAACATGTTGAAATAAATCGTTTTTAGCCTACCGTGGGTCATACCAATTTGCTCCAGAAAATACACTTGTAATATTTAATATTCTCTACACACACGCGGTATGCTGGCATTTCAAAATGTACAATTTATTATGAAATTAACTTTGGAGATTAGATTATGTCTTTGAAAATGTTAAAATCAAACATTATGTTCTACAACTTATAGCTATTAACTAATACTATTTGTATTACCCGTGAAAATGTAAACACATTGAGGCTATATTGAGTATGAATCATTCAAATAATTCCAATAAATGTCGTCAGCGCTACACGTTGCAAATAGCTAACAGCAACAGCTAACTGATCGCTTATCTCCAGCATTCCAAACAAGTCAAACAAATCCATTGGTTGGTAGGTACATCATTGCACACTCGGAAGATTGTGCGAAAACAATCAATCTTCCAGTAACTTATACAGAAGCAACGAATGGTGGAGGTTCCGTGCTCATTAGACGAAAATAGTAGCCTTCCGGGGTCATGCTACTCGCGGACCAGAAACGTCCAAATTGCGCCGAAAATTGGACAACGATAAGCATCCGCTCAGTGACACTTCTCATGGATGAAGTGGCTTGGCAGCTGGGCATCGGCGTAATCGGTGCTGAGATGGTTCGCTTTGTGGGCTAGGTCGGGGCTCGAGCTGATACTCTAAATGTGCCTTCATCGGTTTGTCGTGCTATTTTGGGCTTGCCTTTCCGTCAAGACGTTTCCTGAGAGAATCGAGGAAGGAAATGAAAATTATCGGTCTCCTGTGGCCGCAAACTTCATTACAGTAATCCGATTGGCGAGCGGCGAACTGCGTAAGCTAGTGATTGAGAAGATTTGTCGAAAATTTTGACAGGAAAATGTTTCCAATGAATACGACGGTGATAACGCTCGGTGAGAACGTTGCGTAGGGGCTAGATGAACTCGCCTACAGGTGATACCGACTAAATCAGAGCGTGCCATCGCATAGCGCTGCGCTAAGTTAAACAGAAGCTGATGAATTTAATTAAAATCATTACATAGTGTCTTTCAGACGTGCTAGACTTAATGAAAGTTCGTGAAAAACTCCATAAGGGATGGTTGGTGTTCGCCGAAGAGCAATTTTGAATACAATTGTTTATAAGCAAAGTAATCTAGTCGATAAAATGTTAACCGACAGTATTTGGAACCACTGAGAATCGGTTATAGAATTACTAAAAATGTGTATAAATGTGTTATAAAAACCTTTTCATCAATATAAAAGAATGACCATTAACCCTTAATTTAAAGTATGTAACTGTGTTGTGATTTTAGAATAAGTTAAATGTTCAGTAGCTATGGAATCAATATGGATTTTTAAAAGATCTATAAGAAAGTTTTAGATTTAATTAGAAAAACCAAGCAGCGCAA